>NC_080439.1:6446428-6766607 GCF_028018845.1 Melospiza georgiana | reverse complement strand
AACATATTTCCTGAGATGGGTGGACTGCAAAAGGAGCTGCCTGAGAGAGGAGGCAACACCTGGATCTGAGGAGTTGTTCCCACTGCCTTGACTTACTTTGTTTTCGACTTCCTCAGTAACGCGTTTGATCTTTTCCTTGGTGTCTTCTGTCAAAATGTTCAGCTGATTTCTCACAAAGTCCAGCCTGTCCTTCTGATCTTCTCTCTCTTCCATGGACTGGACTCTAACCCAGCAGAAAGGAAATCACCATCACCACCATGTATTCCCCCAGGAAAGAAACGAGCCCTTAACCAGGATCAGCCAGCTGACGGTTTCTGAGCAGGCAGGGGGATCCCAATGACACTGGCTGCCCAAAGCAGAGGCACTGCTCCAAGAAGGGCTGGACATGGCAGCTCCACGTGCATGAGCATTCAAAGGCTGTGCTGAGCAAACACAACTCAAAACCAGCATTTTGAGTCAGAGCTGTCATCCCTGTGTTGTCACATAATTACAACTAAAAAAGGTGTGGGGAATCAGAGGCCTTTAATTACTCATCTACCCTGATTTTAAAAAAGGGTCAATCTGATCAAACTTCTGCTCACAACCAGCACTCAACCACTCCTTAACAGTGATGTGGGCCTGATCACCCTGCAAAGCAAAGGGGATGTGGGAGAAACCAACCTTGTCACAAACAAGTCTCTTTAGAATTCCTTGACCTATCACTTAAGCAAAAATTCCTGAAAACCTGGAGCAATTTCCTCTTGAAGGGCCACCAGAAACACCAAATAGCAATTCAAACTAAGAGGCATCACCACAGACATTTTGGTTAAGTCAATTGACAGAAAGAAGCAGAATATCAGAATATTTTCAAACACTTCACAGCATGTTTTCATGGGATCTGACAACGTGAGACAAGTCAGTATGTAAACAGGCAGTCTGTAAAAACTGACATATTCAGGGAGATGAGTGTGTTTGACAGCACAGTGAAGTCTGTTGAAACACAAAGACACATTATTGACAGGCAGGAAGGAGATTGATGGGAAGCATTAATCGTGACAGCAAGTTCACTGTGTACAAGAGACACAAGGTGGCAACAAAAGTGAGGAAAAACTGCACACATATGCAAACCTCAAAGGATACATGAAGCTACCAGACAGAACAGATGAGCTGCTATCATTAGCACTAAAGGATTACATGAGTGAAGAGAGAATAAGGATATTTAAGGATGCAATCTGGAAAGGGCCAGAGGCCAAGCCTCTGTTAGCCTGGGCTCATCTCATTCCTTACAGTATTCTAATCACTTGCAAATTAAAGCATCTACATCCTTCCATTTTTATTCTTCACTGTAACTGTTAAAGAAAGTAAAGTAGGCCCAAACATCATCTCTGAAATGCTGCATATCACTAGAAAAACTTAACATTTTAAGTATTTCTGAAAAAAAGGTTTGAAAACACACAGATTGCAAATCAGTAACAAAGAACACCAAAGTAAACCAAGATCCCTGTACAGAAATCACAGACCAAGAACAGAACTGAGCGGGCAAGTGAACAATGGTAAGACTGACATATTGACATACCAGGGAAATTGTCTGTTTCTTACCAAGCAGAAAAAGTGGATTTTAAAGTCCATAATGGCCCAAGAAAATCACCAGCCCAGAAATGGCTCCTCAGATGATCTGGACAAACCAAATCCAACCAGTCCTCCACCCCACCTACCTTTTCTCTGCTGCTGCAACGTTTATGGTGTCCATAATGTCTTTCACAGTATCTATTATCTGTTTAGCTCTGATAGTGTGCTGTTCAAACTTGGTTTTCACGGCTGACTGCGAGATACACTCCTGCGAGGGGCCCAAGCCACAACACATTACTGCAATTCCATGCCAACACCATCAGGAATTTCACTGTCAGAAAGCACATGCTGCCAATTTTACCATGAACTTAAACCAGTGGGAAATAAAAAGGGAGAAAGTATAAAGAAATTAAAAGACAACAGAAACTGAAATCTTAAATGAATCTACAGCAGCAAATCTGCCTTCGTGTCCATTCACAGTAATGTGCATAGGTTTTGTTCTTTTAAAATAAATTAATAATGTGAAAAAAAAAAAAGAAAACTCAGATGAATACATAAGATAAATCTATCTCTTCAAGAAATTTTCAAAACCATCTATTTGGAATTACAAATGTCAAAAATGAGTGCTAGCAATATGGTCTGGCTTTAGTTTTATTTGTTGCACTACACAGTCTTACTTTCAAGAGGTAACTCTGTCAACAGAATTTGACATTGTCATGTCAATATTGATCATCCAGGAACAAAATATACAATTAGGAATAAGAAACAAGGGTTTTCTCATGGGATAAATGAAATTTAAGTAGTCCTTAAAGTATCAGTTTGTTTGTATATTACTGAAATGTTAAATGAGTAAGCAGAAAATGCTCTAACAATACAATTTCTAACCAATCTTCAACATTGAATAGCAATTCAGAAATACAGGACAGTGACAGAAGAACTCTTCTGTTTGAGGGGAAGAAAGCAAGCAGCTGACTTCCTTAAACCACATCAATGGGATTTTTAAATTGTTCTCCATCTGTGGATTCACCTTTCATACCACAGGTTTGGATGGCTTTTAGAAAACTTGCCTATTATCTTAGCATATGCTGTAATTACAAATCTCAGCTATCTAAAAATAATAGATGAAAACAAAATAAACAAAGTGGAGAAAACAGTCCCTGTTCCTCGACGAAGCAGATCTAGAAATCAGCAATGAAAGGCCAGAGTTTTTCAAATATCAGCACATTGTAAGAGCTAGACTAGGCACAGAGCAGAGTCTTCTTCCCAACATTAGTATGTGGTAGGTAAAAGGATGACAATCACTCACAACACAATCAGAAAATCCAAGTTAGAGCACTAGGAAAAACACAAAGGTTAGTTAAACAGTGGGGAAAGATAAGCGGGGGACAGCAGCAGTTTGGCTGTTAGTCTGTACAGAAGGATTCACTGAAACCAGGATGAACTGTTTCAACAGTCTAAGCAAAACCAGTTACCTTCCATCACAGGAGAGCTGTCAGTGCCCAGAGTGTTCTGTATCCCACCCCTGGGCTCTGCAGGGCTGTCTCACCCCAGCTCTGCCAGCCAGGAGTTCTCTTCCTCCCTCCTCCCTCCTCCACTGCTTCCCACACCAATTCTGCTGCCAGCACTTCTGAGAAACTTGAGAAGCACCCCAGCCTTAGGCATGGTGGGGCTGGTTTTATCTAGGATATCCTCTAGGCACTACTGCACACAGGGCAGGGCCCAGGCATTTCTTTGCTGTTTTAGTAAGGCATTCTGTGCACCTCGGTGTAAAATTTCAGGAAATACACTGACCACTCTCTATTATTCCCTAACACAAAAATCCAGCACTGATCCAAGATTTCAATACCTTAAGACTGCCTCTCTCCTTTCCTTTGCTGTAATACAGCTGACACAGTAGCATCACTTTTTACAGCTACTACATGAATCTCTAAAATCTTTATTTTCCCACTGCTTACAATTGTTTCAAGTAATGCCTGCACCAGGGTTTTTTTTTAGCAACTTCAACCGTCCTGTGCTTTGCAGACAAACATGTTTCATCTAGTTTAAAATGATTTTTGCCCTCACACTAAAGTCTATATAAACCCTACAAGCTTTCCAAAATTAGTCCAAGTTTTTCCCATATCACAATTAACTAGCACTGGGGGGATGTTTCTAGATTTATTTTTTAAAAGATTCTATCTATACTGAGCTCATTTCAGGCCTGCAATGAACAGGCTTTCCCACCAGGGAACTGATACTAAAATCAGGAATGTGGAAGTACTGCAGAAGTAACAGTTCCTCTTCTCAGCCCATATGCAGAAGAGGGCAAAGCTGTCCAATTTTAGTGATGACAAAAGCAGGGTGAGAGAATCCAGGAGGAGCAAACCCAGCAGGCACAGCCAGGGGGAACAAGGCACATGTGGACAGGTCTGTGAGGTGACAGATTACTGAGAGAAGTTTGGGAAGTCTGAGGAGGGCACCTGCACAGGACAAGGAGCTAAAGGCAAGACAGACTGAGGGAGGGGAGGAGTCAGTGTTTGATGAGGACAGACAGAAGCATCTGTGCTCTCATCCCTTCCTTTTCACACACTGCAACATAACCCCAGTGCTGGGACTTGCAGCTCCTGTCAGGAGTAAATGCAAAGTGCTTAGGCTGTACTCAGGGCTGCACAGCCTCTGAGTTTGCTCTGGCAGTGCACAAGGGAGGGGATCAGTGAGGATTTCACACAGAAAGTTCTCCCTGCAGTCTGAGATTCCTCATTAATACAGAGCCCAGAGCTGGTGGGCAGAACTGATGACAACAGCATGCTGGTGTCAGCTACTTGATCAGCTCAGGTGACAGTAATTTGAGTATCAGGACTGAAAACTTCAGACCTGGTAAACCATTTCAGTCTCAGCCTTGCTTTAAAAGCACCTAAACTGCCATTGTAACTTAGAAAACTGCCACAAAATCCTGAATGTGAAAGAGGCTGCAACAGCAAGTGCTCAAAATTTAAACTGCTTTGGCAATCTTAATTCAGCACAGTTGTCATTCTCTAAATTATGGGATCACACCCCTATTCAAAGCCATTAATAATGATTTTACAAAACACAGCTGAGCAAGGAAAGACACTACAGAATCCACTCTCACTGTTGGAGTCAGGTGTGCAGCAAATGTAACACACTGGGAAAAAAGAAAAAACGTTGATTTAAGGCCATGCAGTGCTGTCACAGAATTGTTCCTTGTGCCACAGAAACTTGTCATGGCTGTGATCCTGTGACAGATACTTCTAATTGTGGTGGCCAACTTGAGTCTGTGATATCTGATTTACAGTTGTGCTGAGCACTCACAGCAACACATCATTTAATAAGTCATCATCCATCTTCATATTGAAATATTCTAAATGTTGAGTGCTTAACTGTAATTATAAGAGATTTTGTCAAAAAAGCTTTGGGTACAGCAGATGACAAAATACAACAAAGAACAATAACTGATTTAGAAGCTCAATTTCCACTTTTTTCCTGCTGGCTTAAAGTTTCCTATTATGGTTCTGAGGACAAAAATTGCAAAATACATGCATGTTTGACTACAGCTAGAGACACAAGAAATGTCATGTCTCATGCAGCCAGACCCTGCCAGCACCCTGCACCCATCATTTCAACACTTCAGTCACCTATCAGAAGAGTGTGGATAAGGATTAAATTTAGTCTGACATTTTCTTGCTTATGCAAGACCAAATCAAGCTATTATTTTAAAGCCTTTCTCATATACACACATCATTACATAATTCAGTTCTGCTAAGGTTAAATGGTTTGTTGTAATGCAAGAACAAAGACTTTTCAGAGGCAGTTTGATTTTTTTTTTAAATACTCATATACAAAACCATTGAGGGGTACCCAAGAGGCTTCCTTAAGATACCCAAGAATGGCTTTAGTTAATTAAAGTTCTCAAATTTAGTAAGTAAAATGGATCCTATAATAAAGAAACCACTCAACTGTCTAACCAGTCCTATTTCTGTAGAAACTGAACTCCAGCCATGAATATGGCTAAACTGAGGTGGAAAGGTGAATTCTGTACAGCACAAAGGATGCAAGGAGAGTGTTAATGATCAGAACAACAGAGCTAAGAGGTACATAATGGTGATAAATTCAAAACTCTGGCTTTAGAAATCAAAGTATATTTTTGGATTTACATTGATGAAACTAAACTTCTTACTGCAAACATTCACCAGCATGTGGCTGTAAGTGATACACACGTTTCAAGACCATAATTTCTTCTTACATAGACTATATTAGTCCTGAGATCTCAGAAGATGAGCTGAGAGTTTTGTTCCCTTTCCTCACTTATATAATTCTCCTTTCCAACAACTACCTGCTACTCGAGGTGAGAAGGTATGAACAGAACCCACAGAAAAGGCAAAGCTGCAGATGGTTTAAATACATTACACTCCTCCACTTGCTAATATGGATAATGCTCAGTATAATTAAGGTAAGCATAAGGAAAAGCTACCTTTACAACAAAAACCAGGCAGTTTAGAAAGCCCATCATAAATACCTCAAATATCTGCTCAAAATGCTGAAATTCTTGGAATCTTGTTTGAAATCCTTCAGCAAGTGCTCCACCTGTGAAACAACACACTATAAGGGAGACAGCAGTACCTCAGAGCAGGGACAGCATCTTAAATGTATTTATTACGTTTTATAGTGTTTTTCTGTATTTGAGGAAAAGCAGGAGCTGCTACACACCACTCTCTGGCATTCCTTGGGCCTTCTGTGTCCTGGCACTCAGAACTTCTTTTGCTGAAACGAAGAAGATGCGATTCCTTGCCTCCACAGGATCAATAACTTTGAGCTCATCGACCAGGAAGGTCAGACAGCGCTCCATGTGCTGCCTCCGCACCTACGGAAAGGAACAAAGCTCACGAACAAAGGCAAGGCCTGAGCTGAGAGTGAGCACATCAAACATCAGAGCAGAAACAGATGCTGAGCCACCCTCTGAGAGCAGATGCCTGCCAACCCTGCAGAAGCAGCAGCTGCTTTTACTCCTTTAAGCAGGCCTGGACACAGCAATACCTCCTTGTACAACTGCACTTACGTAAGCCAGAGATCTCAGGCAGTTTCTGGGGTAAACCCCTCATTCCCCACACATGGAGAAATAATTCTCACTGCAAGCTGGCTGCTGTTGGCAAGATCTGAAGATCCAAACTGCTCCCACCTAACACTGCACCTTCCCAGCTACTCTATGCAGGTATAAATGTATAAACTGTGCCCTCAGGCTGCATTATCACTGCAGAAACAAAAGGTAATACAGATAAGATTAAAAAACAACTTTAACTGTGGAGGAAAAAGGTTCTAAAGAAGTCTCCCATTTTATTAATTGCCTGCATAACAGTCATTTGAATTGCAAGTTACTTTTAGGTTTGAATGAGGAATAGGTTATTTCCTTTTTCTGACCATATAACTTAGCCTTTTATTAATAAGACAGAGCTAGTGTTTCCATATTAATACATATTAATTAACTGTCAACCCATGTAAGAGCCATCAATTCACTCACATCTTCCATGTACTCTGGCTCTGATGCAGAAGCATCCCATCTGTTATTGAGGATGAAGATGTTTGGCTTGGAAAGTCGTTCGTTCACTTTATGGAAAAAATGTTTCTCCTAAGAATTAAAGCACAAACAGAAAATTTCCCAGACATCCAAACTAGAGTCATGCATTCTTCCGTAACAGACTCTGAAGTTTATCCAGCTTTTTAGAAGTTTATAAAGAATTCATCAGTATACAAGCCCACAGATATTCAGCACATAACAGGCTTAGGGTAGTTCAAAAGTCATCAAATGTCTTAAAACGGATGCCAGTGCTAGTCAAAGACACTGCAACTTTCTCTAAAAATTGGTAAAAATATAAACTAAGAAAACTTCCAAAAAATAGTCCAAAAACTACTGATGCCTGACTAAAACAATGAAGTCTCCCTTACCTGAACTACCAAGATGCTCCTGCTAACCCTGTTAAATCTGGTTCTCTATCCAGATAATACAACATCTAACTATTCCTCAGCTAGGCAACATCAGCTTGAGCTACAGAGAAATAACATTTCCTGCATGAGGACATATGGTTGAGACACAGAAAAAAAACCTCATTGAGGAATGCCTTAATTTAACAAAATTAAGTGTATTTAGGTCTCCTGGCTGCACCTACCACCCATTATTGCTGTTAGCAGAGCCATAATGGGTAAGTCGTGATGGAGGGAGTCCCCACTCAGCAAAGCTGAAACAGAAGAGATCTCTGTGCTGCCATAAACTTTTCCAGCAGGACACCACAGCATATCCTGGACACAGCACTGGAGAGCCATGATTCTCCATCAGCTGGGAATAGGCATGTGCAATCCAGATCACTGCTGCAGAAATCAGAACTTGGTCTGAGGAGAATTTATGAGGGAACAGTAGAAGAATCATGTTTTCACCAAAAAAATCTCTGGTAGTATGGCAGAATAATGCCAAGTATTCTCAAATTTGTTATGGTAAGAGGTAAAAACAATGCTTAAGGGGGATGAGAACTTTTTAGTTGTCAAAAGCTTTATCTGCAGGATAACTTACGTTATCTATATAGCAGTGAGATGTTCACTGAAATAATTTTTCTTTTTCCTTTAATTAAAAGCAGCAGCTGTGTTATACACAATGTAAACAACTTACAGGTTTTGTCCATACTAAAAACCTAAAAGTGTCACTCATGCACAACAGAGAAGATATGGTCACATTTGTGTCAAATCCTCTTTGTCTGGAATGTTTTAAGGATTTTATTTTTCTTCTAAATTACATCTCTTGTATTTAACTCCTTGTGGACTCAGCTCAGACAATGGAATGCAAGGTTTTTAAACTTGCATTCTTATACTTCTACTAAACTATTCTAATTTGCTAGAATGCAAAGAAATACTGTCTTTGCACACTCAGTTCTTTATTGTATTAAAAACGGTCTCAACAGTTAGAAAGTTCAGACCTTTCAGGTGAGAACCATCCTCAGAAAAACCAGAGCATATGATTTTGTCTGCAGCGGGCTTAATAAAAATCATCAGGAATTCCCTCAGTAGTATCACTCTGCATTCTGGCAGTCACACTTGCAATAACTTAGAAACCTTCTATTGTCAGCATCCACAATACTCATTTTAGTCAAAACTGGAGACCACTACAAAATTACACCAAATTTCTGGTCTTGTATTTTGATTACTGGAACAGTTGCTCTGGCCGCCTTAAATATTGCCCTCCTCTTACAAGTCCTACAATATTTAGGCTGCAAGGTTCAGAGAACCCTTCTCTCTCCTGAAACAAGGCTTTAGAGAACAAAGACATTAAAATATCTTCAGCTCTCCACACTGCACAGAACCCTTGTTGCTCACACCTTCTTCAGAAGAAACACAGCCCACTGAGGGTTCCCTGCAGCACTCATCCTCAACACGAGGTGTGCCAGGGGAATTCACCCTCTCCTGAGAGAGGAACAAGACAGGAACTCAACTCCTTTCACCCAGTTTGTGTATTTTACTGAATTTATGGAGCATTTTTGGATATTAAACACTCCTTAATTTCATTGATAATACAAGTGTCTTCAGTCCACAAGTGTCTTCTTTTGTTGGTAACAAATACCAACAAATTGCAAGGCAAGACAAGCACTCCACCATCCATCTATCAAAAACACAACTGAACTGGAAAAGACAATCACGACACTCAAGGCAGAGAAAGCCAAGCCAGTCAGAAATTTAAATTTTGTTCTCTGTTCCCGAGTGAGGGATACACATTATTTCTTGCCTCCCACCCCCAAGTCCTATTCACAAGTCCTATGTGCAGTGATTCACCTTCTCTAAAGCTCTCAGCTATTCTGGTTTTGGAACTGCTGAATATTTAAATGAAGAAGGAGCAGAAAAATCATTGCACATCATACCGTGTTCATGAGAGTTGATTCAGAATTGGCAACCAAGACAAACACATCAGCATCCAAGCAGAACTTATCAATCCAGCTGTCCAGTTCTGTAGTGACATCTGTACCAGGGCTGTTGAGAACAAAAAACACAAACTCTTATTCACACAACAAAGAAGTAGTTTATTTTTATAAACTGATACAAATAGAGTGGAAATGCCTAAGGGCCTTGCAAGAAATCACAGAGGTTTGTGTCTCAAGGCTGATGCCTACCTCAGACTTAAGATAAGCACTGCACAAGCCAATTACCATCTAGAATTTATCAGACACTTGATCATTACACTACCTATTCATTCCAAAATGCAATTTCTGATTAGTAAGTATGCACACATAATTAACTGCCAAGTGAAGTCAAAGGCAGTCCATCAGAAACCCAGAGAGCCTCACACAATGGTTCCCCTCCTCAGATCCTAATTTTAATCAGAAGAGACCATAGTTCATAAAATATGTTTTTCATTAATAAAGTCCAAATTTAAAGCAATATGCTATGCAAACTGTGCATAGATTTAAGAAGAAACCAAAATGAAGTTAAAACTATAGTGCTATCCATTAAAAAATACTAAGTGGAATTAAGTCATGTTTGCAACACCTAAATAGTAGTGGTTGAAATTTTCTCAATTTAACAGTGAAAGGATGATTTGCTCTTTTCAAGTACGTGCTCTCTCAAAATATATTCTTTTCTTTCCCCTTTAGCAGAAGAGGCTGTACAGATCCAAGATCATGCAACCAAGGAAACAATAACAAACTCCTAGTGATTCCAATGTACAAGACAGAGATGGAACAAAAACCACTGCAATTTATTAGAATACATTCTGAGTTTTGCTTTCTTGAAGAAATCATACTTAAAAAGTCACAGACACCTGTGTGAATTACTCTCAAATTCACTATTTATTGATTTACACATCAGGTACAGATGACCTGAAGGTTTGAAAAGCTACTGTAGATTATAATGCAGTGGCCAGAAATAAGGGCATTTAGCATGGACAAAACAACAACTTCCAGAATTCCTTAAACACATCAACACAGAGGAAATGCCAGCCTAACACAGGGCACACACAGCTGACATAGCCAAAATCACATTTTGAGGTCACCCATTACTTTGGTATGTAGGCACTGCAACTCCTATCAGAAGCTTTTCAAGATGAAGTCCACATTGTTTATACTTCACATGATCAGTCTGAAGCATTTCAAGAAAGGAAATGGGCAAAAGGTTGTTGCTGCAACAACCCTATTCATGCTTCCATACTGCTTGTTTTAAAGGTAGAGTATCCTCAGCCAAAACCTTTTTCAGCTCAGTCACAAGATACTTGTCTGTTCCAAATGCTACAAGGGCACAATCAGGAGGGTGATGACAAGCAGTACATACAAAAGAACAAACTCTGTCCTTTCAAACAAAAAAGCCTTTCAAGATTTTGAATCTAAACCAATCTCTTTTCTAAACATTGTAATGGCTAATATCCTTAAGAAAATATTTACTAAAAGAGAAGAGATACCTGTCCACTATAACCAAATCATCTCTCAGCAGGGCACACTTGGACTTGGGCCAGAAGACATGGACGAGACAGCCAGCCTTCAAATCCTTATCCATGTGGAGTGCGTGAGCCAGCTGATTGACGGTCTGGAGAGAGCATTAAAGACAACACCAACGTGAATGTGCAAAGCAGCCAAACTCAGTTCTCAAGCAAACCTGGACAGGATCTACCTTGAAGAGGGTAACAGAGTTCATACTTTGTTCTGGGGAATAGCTGTGATTTTTTTCTTCAAGCTCTTCAACTCACCAGCATCTAAAGAAGAAGCTGTGCCTTGAAACTCAGACAAGAGTTTCCTCTGAGCCACAGATGTTCCCTACAGGGCTGGACTCTGTGCTGCTGAGCATCATCATGAATTTGCCTCAGAGGTTTAACAAATGTATGCAGTTCACTAAGGTGAGCACCACCAGTCCAAATGAAGGGCACATTCCAAATCCTTAATCAGTAACAGGACTTACTGAGTCCTACAAAAATAAATCACTCAACACATGCTATGTTACAGTGAAACAACACACTTTAGTTGTTTCTCTAGAACAGCCAAGAAAACTGTGCAGCAGAGCACCTTCATTAGTTTGCTCTTCCCTCCTAAATAAGAACTTTAAAATGCAGAATGAGAGAGCCTTGTACTTCTGTTGGACTTTAAACTGTTAACAAAAAGACCCAGTGAGAGTCATTTCCTGTGAAAATTGGCACAAAATCATCCAAGAAATGTACCTTGACACTCTTCTTTTCATCTGATCCTTCTGTCATCAGATAAGCCTTATCTCCATCAGTCCCTTCCACACTGAGGAAGCAGTTTGTTGTATGGCCAATCCCACTGGGAAGTACCTTGTCCCACAGCATTGCATTAATGACTGAACTTTTCCCACTGCTTGTTCTAGAGGGATAGAAAACAAAAGTACTTTGAGCAGAGCACAGCAGCACTGAACACACCTTTGTGCTGAACTGAATTCACAGGCTGGTTTGGGTACAGAGCTCCAGCCAGGAGAGTGGGGAGTGCTCATTCAGGGGAACTGGTCACCAACTCCCCCTTCTGCAACAACTTTCAGTCCTCAGCAGTGTCCTACTCTGCACTGAGCCTCTACCCCTCACCCAGAAATATCTGAGGTTTAACTATTACACAACAGCATGAACTGTTACTCATTTTTGAACTACTTCCAGAAAAAGTTCAGTGCTCACTGGACAACAGTTCACAAATTTATTCAAAATGCCAGAGGGAGAGTTGAGCTCTCTTCTGTCCTGCTCAGAACTTTTTCCCCTTTGCAGAAGGGAAACTTTCATCACACATCACAGCTTGCACTGAACTTCTAACTTTTTGAAATATCAAGCCTGAGATATAACTAATTTCTTTATTCCAAAACTTTTTATAGTTTTTTTTTAAATAACTAAACCACTTTTAGCAAAAATGAAGGCAAGACCACAGTTGTACGAGTTTTCCCCAATACTATCACAGAATTTTTAGAACCATGAAGATTCACACTCCAAAAATATGTTTAAATGTAAGGACAGAAAAATCAATTCCCTGAAGCAAAGTGGACTGGCAGACCATATTGTTACTGCTATCCTTAAAATCATCACACAGATCTATCAGATTGATGTCACAACCAACCAGACAACTATCTCTGTTTCTCTTCAGCTGCTTATAGATAGAAGCATGAACAGCTCCAAATTTAGTTCTTCAGCACTTCTGATCAAATACAAAAAAAAAATCCTAAGTAGGAACAGTCCAAAATAACCACAACAACAAAAAATTAAACAAAACCACCACCTTAAAAAACCCAAAGCCATTCTGGAGAACAGGACAACCTCTGACCTTCCTAAGTAAAAAAAAAAAAAAAAAAGAAATTAAGTACTGGCAATTTCGTTCATTACCTGCCAAAAAATGCCACTTTCATGTGTCTCCTTGAGAGCACCTCTCCAATGACTGCCAGCTTGTTTTTATATGCTTGTATTTTTGCTAGTTCATCTTCTGTTGCTATATGGTCAAGCTCTGGGTTCTTGTATGTGGCTACACACAGAAAGGAAAAACATAAAAGCAATCACATACAGAGAACAAGGTGTAAGTAATCACTTACACTTACAAGGTGTAAGTAATCAGTACTTAACATGTCAACTGCAAATTTTAATTACAGTGATAAAACAAGAAAAACCTCTCTACAGACATTGATACCTGCCCTTATCATTTGACAGCTCTGCCACAAGCAAGGTGAAATCACCACATAAATCACTTCATATCAATTGCCAACCCAACCTCTGATCGACTAACCCTGTGAACACAGCCTGATGGGCTCATGTGCCCAGTTCCTTGGGACTCCTGCTTCCTTCAGAAAGGAAAGCCAGGATACACCAGCTAAGCTGGGCTGTCTTGCCCCCACAGGGCTCACTGGGGATGATGAGCAACCAGCTCTGTGAGGCCACACACATTCCACACTGCTAAACCCTCTGAGGGTGTGACCAGTGGTTCCCTGCTTTGCATCACTGATGCACCTTCCTGCTGGAAAATGGGAGAACCTGTTTGTCCCTCCTTATGTGCAAAAGAAACCACCACAGAACTGTCAGGCCAGAGTGGTTAAGCTTTCACCCTCATGGAAAAGAGACCAGGCTGCCAATGCAAGGGAGTTAATCAGCTTTTCAGGTATGTAGCAATGCCAGGCATTCCTTCCAGCACAAGATGAACAAAACCCCAGTGTTAAATGAAAAATGTGACTATTTCTGAAGGTGCGCATTTATACAAACAGCACAGTAACAGCTAGCATAAGGTACATTACACTGCAATAAAATATACTCAGAACAAAGGACAAGGCCCTCGTGTTGACGGGGAAAGCTCACCTTCCACAAACGCTGCTCCCTCAGTGACATACTCCAGCAGCCGGTCGAAGATGGCAGTGATGGTCTTTTTGGCCAGCACAAAGTGCTTCAGTGGAGAGACAGAGGCTTCTGCCATGCTGCAGCTGCACGGAAAGGTGCATCAAGTGACCAAACACTCCGTACACCCAGCTCATTAAAACTCATACACTGCTCACACAGCCATTAGGAAACAAAACAAAACAAAACAAAAACGCCTGCAGCCCCAAATCAAAGCTCTAAACTCCAAAGGGCAGTAAGCTCAGTTTGAGCTGTTTGCTCTGCACTCCTCACCACAAGCGCCAAGAGCAGCTGACGAAACTCGGGGGCAGGTTCGAACAGATCCGGTGCTATCTGTCCCGGAAACACGAGGCTTTCCCCTCATCAAACACAAGGCTTTCCCCTCGTCAAACACGGCTGAACCGCCCGCGGCTCAGCGCTGTCCCGCTGGCCAGCGAGGACGGGCCCCGCTCCCTCCCGGAGCCCCGCTCGGTGCGGTCAGGCCGAGGGGCAGCGGCGGCCCCAGCCCCTCATGGTGCCTCACTCAGCCGTGCTCCCTCACGGAGCTCTGGCTCGGCCCTGGTCCCTCATGGAACCCCAGCTCAGCCCCGGTCCTTCACGGAGCTCTCGCTCGGCCCCGCTCCCACATGGAACCCCGCTCAGCCCCGGTCCCGCACGGAGCCCCGGCTCCGCCCCTGTCCCTCACGAAAGCCCCGCTCGCCCCAGTCTCTCACGGAGCCCTGGCACAGCCCCAGTCACTCACTGAGCTCCCGGTCCCGGCCTCTGTCCCTCACGGAGCCCCGCTGGCCCCGGCCGTGCCCGTCACCGCCGCCGCCGGGACGGGGGGCGTCACTTCCCTTTCCTCCGCCTATGACCCCGCTCCGCGCCCGCACCGCCATGTTCAGTGCGGGCTGAGGGCGGCCGGCGCCATCTTGAGCGCGGGCAGTTCGCGAAATGGAGCCGGGCAGGGCCGGGGGCAGAGCCCGGGCGGCACCGGGATCATCCCCGGGGATCCCCCACAGCACCGCGCTCGGTCAGAGCCCGCACGGTGACAGCGCCGCGGGCTGGCAGGAGTTAAACAGCACCGGCACCTCAGGCGCTGGTACGGGACGAGAACCAACATGAAAATCGGCAACAACAGCATTCTAGAGGACACGTTATTTGAGGATTATTAATCCGCTGTATTTTAAGATCTTGCAATAATTTGTGGGATGTAAACTTTGTTTTGAAGTCAACAGTCTTTCACATAAAAAAGGTCTTTTGCTCAATAAGAAATATGGTCCAGGAATCTGATACACAGATATTTGTTAAGGTTGGAAAATACTCCTCAAAACTAAGGGTTCACACATCAAAACGAAGGGTTCAAAAGTCTGAAAAGCAAAGAATCAAATACAGATCTCTCACAAATATAAAACACTACTAAAACCAATCTCTTTGCATAGTTTCTGCTTGGAATGCTGTTCCTGAAACAGCTGAACCTCGCAGGTACCAGTGAACAACCAGAATTTGATACTTACTGCCTTGGAGAGAAATAATAAATATTGGCACAGTGCTGGTCCCTAGAGTGTATTTCTGCCTCTCGGACTGAGATGAGCTGCTCGGGCTCCAGGGTGACGGATCTGTGGCCAGGTCAGAGCACTCACCTGCACTTCACCCAAATAACCCAAATGTCATCCCTGTCCTTGGCACGCTCAGCCGTGCCTTTCAGCCTTCCACATTCCACACAGACTCACTACCTATTTTTTCACTACCTATTTTTTTATTCATTACCTATTGTTCCTACTACTTAGTCACTTTCTTGCTTTAACATGCAGATCATGTGGAAGCCAGCAGTGTACTTGTGTTCCCTTTTAACATGAGACATGCTATTCCTGTATACTTTCATTTACTACCTGATAGTAAAAAGAAAATACTAACATTAGTCCCTCATTTATAAAATCCAACCTAAAATGACCTTGGATACATTTCCTGTTTAGACACTGCATTTTAGTTTGGAATGATCTGGCTTCACAGCATTCCTGTGGGGGATTGTTTTGATTCCCATTTTAGAGGTCAGAAATAACCCAACTCAAAGACAGCCATGAAGTTATTCATGTCAACAAGCGTCACAGGGCTCTCTGCTGGCACAGGACACCACCTTTCCTGCTGGGGACACAATGCTGGTCTACACAAACAGACACACTCCTTAAGCCCCTTCATTTATTTTGGGGGATTTTTAAATGCCTTTTTTCCACTTCTTGCCTCTCTCAGAGCAGCATTTCCCCTAGAGCTCAGCTGCGCCATTCCACCTCTGTGCCATCAGCAGGAACAGAGTTTTCAGAGAACCAGCATTCCCCCTTTCAGATATATGAGGAAAATTAACTTTGCATATAGAAAATAATTCATCTTAGTGTTTTGTTAACTATATTATTGCTACTATTTTAAGCCAGTCAGGGAAGATTGTGTTCAAAATAGGAAATGAGCAATTCTACCACAGATACTGTCATTTTCTATACAAGGGACTAATAAAGTACAGCAAGACACTCTCAGGTTGCCCTTTCAATGACAAAACACAAGATCTAGTAGTATATCAGCATTTCAATGTGACAGAAATGGTCTTGCCTCTCACAACAAAATAACCACTAAGTGGTTCATAGATTTTCCAGAAATACTTCTCTGGAAATCAGAACTTCCATTAATCAATAACATTCAGCCAAGTTTTACCCTTAGCTTTAAAAATCAAATCCAAAGACCCTTGCATGCCTTGAAGCTGGTAACACCAAACCTCACTGAACAAGAAATGTTTGATACATTATCTCTATACAAAGCTTGCATTAGACAATCTTACATTACAAATTTACAATCAATGAAGAAAGAAATGTAAACTCCACTAGTAATTATTATGAGTATTTTCACCATGGTGTCTAGCATGATTTAAGTGACCCCACTCTTCTTTTTTTATCTGTCCAAGTATCCACTCAGATATAGAGCTACAGAATGAACTGTAAAAACTCACTTCCAATGATTACAAAGGTAGGATAGTGCTTTGTATAATATAAACAAATGTGTGAAATAATTTGAGAGTGATTAGTAAAAATTGTGTAATGTACCGGTCTTTTAAGCCCGTATATGAAAGTTTTAAATTTACAGAGTTAAAATAACATTCCTCAAGTTACTAGTGGTGGAAAGATAATTATAAATATACAGAATTACTACAATAACATAGACTACACGAAGGTTTCTCTAGTCAGAGGTTGGTGACATCCATAATTTCAGCGAGAGCTATATTAGGATTTTATGTAAGAAATTAATTTTGTACATTCTCAGCAGATCATTGCAAATTCCTTTTGCAATTACTCTATAGAACATGATCCAATCAAAACCTAAGCAATGTGTGTCTCCTCAGTGCATTAAAAGACAGGAAGAAGGTAAATAAAGGGAATATCATGTGGGAGTCATGCAGTACGTATGTGCAAGAGTGTGTTGGACAGTCCCACAGATGGGATTTAAACACAAAAAAGGGAACAGTGAGGTCAGAAAGGTATCCCAGGAGAAAAACAGGACAATTGAAAAAGCTTATCAGGAGCATGAGGTGGGAAATGAAGGCTGGTATGTGAATCTGGAGATGCCCATGCCTGGGAACTTTTGGAGCACCCTTATCTTTGGCAGGCCAGTGCTACTGCTAAACACCAGTGCAGTGACCTGCTGCCACCCAAGGTAACATGAGCTGGATGTGGAACTGAGACCACATCCAGCATAGAATTAGATATTTGTTTTGTTTTTGTGCCTTTTTAAACTCAAGAGAGCTGGTCCTATACACTAGACATGAAAGAGCAGGATGACCACCAGAACTGGTATCACAACATGCAATTACTCCCCCTGTCCCTCCCCCCAAAATCTGATCCACCACAGTGTAAATGTGATTAGTCCTACTGAAACCCCTAGACAAGGAAATTCACAACATCAAGTGCTAGACATGCTTTGCTGATATAAAGATGAAAACATTAGAAATGTACAGTTGCTGTTAAAATTGTATTTAATATCACATTCCAGTGACTGGAAATTAATTCAAATTCTAAACAAACTGATTACAGGGAAAGAAAGCAATCACACCGTCTCATGTATCTGAAGATGACTTAAAAGATCTTTTTCATTCCCAAACCTCATTAAACAATCAGTACATTTATGAGGCAAATCTGCTGAATGCCTGAAATCCAAATGAGTTTTAAGGTCCTCAATTTGTCCTGTTGAATATTCACAGTATTGACACAAATAAATCCCTTCAGATAAATGAGAGCTTAGGTGCTTGCAATATTCCAACATACCTGAAAACCCCTTCCCACAGTCATCACAAACATGAGGGAATATTTTGGTGTGCTCAATAGCTACGTGCCTGTTGACATTGGTGTGCAGCCTGCTCCTAAAGCCGCACACCTGGCACACAAAGAAGTTTTTGCATTTGTCAAAAGTGATTTTGTTGATGAGGCTGTACTGGCCCCGCTCCTTGCTGTGGTAGCTGTCGCTCAGCTCGATGAGCCGGCACGCGTGCTCGTTCACCACGTGGCTGTGCAGGTCCTCGGGGTCGTTGGTCTCGTGCTCGCAGAACTGGCACAGGTACTGCTCGTCACAGCTGTGCTCCTGGAAGTGCAGGTACAGCTCGCTGCTGGAGGAGAACTGCACATCACACTGCTCACACCAGTACAGGTGGTCGTTGAAGTGAGTGTCTGCTATGTGCTGACTCAGGTTCTCAAAAATCACCGTTTTGTAATCGCAGTATTTACAGATGTACGGATCCTCCTCGTGGAGTTTTACGTGCTCAATGAGCTGCACTTTGCTGGAGAAACTTTCCTTACAAACTTTACAGACGTGAGTGTCTGTACATGTCTTATGCTTCAGGATCATGTGCTGCTTCAGGTCAGAGAAGTACTTGCTGTTGAACTCACAGAGCTCACACTTGTACAGGCCGCTGCTGTTCGCTCTCAGCAAGGGCCATTTCTGTTGAGCTGTGATATTCAAAGCCTGGTTCTTCTCAAAGATTTTACAGGTCTCCAGAGGGATTTCCTCAAGGTCCTCAGCTTCCAGCTTCTCAGGTGACACAGTCTGTGTTTCTATATCGTGAACTTCTACAGCATTCACTTCTGTTGTAGAAATTTCTACAGTTTGGATATCTAGAGGTTTCTCTTCTTCTGTGGGGCTGTCACTGAATATAGGTGAGTCACATAAGTCCCTGCACATTCCATTGTTAGTACCTTTATCTGCAGGAGGAAATACGTAATAGAAGGTTGAAGTAAACCCACTACAAAACACCTGGGCCCACCTTTAACTTTTCAGTCAGCTGCAGCAGCTTTCAAATGCAAAGACCAGTTATTTCTCCCCTGCCAGCCTATGACGTATTATCAGCTAACAAAGCAATACCAGAAACTATAAATCTCTCACCATTTCTTTCAAAGCAAGGAAGTTACACAAATAGCCAGGAGCAGCTGGGCTCTCCAACCTCCCAGCCCCTCATCTGCAAACACACTGACCTTTACCTTTATCCTTCTTTTTAGGGTCTGTGCAGTGCGTGCCAGCGTTTGAGTGTGCCCCGCTCCAGTGAGAGCTCCCAGCGTGCACCGGGCTGCCGTCATCATCCGTGTCCAGGCTCTGCACAGGACTGTGGAATCTACCTGCAACGGCAAGGCAAGCATTTCCTTGTCATTTCTCCACACCAGCATCATCCCGATTCCTGCATTTAGTCACAGATCTTACTTATTATTTATTTATTCTACTTGCATAAATTTATCTTTATATACTAAATTTATCTTTATATACTAAATTTATCTCCATATATCTATATATACTCAGCACATCATAGCCTACATTTTAAAAAAAAGTAACAGCAAATACCTTGAAAATTATTTCCATACGTGCAGAGAAAAACAAAAGAATTCAAAAAGTAACAAATCTGTCTAGAAGATTTCAGCAGAAAAATACTGAATTTACTACTGAACATACTCAGCTGATTATACAGAAAAAAACTTAAAATCCTTAACTGAAACATTTCATTTAAAAGACTCAAAAAAATATTCTTCAATATTTCTGGACATTGCATGTTAAAATATGATACTTTCTAGAACTTCTGCAGACTTTATGGACAATTATTAAAGTGAAAAGAAAAATAAATAGACTAAAAATCCACCATCACATTTAGTCTGCTAAGTTTCTACTCACTATTGGATGTTTTATAAAAAGGCATTTTGTTTTGCCAGGTACAAGTACAATTCAATGCAACTGTGGTTAATTTCCATCTGAACTCATCAACTTTATTATCTAGGTACTGAGTATTGGAAGTAGTTTAATCACCATTATAAATGTAAAATTGAAGGGTCTTTTGTTGTCATTGTTTCTATTTTGAAAACTGTATTTCAGCTGTAACAATTGAACAACCTCCCACCAGTCTAAAGCCCATCAGATCACAAGGACACTCAGAAATCACCTGCTTTATACTGTGTATTCTATTTGCTTCTGTGAATAGGAACATGATACATTAAAGAACTGCAGAACAAGACCCCAAAATGTAATCTTACCTCTGTTTATATCTGGCTGTCTCATGGAACAGACACTATAGCAGTGGTCAGAAAAAATCCCACTGTTGTCTATGTATCTGCTTGCACCTGAAGAATCTAAACCAAAACATCAACAAAAAAAGTCTAAGTACTCATGTCTTATTTCAGCTGCAGATGTATTTCTTGTTCATCAAATTTCTTTTCACATTTTTACTTGTTGTTTTGGAAGAATTTCTGTTGTGATTTACACCTTCCAGCTGCTGCCCTGATGTTTGGAGTTTCTGCTCCCGCTGAGGACATTGACAAGTGTGTGGTCTGTTCCGTGCTGAACATTCCTCTCTACCCACCCCACCCCAACTTTTACAGAATTCCTGCCCTCTGTGGAAGCAGGAATTTGCAGCTTCATTTGCAACTAAAGCCAGTTCCCCCATGTGCAGGAGTACAGAACAAACCACTCAGGTGCATTGGCTGAAGATGGCCCAACAAAGCAGCCTGCAGAGTGGGTGCTGCCCATTCAAGCCAAGATTTCTCATCCCACCCTTTGTGTAACTGCTTTTCCACGTGTCAGCAAAAGTCGTCACTTCTTGTAAAGTTATTATTCTGAGAAAAAATATTAGCTTACTGAAGTGTACCTAACTCAAGCTCCAGACTGACCTGAGTAACGAGAAGGATGCAGAGTCTTCCTTTTCCTCTTTTTAGGATGTTCATTCATTTTGAACAGTCTACATGAACTGTACAGTAAAAACATTAAAGAATTAGACTTGTTTTGTACCTAGGCTATCTTTCAGAACCTTATGGAACAATACAAGCATTTTGAAATCCTGCATATCAAATACAAAAGTTTTTTCTAACTCCCCCTTCTTGCCCCCCAGCCCATTTTAATACAGTTAAGAACCCAATAAATACACACAGCTGCTGAAGTCCAGTTTCACATTCCTGCCCTGGAGCAAAAGGTTCACCAAAAGACAGACGAGTCAGAACTCCAGGTACTCCAGCAATCAGGGTCATCTACAAGCCTTCTCTCCAGCATCCTCTTTGTCAGAGACAGGACACTGAGGCACAGCCCTTCACAAACGAGTTTTAGTGTTTAAAATACCAACACAGTCATGCTCTTACCAAAAATCCCAGACTCTTCAGTATCAGGAAGCAGAGCAGCTAAGAAACTAATGACTGTACAGCTTCCAAATGTAGTGAAAACATCAGCTCAAGAAGACTTTCACCTATGGAGTGACAGCATTTTAAACCACTTAGAACTTTAGCACCAAATAGAAAAAACACAGAATCAGATACAAGTGATAAATACAAAGAATGAATCTATGGAAATTGAAGCTAGACAGCAACATAAGAAGTTGATATTAGTTTCAGTTTAGAGCATCAAAATTAGTAAGGTGGATGCACTGGTGTATTTGTTTTTCTTTTGTCTCAGGCTAGCTGGCTTTCGCTGCACTTGGCAGCTCCTGAGAGTAGAAAAACATTTGGAAACGAAACACAAATAGTTGACCTATATACGGGACAAACAGTCTTGAAGAAGAAAAGGCTGCAAACAAGGAATGTGATGCGGGTTGCCATGACTGAAGAGCGCTTGGGGGCCCAGGATCTTCCTTAATCAGTGCCATGCACCGGAGGGGCAAGGAGGGAAAAAAGGGCCCTGATCAACTCAACGGTGTTCTTCTGACATTAAATATTTTCTGAACTATTTTTTTTGGTCAAAATATGGAAAAATAATTTATTTTAACGTTATATCATGATCTAGAAGTATCAGTACCCTCACCGTTTTTGTGATTGCAAGGGAAGAACCGACAGCGCCGTGGCACCGCAAGTCTCACCCCAGGTAACGCGCGTGAAAAGCTCAACCTTTCCTGCAGCGATCGCACCGCGGGGCAGCAAGGCGGGCTGTTCTATTCCAGCGGCTTTCCCGGCCCGGAAAAGCGGGATCCAGGCCCCGAGCACCGGGATCCCGATCGGCCCCGCGGCCTGCGCGGAGGCCGCACGGGGAGCCCCGGCGGGAGCGCGGCAAAGGCGCCGCTCCGCTCCGCCCCGGCAGCAGCCGCGGAGCCGCGGGCACGGGCGAGGCCGCGACCCCGCAGGGGCGGCGGGAGAGGGCCCGGCCCGGGGCCGCACCGGGAGAGCCGCGGGCCAGGCCGTGAATCACAGCTCACCTCCCCGGCGGGGCCGGGGCACGGGCGGCTCCCGCCCAGCAGCTCCCCGGGCGCTGCCGCCGGCACTCACCTGCCGGCCGCCAGAGCCGCTCCGCTCCGCTTCTCCGGGGCCCGGCGTGGCCGCTCCGCCCGCACCGCTCCGCTCCGCGCGGGCCCGGCCCGGCCCGGCCGCTCCGCGGGCAAGGGGCGGGAAAGGGGCGAGCGGCCGCCGCCCGCAGCGCCCCCTGCCGGCCACGGCGGCACCCGCCCGTCGCCATAGCGACAGCGAGCGGCCTAAATAAACCTTTAGCTGGTATTTGTACCCCTATGGCGACGGCGAGCGGCCTAAATAAACATTTAGCTGGTATTTGTACCCCTATAGCGGCAGCGAGGGGCCTAAATAAACCTTTCGTTGGCATTTGTACCCGTAGGGCGACAGCGAGCGGCCTAAATAAACCTTTAGCTGGTATTTGTACCCGTATGGCAATGGCGAGAGGCCTAAATAAACCTTTAGCTGATGTTCGTACCCGACACCGTCTGCATGGCCGCCTTTCCATCCACAGGCCTCAGCCAGGGCTGGCAGAGTGTAAGCCTGCTTCAGAACAGTGTCTGCACTCTGATTTTACACAAATGAGAGGGTGATGTCAAAGCCAGAACCTTGTAAAGCTCAACTTTACTTTTTGTATCAATGTAAAAGCTGTCCATTAGAGCTACTGTATAGGAAAATCAATATAAAGTGTATCATAAATATATACAGTACAAGAAAGAAATATATACATACAGAAAGATAAGGAGTTATTGGAGAGGGTCCAGTGGAGGCACAAAGTGAGGAAAGGTCTGTAGCATCTCTTGTGAGGACAGACTGCAGGACTGGGGCTGGTTAGTCTGGAGAAGAGACCTGTGACAGGGGATCTCATCAATGCACAGAAATATTTCGAAGGCAGGGGCCAGAAGATGGTGCCAGACTCTTCTTGGTGGTTGCAAGCAACAGGATGAGGAGCAATGGCCATAAACTAAAACACAAGGAGTTTCCCCTCAACATGAGGAAAAACTTCTTCACACTGAGGATGGCAGAGCACTGGAACAGCTGCCCAGGGAGGTTGTGGATTCTCCCTCTCTGGACATGTTCCAAACTCACCTGGATGTGTTCCTGTGTTACCTGCTCCAGGTGACCGTGCCTTGGACTGGATGATCTCCAGAGGTCCCTTCAAAAACTAACAATTCCATGATTCTGTGAAATATGTATAAATAAGGATTTGAAAATTAAAATAATCAACTCTCCCTTTTCCAAATTTATAATCACAGCCCTTTTTGCTGATTTAATCTTCACTTTAAATCATGCCACAGGAAAAAGCACCAAATTGTATTGGTTCACAAAGCAGAACACTTCAAACAGCATCTTACCTTTTTTAAAAATACTTCATTGATTTTGAAGACATGAGGGAGGCTGCTACAGTCCCTTATTTCCATGACTTAAAAATAACGTATGGAATTTTGCCCAAGTGTTTCATTTAATATGAATTCATATGAATGAATTCAATATGAATTAAACACTTGTTTTGCTCTGACTTAGCCTGAATTTATCTAGTTCTACAAAAAAGTTTTGAATTAGCAGATAATCCACAATAACCCTAATGGTGTTGCTCCACTGATTGGTAAAAAAAGAAACTATACCCTGTTTCTGGCATTAGTTTTATTCATTATCTGGCAGATGAAACTGGACTTACTCTGTCTATAAAATCCTACCTTTAGCCTTTGTCCTGAGGCTGGGAACATCCCTTTAGGGTAATGTGACTTGCTTAGAGCCAGATTGAAAGAGCTTTATGCTATGATCACACAGGAGTTTTGGTGGTGAGCAGCAAAACAGAGCTAAAGGTGTCCTGCTGCTGGCACACTGCTGAGCCCTCAGACACAAAATAAATGTTGTATGCCTACAATCTCCTGCACTGAGTTGCCAATCCAACAAGATCCTGGTCTCCCAGTTCAGTTTGTTCTCTGCTTTTTATTCCAGCCGTGGTTGCTGAGCTTTCTCCAGGACAGCTTGTGTTAAAGGTCTCATAAATCAGCTATAGCCTCCCAAATGGGCGGATGCTCACGTAGCTCTCCCTCTATTCGCCAAAATGTTTTCCCTACAAGCGTTGCAGGAAAGCACTTTCCCCAGATCCCAGCGGAGGGCAGTGATGAGAACCTAAAATCCACATATGGCAAAGAGAGAGTTAAAAAAACCGAGCTAAACCCGAGCCTTTGCTTTGAATTCAGTCCTGCTTGTGAGGGAAACGCCGGCGGACCAAAGCATCCTCTGTACTTTCTGACTGATTTATTCTCCACCCAAAGCAGCACAGCCCAACACCACTTATGCCAGATAAAAAGACAAGGCTGTAAGTGAAAGAAGAACATCTGAGGAGGATCCCCTTTGAAGCCGCAGATCCAGTTCAAAGTCACACGCATCAAACAGAGCTATCAATGCTTTGGACAGAACAGCCTAAATGAGTCTTGTTCTTTAAACCACCACGTGCTTGGGATGTTGAGAGAGCTCTGGGTGAGGTTTTAATCAGTCAGAGCTGAAAATACAGAAAAGCCTGTGTGACATTGACATTCTTGTTTAAATGGACAACATAGATGATGCTCATTTCAATTGGTGGGGATATATCCTGACCAGAACAAGCATGAAACTCTTTCTTTAATGAAAACAGTTAGCATAGCCCATGAGGATAACCTTCACTGGAGGTAGGTTTGTTAGTATTTAAAAGGACAAGTAGGAGGTTACTTGACATATCTTGTCTAGCATCAGGTTCTTTGCTCTTTTGTTACATGGGTTCAGACTTTAGATTGAGTCTTTCCAAGGCAGGTTGGCAAACACATTGATTTCTGGCCATAAAATCAGGAGGCGTTACTGAG
Source organism: Melospiza georgiana (assembly GCF_028018845.1). Classification (NCBI taxonomy): domain Eukaryota; kingdom Metazoa; phylum Chordata; class Aves; order Passeriformes; family Passerellidae; genus Melospiza; species Melospiza georgiana. The sequence goes on along the minus strand of NC_080439.1, from coordinate 6,741,198 downwards.
ATACCCACGCTAAAGCAAACTGATCCCATTGCAAATCTTTCTTGTTTTACCAGCATTATTTTGCAAATTTTCTGTGATTTTTTTCATGTTTAGACTTAGACCTACCACAAAAATCACACCCCGGCCCTAAATGGCAGTAAAATCTAAAATCTGTATTTGAACAAGAGCTGATGATCCTCTTATCCTGAACCATCCTGTGCAACTAACACAGAGTTGTAGCCACTCACAACCATTTCATAGTTATTAGGCAAAGGTAAAACTCACCTTATGTATAATAAACACAAGTTTAACCTGTTAGTTCAGGTTATTGAAGTAGCTTGTTCCAAAGCCCCAGCCATACTTTTCAAACCAGAGCTCTTCTGAAGCTTCAAAAGGATGATGATGTCCATCTTTTATTACAGGGTTGGTCCTGCACAGACTGAGCACCTGCTGGAGCACAGCCCTTCTCAAAGCTGGGCAGTGTGAGCTGAAACAGAACTGACCACTGTACAAAGTTTAGAGCTGACGGGGGACAATAATGTTTTGAAGGGGCCTGATTAAAAACCCTGACACTTGCCTCATCCCTCCAAAAAGAAAAAAAGTGAAATCCCCACAAGAGAACTCAAATCCTTCCCAGTTTGTTAGCAACTGGAGTCCAAAGTAGGCCAACATGGCCACAGAAGGCGTTCCTTTGCAGCCTCATGCTATTATACTGCCAGTGAGTAATTTCCCCAAATGTTTGTCACTCTTTCAAAATTAGTATTGGATACAAAAATATAACCTTGTTTGTTTGGTTTTTTAAATTATAATTTTGGTAATGAAAGCATGAAGTATATTTTTCAAAACCAGATTGATTTAGCAGGGACTGTAAACCATGAAGCTGAAACACTTCAATAACATCATCTTTCTTGTCACAGCTTTTTACAGCCCACGTCTAAAACTAAAATAAAATTACTTATTTTGAGGATCAGCATTTACAAGAACAAATGCCACACACATATTGGACTTTTCACCCCTAAATAATGTAAATTCTATTTCTGTTCCCCCAGATTAACTGAGGTATGCAATTTCCATTTCCTTTCTTCTAGCCTTTTTCAAAGGTAGAGCAACACCAAATCACACACCAACACTGAATATTCCTTAAATTCTCGTTTCAGAATTCACAGGTGTACCAACCATATCATTTTAATTTAATTGTTAGTATATACATTAACACTCAAAAGTGTGATAAAAACCAAACAAAAGTAGTTTTTTTTTTAATAAACAGCATGATACAGACCGCGAAGATAAATAAAAAGCAGACTTTTTACAGTTTCCCATGAACATGAACTACAATAAGTATCATAGGCCAAACTTTTGTTACTTGAGTAGCACAGCAGAAGGGTTAAAAAAGGGGTTGTGTTTTTTTATTTAAAGTACTGCAAGACTATTCTCAGTATGACAACACATGCATCTTGCTGCATCTTAAATACTTTTTGGCCCATTATTACTAAAAATGTCTTGCTTTCTACCTACTTTACCACAGACCTTTATCACAGAATGACACACACATGGCAACGTCCCCCCCTGCCCCAGTAGTGGTTATTTCAAAGGTAATATTCTCATTTTTAAAAGGTAATTGAAGCACTGGTGGGGGTTTTTACTTTGCCTTTGATGCAGACAGGTAACTGCTCCCAGCTTCAATGAAGTTACACAGAAGCATGGAGAGCTGGCACCCTCCTGGGCTCTGTTTTTACCCAAAATTCCATCAGGATGCTGGGCAGGCTCAGGAGGAGCAGCTCAGGGGAGGGGAGCCTTCCCCCTGGCCCTGCTCAGCACTGGTGAGGCCACACCTGGAGCACTGGGGCTCCCAGTACAAACCTGACTGGGTGTGCTGGAACGGCTCCACGGAGGGCAGGGACAGGGGAGGAGGCTGAGAAGGGTCCTGGTCAGAGAGAAAGCCCAGGGGGCACCTGGTCAATGTGCATAAAGACTTGAGAGGGAGGAATAAAGACAGGCAAGGCTTTTCTCAGTGCCCACTGAAAGGACAACAGGCAATGAAATAGAAGATATTTCATAAAAATATTATGGAAAAAACAAAGACTGTGGGTTCCTCTTTCTCAGACAGACTCTAAACCCAGCTAGGCAATGTCCTGGGCAGCCTGTTCTATTGCAGACCCTGCTTTGAACAGGGTTTTCTGGGCTAAATGAACTCCAACCTCAATGGTTCTGAGAAAATTCTGCAGTTGTATTGCCATTTACAATGAGAACAATACTTACAAAATTTCAAACCCAAGAATCCAGGACTTCAGACTGCAGCCATATATATTTAAAGCCCTTTTCTCTACTAGGGAAGTAGATTTTAAAAGTGTAGTGGATATTCACAGTTAAAACTTTTAAGAGGTGCAAAGAGAAAGGATGACACTCCCAGATAATGAATTGCACATTTATCTTCACATGAGAAATGAAGAATTTGGACCATAGCTGCTATAAGACAAAAAGATTAATCTATTCCTTTTCTTTCCCCAGTCCCTAGTGAAACAGTAAGACAATACTGGACAGCCTGGAGCAGTTGATAAATCAGGATATAGAACATTATTAATAAAGCCTGAAAATAGATTAAAAATAGTTAAAGAAACAAGGCAGAATGAGATTCCAACTATGAATATCCATATTTTGGCTCACAAGAATTAACTAAACTACAACAGACATAAAGATTCTTGAAAAAAACAGCTTCTGCCTGAATTAGGCTTTCAGTAACTTCAGCAATACAATTAAGTCAGGTTTAGTTGTGATTAATTTTATGACTGGAACAGGAGCCCAACAAAATTAATGCAGTTACACTGAACTGAATGGCCTCTGAAACAGTATAATAACTGCTGGGAATCAGGCACCAGAATTTCAAGAAGATCAGGACAGAAGAGTGTATTTTTTGCCCTCCTTCTGCTGCAGGAATATTGCATCACACACAGAAGTGACAGTAAGGACACTTATAACACATGAACACAAACTAGTGGGACACTACCTTCAAAGGACAGGCAGAACATTGCTTCAATTGATCTTCTCTTACAAATATTTTATGATGTTCTTGTGCTCTGGGTATGTCCCAGAGGGGTGTTGGAGAGAGAAGAGAAGGGACAGAGGGATTCACCTCTGGCTTTGAGTCAGGAGCACCAACACAGCAAGACCTCAGGCTTTGAGAGTCTGGCCCATAAAGCTCAGATGTCCAGAACACTGTATGGCAAATGAAGAACAGAGCTTTTTCCTGAGTGTGGGTTCAACAAGTCTGTATGCTACAAAAGAGTAGGAAGAGGAAACATTTAAGCCAGCAAGGGACAAAAATACTGCAGTGTCAAGAATGAAACAAACTGTAGACAAGATCACTGTACTTTAGGAGAGCTGAAAAGGCTATTTTGTTAACAAAGACTATTTCAAAGTAAAATTATTGTTTAACTGGGCTGCTACTAAACATTCCTCTCCTTATGAGAACCTTTCATACTGAATCCTAGGAATAAATAATCTGCAACTCTGATACACATACAGCCTAATTCTGATTTCATGTGCTGTTGTGAATCCAGAGCAATTCTGATGAAATGAGTGTTGTATCAGCATAAAGTGAAATCAGAATTCCTCAAAGAGAAGAGCACCTATGGGTTTGGTTAGAGCATGCAAATAGAGAACTCCTATAGCCAGTTTCCAGTTGGCTTCCCTTCATTAACACAGATGTAAAAAAGAGTAAAACTAAACAAAGAAGAACCCCAAACCAGTATCAGCTGCAGGGGTGGTGAGCTACACATGATTTTGGACAGACAGAGCCTTACCTAAACTGAGACAACTTCTAGCACAAAATAAAAAGATGCAAATTCATTATTTGTATGAAACATGTATTGCAAAATTAAATTGGGATTCAACAATCTGCAACAACATCCACAGCTATATAGTGTTTTTAAAAAAACAAGTGTGGTTCTTCCATTCAAGTAAAACTAGAACAAGTGAAAGAAGTTAAAAAAAATCCTAGAAGCAGCAAGTTACAATTCTTTCTGTAATACCACACCATTTTCATTAACTTGAAGTATTTTCAAGATGTCAAAGACATCAACAAAAATAGTAATTTCAAGTGGCTTTTCTGATATTTTTTTTTGAGTGGGTCCAGCCCAGGTCTGCAACCTGTACAGACATGCAAAACAGGAGGAATTCATAATTACTATTAAGAACAGACATTTGAACATGCCAGTTATATAATGACAAAGCAAAGACAATACCTTCAAATTGTCAACAAACATGGGCTACTGACCACTAAAGGGCATTTAATACTTTACAGAAAAAGGAAAGTTGGCATAAAACCCACAAACAACTCACCAAACCACCGATAGCAGGGTCATCACATACAAAGTTCTTATAAACCTGGTAATTTCTGTATTGTCCTCAATATGCAGGCTCATATCTTTTCCACAAGATGCCAAATCACCTACAATTTTGGTTTTATTTAAAAGCCTTTTTAAAAAAAAATCAAATTATACTGGAAGTCTGTTTCAACTATGAAAAAACTACTAATGCACCCTTTCAGACAAAGAAGTATGCATATATAAAATCAGTACAGGTACTTCTGCTATGTTTAGGAAAGCAATGAATGTAATGCTAAATAAAACTATTATGCAGCACCCTGTTCTGTCATTACATCAAACAGTTTCACAGCTGAAAAGGTGACTGGTTTAAATTTTATTCCACTAAAACACCATTTGCTAATGCTTTGTAATAAAACACATGGCCCAGTCCTGGGCTCCTTGCTCTGGCAGTCTTACAAGAAGTGCTGCAGGAGCAAGGTGCCCAGATTCATTTCAAGCCCAAAATAAACTACTTTAGTATTCTGAGTCCCAGAACAAAGGGAGCATTTTCAAATCTCCATGAAGTGGGAATAGTTAAAAATAAACCAAATTCCAAGCCATTTCTGTAAAAATCTAGGACTCAGTTACAAGTGCTTTCATGGTGTGTAAGCAGGTCTTCTTCCTGATACTGGGAGCAGATGACATCCTCTCATTTCCTCCAGGGTAAGCAAACAGAGCCTCCTCTATCCTCAGTGAAGTTACATCAGCAGGAACTGCTGTGGCAGGATACAGCAATTAGGGTTCAACACTTTGAAGCTGAGAAAAGGATTGTTGTTTTCTGTGAAACACTGGCAGAATGCTTTTCAAATGCCCATCCTGGTGATGCAAAGAAATGGGTAAAGCTCAGGAGCTTCTCCTACTTTTTAAAGTTTGTTGAAAGGCTACAATTACCCCCAACTGTATTATGTCTGTACCACTCTGAGGTTTCCTTTCTTCTACTATTTGATTCTCATAATAAATTCCACAGCTTATGCACAACACTTAATTGCAGTAAATTCTGGAGACAGAGCCTGACTCCTCATACCTCTGTCTGGGCAAAAAGAGTGCAGAATACAGTGCTTGAACTGAAAGACATTTATACTCATATTTACAGAAGGGCTAGGAAGGGGCAAAGTACAAACAAATTTGGCCTCATAACATCCAATAAATTGGAGTTGATCTTTTCACCCAGGCTGGAAAAGGCTGACCATTTCTTGCATAAACGAGGTAAAGCATTGTTTCAACACCAGATAAATACAGATAATGTAGCACCTAATGTGATGTCTGTGCAACAGTTTTACTCTGTTAAATTAAGAATTATAGCCAACAGGGTTTCAGATTTTGTGAACTAAACTTAAACTGAAACTAACCCATTTTAAGAGCTAAACCATTATTGTGTGTGGACTGCAAAGTAATAGATACAAGGGTAACTTTGCTCTAGGAAAGTACAACCAAGCTTAGCAGGAGTTAAAATATTCATATGAACAAAAAGTAATATGTAACAGTCAATAAAAAGAGCAATGGGAATTCTATTGGACTACTCCGAAATATTTCGTAGAACTAAGGAAATAAAACTTCACATTTCCCCTAGTATTCTCAGAGCTTCTGCAGTTTTCACAAAACCAGGTTTTCCCCCACAACATCAAGTATCCATGCATGCAGTAATCAGCTGCAGGATGCAGACTTTGAAAGTGTCTTGCAACACCAAAGCCTTGGCTTTACAATCCCCGAAGTCTTTCATATCGTAATTGATTGCACATTTTTAATATATTACAATTTGCTAAATGAAGCCAGCCACTCATTACCTCATCAGTACAGCCTGCACAAAGTACAGTTTATTTATATGCTTATATTCTAGTCTAACACCAACTGCCAGCATATTTTATATGACACGTGGTATTGCACTTTCTGAGTGGCACCTCGGTGCGTGTTTGCAGTGAACAAGCTGAACCCCCAAAACCCCCAAACCTTTGGAATTCAAGTGCTGCCAATCTTGCAAGTTTAAAATGTCAGGGTGAACATCACCCACAGAACTATCATGGGCTTTGCTATCTTTAAAAAAACCTGTTTAGCAATTAGAAAAACAGTCCTACCTGAAGTTGTGCATAAGGGCAATCTGAAATCCTTGGTACTCTGAACAGTTTCAAAACACGGTGCCAATTTCATTGATTGCACACATTGTAATTGTGTTAAAGGACAACAACTAGATTTACAAATATATATTACACACACGCACAAAACAGACAAAGCTATAAAATGTTTGGTAACTCCACATGCTTTGAGCTAGCCAACATATCTGTCTGCTGAACTGCTAATTATTGATCATATTGAAAATCTAAATTGCTATTTCTGATGTATCTTACTGGATTCAACAACCACTTCCAAAGGAGGAAGAAAGAGGAGAAATGGTAGACCCAAATTTTGAGGGTTTAAATGAGCGTTCTTGAAATAGCCAGCATATCACTTCAGTAATGTGAAGAGTGATTCCCAAAATATTTTTAGAGACTTAGGCCAAGTTCCCCTTTGGCTTTAGTGGGTATATTCCCACTACTTCACTGGTACTTGTGTCCTCTTTCACTAGGGCTGAATTTGGTCCTAGGAGTACGTCTGGTCACCTTCAGTGACGTTAATGAAAACGGGAGTCTTGGACAGATAGAACTGGGTTGCAAAATTAAGAGAGTTAATATTGGACAAATCATGTAAATAAAGAATATATATTAATAATAGTTCCTATTATATAAATAGCCTTTATAAAAAAATAATCTTTCAATAATTTTAATAACTCACCTTTCTTTAGGTTCTGGAAAACATGTATGAAAAAAATCTATTCAGTTCAAGTTAGATTAAAGCAAACCTAAGATGAACACTACAGCTCTCTGTTGCACTAAACCCAATTCTGACCATTCAATTTCCAGGTTAGTCAGTTTTTGGGGATGATAGGGAGTTTCTTTGTGAAAATATGAATTGCACCCCTAGAAATACTGAGCAGAAGAAACACCATACTGAGTGGGCCTATTTCCTACTGCCTTCAGAAACTGTGCAGATGACGGACCCAGAAATCCAAGGGCCACCCAAACCCCACAAATGTTAATGCCTCTGAGCACATTTAAAAGGCACTGTCCTCTCACTAACGTTTTTAGATCTTTCCTTTAAACTATGCTGCATTTAAGTATTTGCTATCACTTGAATTCTCTTTCTATTCTTCACAATCCAGCATAGCCTCCACCTGCTGTACCAGATCTAAGGTAAGATGTGATGGACTCTTACACTAGCACTATTTTCTTTTTCCTTCTAATTTATCCTATCAAATGAGAAAAGGAAACATTCTTCTAAGTTTACCTTTTTGAGCTTAAGGCATAACATGAATCATCAAATCATAGAATATGCTGGGACCCACATGGATCACAGAGTCCAGCTCCTGGCCCTGCACAGACACCCAGGAATCACACCCTGTGCCTGAGAGCTTTGTCCAAGCACTCCTTGAACTCTGTCAGGCTTGGGGCTGTGACCACTTCCCTGGGAGCCTGTTCACTGCCCAACCACCCTCTGGGTGAAAAACCTTCTTGTAATATCCAACTTAAACCTCCCCCGACTCAACTCCATGCCATTTCCTCAATTCCTGTCACTGGTCACCAGAGAGAGGAGATTGGTACCTGCCCCTCCACTTCCCCTCGTGAGGAAGGTGCAGAGCCTGATGAGATCTGAGCTCAGTCTCCTCTTCTCCAGGCTGAACAGACCAAGTGACCTCAGCTGCTCCCCATACAGCCCATTCCCCTCCAGACCCCTCACCATCCTTGTGGCCCTCCTTTGGACACTCTCTAATAGCTTAATTTTATTTAGACTGTGGCACCCAAAACTGCCCACAATATTCAAGGTGAGGCTGCCCCAGTGCAGAGCAGAGTGGGTCAATGCCCTCCCTTGCCCAGTGGCCACGCTGTGCCTGATGTCCCCAGGACACAGGTGGCTCTCCTGGCTGCAGGGCACTGCTGGCTCATGTTCAACTTGCCATTGACCAGGACCCCCAGGTCCCTCTCAGCAGCTGCTGTCCAGCCTCATTCCCCAGTCCATACACACAACCAGGCTTGCCCCATTGCAGGTGCAGAATCTGGCACTTGCCCTTGTTAAACTTCACACACTTGGTAATTGCCCATCTCTCTAATTTGTCAAGGTCCCTGCACACATCGTACTAAAGCTTAATTTTTGAAGTTTATAATTTTAGTGCTATCTGAAACCCTGTTTTACATTATTTTCCAACAGTTGTCTGAACAATTCATCTCTTTTCTCGCCATAAGTTCTAATGTTGTTCATGGTTTGTGCAATTCCTATGCAACCAGTCTTTGCTGCTAACGGGTATTAACAGTGCAGTACCCACAAAGCTGGGTATCAGTTCTTGTTTTCTTTGCTGTCAGTTCAGTTCAAAGCATGTTGCTTTATTGTGTGGAAGATCCAGTCCATTTTTGTTGTCCAGCCACCATGGTGAGCATCATTCATCTGCTTCATGAAGTACTCAAGAGCCTCCTGCTCAGTTTTGTCCAATGCAAGGGTCTTTCTAATGTATGCAATATCATCAAAGGACTGCAGTTCTGGCATTCCTGAGCCAAGCATCATGGAGAAAAGATTGATGAAGAGATTGGCATGCTGCCGAATTGCCAGGTAAGCCTTATAGCACATCTCCTGAAACCTGGAAGAGACCGGGGGAAAAAGCTCAGTGCATTTCTCCACTGCATGTGTATCACTGCCTCAACTCCAAAACAGTTTTACAAGTAACCAGACACTAAAAAAGCAGACAGTCTTAGTCTAGTAAGAACATCCTAATGTAGCTGAGAAGATGTACTCATTCTCCTTAGTTTATTTGTGTAAGGATTAATAGTGGTCAGACCAACACAACATCCATAGACAGGCTTTCTAGCCTTAAACCCCATCTGCAATTCACACAACTGTCAACATGAATTTATGTGAGTTCACAGGGCCATTTTTTTCACTGCTACTGACATTTCAAATTTCAAAAGGTATTTCCTGACACACTGCTAAAATCAGTGCTTTCCTGGCTATCTTCAGAGTTGCATTTCTCCTGTAGTTTTATATTGCTCTTTAGGTACTCTGAAGAATGCACTGAAAACAGGGACATTTGCTCTATCTGGATAAGAAATACCCAGGTTAAGGGAAAAAATGCAGAAGAACCTCACTGCAGTGTTCAGACAGACACTATAATTCAAAATCTGTCTTCTGTTGCCATCAACATAATGAAATTAAGATTAAAATTGAAACCTCTTAAAGACTGGGTTGCTGGAAAGAGATATTAAGAATGACTACAGCAACAGATATATTTACTGCTATTATTTTAAAGTTCTTGCTCAGCAGGTTCTCAGCCATTGTCACAAACTACACAGGCCAGCTGCAGAGCTGCTATCAGAGCAGCTATAGGAGACAGAAGTATGGCTGGATGACCAGCAAGGCTCTGATGCACACAACACCCAACATTTAAGAATTCTCAGTAGCTGCAGTTCTGCCATCTCAAGAGGATTTTAAGTGTAAAATCAAAGAAATATCAGATGTTTGAAAAATTACCATCTTTATTCACATGTATGCTGACCCTGCAAATCTCAAGTGAGATTTCATGGACCAAAGGTCATGTAAGTGCTAAGATTACCCACTGACTTACAAGTGCATGGCTGATCTTCAACTGAAGAACTAGAATATTCCCACTGCAAACCAATTAAAATACTACTGTTCAGTTAAAAGGTCTAATTATGAAAGGTCACCAGTACCAAAGTGCATTTTAGGTAAAAAACACTCTGGAGGTTAAATGCATAAAAGAAAGCTCACCTTTCAAACTCCCTCGTTTTGGTACATTCTTGGGCTCCTTTACTAATCACTATTAAGAAGTCTTGTGTTAAGACAAATGGCACACGCTCTCTTTTGTAACCAAATTTTTTCTTCTTGTGATCGAGGAAGTGCCCAAAGTCAATGTGAAACAGCTTAGAAAGAGAGAAAGGTATTTTAAGATTAATAATTCCTTGTTTAAATGAAGTCACAGTAAAATTGATCATTTACTTATAGTTCCAATAGAAATTTTTTTTTCCAAAACAAACTCATCCCAAAGCGAGGATGACCCTAGGGTATGATTTTAGAAATCAACTGTTACCTGTCCATCATCTTTGACCATGATGTTACTGTTGTGGCGATCACCAATGCCCAGGATAAAGGTGGCAACACAGTAGCCAGCACAAGAACGTGTAAACAGGTCAATAGCTGCATCATACCTATCCCAACAAAAAAGGAGACACTTTCCTCAGATATTCCAATAACACAGAAGTGCATTTCTTTTGCAAAAGAGCAAACAGGGACAGGTAAAAAAGAAAACAAAACTAGATGGACATAATTATGGACATAATCTCCCACTTGATGAACTTTAGTTATCTTGAAGTTTCCATCAAAAAGAAGCACATGGCCAAGAAAAACAAGTGACAGGGAATCTCACATGTCTCCTTTGTTCTTGTCCTTGAGCCACTGGTGCAATGTATGGCTGTTGAACTGCAGTGCTCCTTTTAAGCCTCCTTTACACTGGATCTGCATGATGGTGTGAGAGCTCCTGACCACCTCGATGAGTCCCACACAGTCACCAATTGACAAACAACCATAGGGCAACATCCTGGAAGACAAAGGTTCATTGTTTTGTTGGGTTTTTTCCTTCCTTTATAGAGAATGGTGGCAAGAGGTGGGAGAGGATGTATTTCTGCAGATTCCTCTATCTGGCTACTCTTTAAGTCATGGGGAACTGTAACCATTCTGCAAACCATTCTTGGACAAAGGCTGAATTCTGCCACTTGTTACGCTACTGGAGACAAAACTGTGACCCATGAGAGATAACATAAACCAACAGGTCCTTCTGCCTAGAGAAGAAAATGAAAACTGGGGGTTTCTAGACAGTGCACAGGCAGCCCCTTTGTTCCCATCTAAAAAATGTACCACACAGCAAACACAAATTTGAAGGTGTAACCTGACTAGGAACAGTTTTCCAGAAGCAGAACAGTTTATCCTGAGTGCCCTGCAGAAGCATCACAGTCTGGAGGTGGAGAAGCTCACACAGACTGGGCAATGTCTCTGTGTGGACTGAAGTGAAGATACCAGCTACAAAGAGTCATTGCCCAGCAGGGCTGAGGATTTGGCACCTTGTCACCTTGTTCAAAGCCAAACCTACAGACACAACCACTTGGCCACAGTGTGGCTACTGTGCCTTGGCTCTTGTATCCATTCCTTGTATGTAGCTCACTCAGATCCACTTGAATGAAAATTAATTATTTTTCAAATATGATCTTCTGTTTATAAAATCCAGTAGTTTAGTTAAACAACAACAACAAAAAAAAGTTGCTCTAACGTGCACAAAAATGTCTATTTCTAGCATTTCATTTATTACCCTTGGGAAAACATAAGCAATCTCTGGGAACAGACCAATGCCAGAACCATTAAGATCAGCATTACTTGGGAATGACTCTGATGCTTACCGAAGATCAAGACCCTGATTTTGCCAGATGTTTTCCATAATTCGAATGATCTGAAGTGTCAGCATGTCCTGACGCAAGTCTGAAATAGTCAAATACATTCAATTTGCATATTTTGTAACACCAGAATCTTTGGTTAGATCCTACTTTCCTTTTCCCCCCAAAACTATGTCTAAATACATCTAAAGGTAATGAGGTTTGCATAGTTTAGTACAGATTTTGCTCCCTCAGTAGAGAAAATCAGGTTTTAAATAGTAAAAAATTAATATAAACTTTTGGTGGTGATTTTAAAAACATACACTAAAACCAGGACAATGGAATCACAGTTTACACATTTGTAACATCTTGAAGACATTTACAATTAAAAAGAACAAACATTTAACAGTATTGTGTTCCACCTTGACAGACTGAGCATCTTAGAATATATAAAATTTGTACTTGACTGAGATAAAATCTCATCTGTCTACGCTTAATTTTTCTGGAAAAAAAAATTAGCTTTGCTTAGCTGATTTTTTTAAAATACATGTACTTTATAAGAGTATAAAAAACACCAAGTAAAAGGTTAGGAAAATAAACAGGTATGTAGCTTTTGAATTACACTTATCTTTCCTTACCATCTCCATTTTTAAATATTATCTCATTGTTCTGAAATAACAACTCAGACATAATATCTGGGTTTTCCCAGTTCAACCACAGCGGCCTTTTTGCAGATGACATTATCCTGCACTCCTCAAGCCTAAAAGAGATAAGATTTCTATGAAATAGGCATAATTTGATTCTTATACCATATTTCTCTAATATTGCTAAGGTCTCCCTGTTTTGGTCAAACTCTGAACCAGCACCAAATTAAAGATGCAAAGATAACTGACAATGCATCATTTTCACTTTCAGACTCAAACTTAAATTAGTGAGTGCTACATTAACCATTTGCTAAGACCAACAGAAGAGTTGTGTTATAAGGGAATATTGTAAATATTCCTGTGGCAATATGAGCTCTGAGAACTGGAAAAAGGACTGAAGTTCCTGGCACCTTAAAGGAACAACTGAAGGTCATGTTGTTCCCTGGTTTGTTACACCATTAGATTGAAATGACTCTACTCCTTATGGGTTACTTTGCTACAAATTCTATTCAGTGCACTTTGAAAATACTGACATTTACTAAATAAACAGTCAACCTCAACACTGTTATTGTTACCATTACTAAATATTTACTGAAGCATCTAGACAAACTTCAAAAGTGGATACAATACCGGAGGTTTCCCAGTTGATGGGCAGGATTAAGAGGAGAGATAAAACCTTGCAAGGCATCCATGAAATCTGGTCGTCTCATTTGTTCAACAAGAAACTTCATCTGTACCTGATCAATAAGCACATTCAGGTCTTGAGAACACTATTTACATGTAAATGAAGGTATCAGATTTTAGCTTTGGATTTCAAGCATGGTTTTGCACAGTTCTAATGTAAGTACAGCTCAGCTACATATTACACAAATTGAAATTTTTAACTTTAGTTCTATTGCCTTGAGAGCTAGACAATGGCATTGCACAGAAACACTGCAGCTGCCCAGGAAACACAGCACCTACTGAAATTAGCATTAACACTTTCCTCATTGATCAAATAGACCAGTTCCAAGTAATTCCTGTGACTCAACAGCAGCAGTCTGGAGATAAGGACAGCTTCTGATACCTTCTGGGTCTCATCCTTTTTTTCCTGCTTGAGAATATCTGTGAGGTTAATCAGCTTCTCCATGGCCTCCACCTGCCTGCTCAGGTGCTTCAGGTACATTCCACACGCTCGACAGTAGGACTCCAGAAGTAAACCAAACCTCTGACTGACAGTCTTGTTGTGCATTTCAGACCTACACAGGGAGGAAGAACAGTTACAGCCTAGAGACAAGACCACTTAGAGGTGCCAAAAATGAAGCTGTACTTGTGACACCTTCATAGAGTCCTAAAATACATCCCCTCAAACAATCCCCTCCCTTATCCTTGATGACACCGAGGCAAGTAGAAAAGTGAGAGTACAGCAAAGATGCCTTGCTTCTATTTCTGGTCTGATTACACCAGCTCAGAACAGAACTTTTAGGTGACCTCCAATACAACCCAATATGTTGCAGATTGAGCTATCAAGCTCTATAAGAAGCCTTTAATAAGGAAGGAAAAATAAAGATTTACTTGTCTTTTTAAAAGTTTTACCTTGTTGAATTGGGTGGCTTTCTTTAGGTCTCATATATTTGTAAAGTTTTCTGGAAAAATTGATGGGGCATCAGACAGCTAACAATACGGGAGGCTTTCAGCAGTCTCAGACTACTTTGTTTTCAGAATAAACACGATTAAATAAAAAGAAGTACAATCTAAGTACTATTAAGTACCTTTGAAACTGCAAGGCATGATTTCTGTCACTGAACTACATATTCAAACTCTTAAGCAATATAACCCAATCTTTAAATAAAGTGGTAACATTTTTCTAAGAAAGGACATTTAGTATGTCAAACCTTTAGAACAACTAATAGTTTACAGCTAATAGGAAGCCCACCACCCCTAAACAGGACAATAAACTTACTTTAAATGCCAAAAGAAGAAGTGTCCTATCCTTTGATTGGTCAGTGCCTTCTTCAGCAAAAATCTCACAAGCTGATTATCTAAATACTGCTCATATTTCAGAACCTAGTTAAGGATAAAGAAAAAATATTTAAAAATCATATGCAGTTATTATTTCTATGAACAATATACAGATTAAAGGCGGTTAAATAAAAAGCCATATATGTTTTACATTTTTTTTTCAGGAATGACTGATCTTGGTATTAATATTTGCATGTGTTAGGCTTTGAACAATATATGCCAACTGTTCACTGGCTGCCTCTATTTCAGGAACTTACCATCTGATGCTTGCTTTACTGTTACCAAATATTTTAGCCTCAACTTGCTCAAAATTTTGAGAAGATGCTTCTGCTCATCCTTTCCCATATGTTAGGACAGCTGAAATAGCTGCCTGTTCCAGTTGGTGGAACAGTTTTGCATCTCTGCAGAATGCTGGCATTTAGTACCAACAAGCAAAACCACAGCACTGCAGAAAAACTAACCTTTCATCTCCTCCTAAATAATCTGCAAAGCAAACACGATGACCTCTTTTTCACAACAACTTAACTTTTGCTGTGTTTTAAGCCTCTGTGATCACTGGACATACACAAGACAACAAATATGCCAAAATAATAGTTGCTCAGTACCTGTACCAGCTGGATGAGGTACTGAGACAGTTTGTCATCAGTCAGGGACTTCTCCAGACAGCGAACTGCGAACGCTCGCACCATGGGGTCTGGGTAGTTGCAGTCCAGCAGCTCCATGGCCTGCTCTGGCTTGATTGAGGGCCAGTCCTTCACCAAGCAGTACATCTGGGGGCAAGGAGAACAAGCAGTTTACACCTTTGGAACACACAGCCATTAGAAGGCATTGTCAGACACAAACTACATCTGAGTAGAAGCTGTTTAATTGCTGGTCCTCTCAATCAACAGTCTGGTATTAGTTGCCAGTTGACTTTGTTGTTTTACCCAATATAAAAAGAATGAAAACAAAACCTCACATTTAACTGTAATTGACAAGTTGGCAACATCAGAGGGATTTGAGTAATGCCAGCAAGAGGAAATCTTAAGACCAGACTGAGCTAAAGAACAAGAACTATGGACCAGAGACACCTGTCAATCACAGTGGCAACTCCAACTATTCCTTCAATGTATCATACACACAAAATATGCTTTTAACTTCCAGAAGCCTTTTTTAAAATAGCACTTTAAAGCTTCTTCAAAATCTAACAGTTCTTCAGTGCCTTATGTTACCTGCGCCACTTCATCTCTAGAATTCCACTTGACAGACAAAAGTAATTTGGGTAGAATTTCTGGAGTATTCACACAATAGTGTCTGCAAAAGAGGAAAAAGAAAAGTTGCATGTACTAAACAACACTTCTGCTTTCATAACCATCAACTATGTCCCCACAGCCTTGCACATTTTTCTTCCTTTGTCAGCAAGGTGCTCTCAGGATCCATCATGCAGGTAAAACTGCAGTAATTAGGAAACTGGGAACTCATTCAACAACTTACTTTTCTCCACAGGATTATAACCAAACCACACAATGCAGAATGCTTTACAAGCCTTGTCTAAAACACCAGCTCCTCAGCACAGAAGAAAAGGGAGCAAAACCCATGACAAATTTGGAAAGAATGGGATGAAGTTTGATTATGCCAAGAAGTTTTTTTCTTTGATTTGGTTTTTGATTTGCAATACCTGTGTCTCCAGAGGAAGTCCTTCTCTTGCTCAGTGATTTCAGACAAGGGGTCTCGGGTACAAATGGCTCGCAGTTGCTCCTTGTCACTCTCTGTTAATTCACTATCCCGAGCTAGTCTGTTACTCTGCAGAGACAGTGGCACTTTAGCCCTCCACACAACTCCCTTTATTGCCAAAGCACACATGAAATACAGTATTTGAACACACAGCAACCACTCCAGCCTGTGTCATGCAATACTATCTTGCTGTATCCACTTGTTATAACTGAGAGCTCAAAATGTAGAAAGAAGATGAAAGACTAGGCCTTTGATCTCTACAACTGCTTTTAGTCACTGCTGGCACAAGGGGAGGCACATTTGAACTAAATCAGCTGTGTGGAGAAATAGCAGCAGTTGACATCTGATGAATGACACAATGCAGCACAAAGTGAGACTGGTCATTTCTGACCCCAGCCTGAGATTGCTGAGGGCTGCTGAAAGGAATGAAAAGGATTTGGAACTGAAAAAGGAGAACATGGGATGAAAACAGGTAAATCAGGGGCAGAATGCTGTAGGAATGCCTGAGTAACAGGAAGATGGAAAACAGTAAATCACAATTAGTGTAAGACATTCCCCAAAGAGCACAGAAAACAGAACTGCCACAAGCAGAAATTAGCTATGTTGTCAGTGAAGTGGCCTTATCCTCACCATTTTTTTTTTGGTGCCAGATGGAACAAAACAATGAGCTGGAGTACAGAAGCCCACGTAAGAGGCTGGGAAATGTTATTTACCAAGAAGAAAACTGTCCTTAAGCATTCATTAAGACCCTGCTCAGTCACAGCATAAACAGCAGAGATGCTGCTCTATGATGGACATCCTGCTGAGCATCAAGAGAAATCCAATGCCCACAGCCTGTTCAGGATAAATGGGACAGGACTGCTGCAAACACCCCCAGAACTCCCACTCTGCGAGCTGCTGCCACCTCTGTGCTCTCTGGCACAGCCAAACTCCCACCACAGAGCTCTCCATAGAGAGCACAGAGCTCCTTGGGCAAACCCAGGCCTTTGAACCAGCCTCCAGAAGAAAATGTAAAACACACCAACCAATTTCACAGCCTTGGCTTTAAATAAAGAGCATTTTTTGCTTGACTGCTTTTCTGTTTTTACTTCTTTTCATCATCCAAAAAAGTGCTTTGAAGAAAGCTCCAAACCTCACCAAAAAGCCAATTATAATGCACAAGTTCTGTTTGTGGAAAAAGTGAGATAAAGGACTACACCCATGTGTATGTCCATCAATTCCCTTAAAATTCCCTTTGCTTGTAGTCATAACCACCCCATAAAACAGACAGGAAAGAGTTCTAAGCACCTTTGGGTTACACAGGAAAGCCTAACTATACACATGAAACTGCAACAAAGAAAAACAGTGTCATTGAAGGAGAATTGCAACTTTTAAGAAGTTAAACTAAGTAGTCTGACACCCAAATTAGTGATACAAAAATGTCAAAAACACAGTAAACCAGTTTCTCTTTGGAGTGTTTTGGTTGGTCAGTGAAGCATTAGGTCACTTTACTGTAATATAAAGAAAGGAGAATATATTGCCCATTTTACCAAACACACAACAAAATTTTGATTTTATGATTTTACAATAAATGAGGATGTAAAAAAAAAGACATTTTGTCACTCATACACTGAGTAAAATAAAGTAGCAAGTAATCCTTTCCTATTTGAATAACTAATCCTGGAGGGGGAGTTTGCCTTACCTGCCCTGCATAGCTGTAGTTGAATCCCAGTTCCCGTGAAATTGTCCAGTTTGCATGTTCTTCAATCACTGTCATATCTGGGAACTTTACAGGGTTGCTAAACCAATCAAATTCCAGCTCTAAGCATGGAGTTTCCTAGGTCAAGGGAATTCAAATTACTTTTTCTGCTGAATGATAGCAACCAGAATAAAGCATATTTTGAAAATGCACTCTTAAGGGGGAAGCTGGCATGCAAATACCTTATTTGGATTTGATCCAGTAACACCAATAGGATTCAACAAATCCTCCAGCCCATGAGGTACTGCCCAAAGATTCAAAGCCATTTTCCCAGATACCAGAGTGTCTGTGTAATCGAACATGTTTATATTTCCCCAAGCCAATGGACAGTGCTCCTTGAAGAGATTAAAATATGATTTTTTTCAGTGTCATCCATGGATTACTGCAGAGCGAGTCAGGAGAAATAACATTTTCACCCCAGATCAAGTTGTTACATTCCCAGATTAGCAGAAAGCAAGTTGTGGAAGCTTTACCATGTTTTTCTAGGAATGGCTGTCACAGCAGTCCTTTAATAAAATGATACTAAAAGAATTGTAAACACATGCACATATCTTCCTCACACCAGACTAAGTCAGGATGATCAAAAAAGTTTTTCGGACAAAGAGATTTTCTACCAAGTGCTGTAGTGACAGAACAAGGGGCAGCAGTTTCAAACTGAGGTAAATATTTTTAGATTGGACAAAAGAAATATGGTTTTCTATGATAAGGGTAGCAAGACACTGGCACAGGTTCCCCAGAGAAGCTGTGGCTGCCCCATTCCTGGAAGTGTTCAAGGCCAGGCTGGATGGGGCTTGGAGCAACCTGGGCTAGTGGAAGGGGGGTGGAACTGGATGATCTTTAAGGATCCCTTCTAACCCAAATCATTCAGTAAAAGGTTCACAGACCTGCTTGTAGACAAACACCCTACATATTATCTGTGACACACACTCAAACCCACAATGTAATGATGCTGCTGGTTAAAAATTAAACGTTGCATGTAGATTATTAAAAATCACTATTTGAGATCCAGCATTAAATGCTAAAGGAATACAAAATTTCTTTACTTGAAAACTCAACTCTAAAGGTACAAATATTGTCCTTTAAAAATAAATAGGTTAGTAACATGGGTTTTGAAAATTAATTTTAAAAGCACTTCCACCTCAAAACACCAACACTGGTCTTTGTGTCTGGCAATGCAGCATAGGCATGATTTACAGTGCTGAACCGATAAGCTTAAAAAAAAAAATAAAAAAAAAAAATCCCTATTTTAATCATATTCAAATCAAGCATAGCACTCATTGCCAGGCCAGCATTTAGCAGCTGTCCTCCCCAGCTGTGGCTCAGCAGCACAGTAAAGGCAGGGGGTGCTTTACCTCCTTGGCGCCCTTGCGGCCCTTGACAGAGCAGATGGAGAGGCAGAGCCGCGCGGCGCGGGGCAGGTCGGGGATGTACATATCGTACAGCAGCCACTCGTTCCACCTGCAGGTCCAAAGGCAGACTTAAACCAGGCTAAAGGAGGCACCATCACCCCACCAAAAGGCATTTGCTATATTCCTAAATTGTGGATTTGCAGACAGAGCACACTTTCTGGTCCCCACATATGCATTTGACCACATTCACTACTTTTGGGGATAGAAACTTCTCCAACAGCCTTCTAGACCCAACACTGCTTAAAAAGCCATGTTAGGTTCAATTTCTGCAACCTAAAGATAATGGATTTGCATAAATGCTACACTGATGTAAGGTTTAGCTTGTCAAACAGCTTTCCCTTCAGGGGAAAAAGAGCTTTCAAAATCAAACTAAACTTCAACTGTTGGAACATAAAAAGGTATCTGCAAGATGGGGATAGAACATGGAAATCCAAAGCAATATTCCCAAGTCAAATATTTTTCTATTTACTATAGTAATAATAGCACAGATTGATTTTACAGGATTAGTTTGATTTTGTTTTCATGAACTTTTCTAAGCAGAATTCATCTCTCAGCTGGTAGAGCTGTGCTTTTGAAGAGGAACTTCTGATCCAGTTTCTTCCCCTAAGCAGATTGTCATAAAGAATTTTCTCAGTTGAAAGAGAAAGCAGCTTCCAAGGAGAGCATTAATTTTTCAATGTATCTGTAGCTACTGAAAGCAATTTTACAAAGAAATAACTGTGAAAGCCCTTCTCTAAGAATAAAGAACAAACTTTAATTCACTTTTCTTATGTGTTCATTTCACATAATACTGATCTATGTGACACATCCATGATTTTAAGGCATAACCTTCACCACCTTGCCAAGATTTTATCTCTAAAATAGTTGAAATTATCAGCTCAAGTACAGCACTTTGGGGCAACTCAGAAGGAGAGACTATTTTTCACCAACTATATATATTATTAGTCCTTTAATTATAAAACCTAATCATATTCATAAATAATGTACAGATAAAAATAAAAGTTTCAAAAATTATTATTAAAGACATGAAGTCAGAAAATGCAAGGAAAGAACTACTTCTGCACAGATACTTTGCATCTAAGCTTAGCAGATGCTGAAATTTCACACCTCTTCATTAGTTACAGTTATGAGAACAGGTGGCTAAAAGATGTCCCTAATGTTTATACATGCTCATATAAAACTTCTTTTTGCACTTCTAAGTTCAGGTGATTCATTTTTTCCAGGTAATATTCATGGTTTGTCAAACATCCTGAAAATATATTCTATACTACACTATTATGTGCAAGACAAAATGCTTGTGTTTGAATTAAATTAATTCTATTTATATATATATAGGGTTATGTAATATATTTTTATAAAACTTTAGGTAAAGGATTCCCAGTAAGGAGCTCTACCTGAGTAATGGTTAAGTGGAGCCTTTACTCCTTCAATGCTATCATTTATGATGCCCTGAAAGTCAGGTATTCATCTTACCTGGGATTAGAACAAGGTACCCTCTGAGTATTCACATTGTCACACAAAGGTTCCCCTCCATGGTAGATACCTGTCCTAACATAGATCTGAAAACAACATCCATATTAGTCTTTGAAATGTTACTGTAAACAAATGTTTTCATTGCAGTCAACACGTACCATGATTACAACACATTATCCTTTCTTTTTCAGTAACAAAACAAAAACAAAACCAAAACTGAAAACCAAACTGCTCCACCAGTCCCCAAATTAATTCATGCTCTGTTGGGTGTACAGCACAATTTACAAGCATATCCTTCTAGAAAAAGTGTTTGGTCTTTCTCCTCATTAATTGCAAAACTAGGTCCTAAAAAATACAGTAACAAACTTGAAATCAACACTGAAAAAAACACCCCTTGAATTTACTCTCCATTCTTCCTGTGCCAAGGTGTTGTGAAAGGAATTCCGAGGAAAGAGAGTCAGGGTAGTAGATGTCTTCAGTGGAATTGAACACTACACCTTCTTTTTGTCCCCTTTTACCCCACACCTTTATTTCCATAAACAAAGATAGCATGCCCTCATCAAAAGCACTCTCAGTTACTGTAATACATTTTTAAACAAAATTACTTAGAAGACAGATTTCTTTTTCTATCCATTACCATCTCTGCTGGAGTGCTATACAAACTGACTCCTGCTCCTACCAGGCAGAATATTTAGTTAGTTACCACATCTCACACTTTTTAAGCAGTACAGAAAAGTTCCAGATGCTAAAACACGGGTGTGTTCTTTAGAATTAAATAATTCAATTTGAGTAAAAGAGTGGTGTAATTTTCTAACATGTTATATAAGAATTTTTTCCAATGCCAAAACAAACCACTCAGGAGGGACTCAGGAGGGAAACCACAAGCTGCTGCAAAGGCATGAGTGATGCCATACCTTGTCTATGTCTCTGATGTTCACATTTACATAGGTAGCACAGAGGATCCTTATTCTGAGGGCGCTGTTGATGGTCCAGAGGGATTTGGTGGTGGCCTCGCCGTTCATGTAGGGCGTGGCGGTGGAGATGCGGCGCGAGTAGGAGGGCATGGTGAAGGTGTCCAGGGGCAGCTGCGTGTACAGGCTCTCCTTGGCCATCAGCATCAGGTTGGGCATGCGGCCAAGCATGATGCAGCTCCTTATGTACTGCAAGGAAACAACCAAAGGGTGCCACCGCGTTTTCTGGAAAATCCTCTTTGCCCAGGGTTTTCTCCTGGGAAGCTGAGAAGCCTCAGAGAGGAACGAAAACAATAACTGTCTGATTGTGCTCTTGTGTTTGATGCTTTGGAATGTGGCCTGGGCATTGTTTACCAACAGGTGAATGTTTGATTGGCTCCATGTGAATTGCTTTTAATTAATGACCAATCCCAGCCAGCTGTATTGGACTCTCTGAGTCAGTCATAGGTTTTTATTATCATTCTTGCTAAGCCTTCTAGTGTATCCCTTCTCTTTCTTTAGTATAATTTTAGTACAGCATCATATCATATCATATCATATCATATCATATCATATCATATCAGCCTTCTGATGGAGTCAAATTCTCATCTCTCACCTCATCCTGGGGACCCTCACGAACACCACAAAAATGCAGTGTCTTTTCAAAGCCTACACTCTTGGTAATGGAAACCTACAAAAAAATACTTGGGGAGGCAGGAAAGTGAAAGAGCTTATGGTGTCCTGCATGCATACCCCATACAGTGACAGCAGATACAGCATTCAGAAGTTTGGACACTTTGTTGGGTAGGGTCACACTGCCACACCTCATGGCTCTGAGATTGAACATCTATAGCAATGGAAGGCTGAACTGGAGAGAGAGATGGGGGTTGAAAAAAACACCAGCCAGGTTTCTTGTAGAGCTCCCCAGCACAGCACAGCACAGATGGATCTGAGCTGCTCCTGGAAGCAACTGAGCTGTTCAGGAACAGCTGGGGCTGTACCAGCCTGCAGTGCAGCACAGGTGCCTGATAGTGCCAGTCCCAGGCAGGGAGCACAAGGTAAGCAGCAGACAGGCTCATTTTTGGCTCAGGTGTGCTCATTACCTTAGGCTCAGCACTGATCCTGACACACTTCACCTGTCCATTCAGGTCTGAATGCTGAGAGCACTTAGTCTGGCAAGAGCACCACAAAACACAGTGTGTTAGGACAGGTCCAGCCTGGAATTAATGAGCAGGCTCTGCTGGGGCACAGCAAAGGCAGAGCAGATGCTTCTGAAGAAACCACGCTAGATCAAATAGGTCTGCTGTTTGATCTTCAGATGACTCTGCAAAATTATTCATGTAGCCTGCACTTGTTCCCCAGCTCCCAGAGTACAGAGATGCTTTTCCCATTATTCAGGATACCCCACTCCTCCTTCTCTCCCCCACTGCTCTGAAGATCAGATTGTCAACCTTTTAGCTGAAGGAATGGGAGCAGTTTATTACAATACATTCCTCCAAGAGGAAGCAGCAGCAGCTGCTCAGATGCTCCTCTGCCCCATGTTCTCTCACACTCCCTGCCCTAACAAACCCAGGCAGTGAAGGACAGACAGAAGGAAGACTCAGCAATGATTTTTGTAGTGCTGGATGTCTACATTTTTTATCTTATTAAAGTAATGATAAAGCTGTAGCAGGAAAAGAGTTTGCTCTTTTACCACCCCTTTAGGACAGGATTTAAAGTAGTAATGGTTGTTTCATAACTTACAATCTGATCAAATTTCCTGTTTTATTACATCAGCACCATTCAAATATAGCTCATCTCTTGCCATTAAAAATCTAGGATATTTCTGAAAGTACCTACCTTTGATTTAGCACTAACATTAGAGGAAAACATTTGAAGAAGAAAAATTATATGAGTGATACAAATTCTAATTAAAACTACCTTTTCTCCCCCCTCCCCCTTCTGAAACACATGGATTAGCCCATTTGTGACACACTGTCACTTCCTATGTTTTGGATTAATTTAATGAAAAAGCCAGATCTAATACTGATCATTTTTTTCCCCACAAATTTGGATTTGTGTAGTTCAAAAGAAATCCTTTATGTTACTCACCTTATACTGGCTCAGTGGACATTTTTCTAGCAAGTATTCATCACAGCCACAGACTTTTAAAATATATTTGCCCTGGTACTCCAAGACACAAAGTTTCAGTTGTTCAGATGACAGCAACATACTTCGAGTTTTCTTCCTAATGGCTTCAGCAATAACTTGCTCAGGCACACAGTCATGATTGATTTTTAAGGTGTATTTCTGCTTATCATTGTTTGGTGAGACTATTACCCAAATCACCACTATAATTTGCCCTGGAATAAATATAAAATAATGTCAGGCCTATAATTTTCAATGCAGTTTCCAAAGAAAAAGCACAAACCCAAAATAATCCCCAAACCAAACAACTCCCATGCCTCCCCAAAACAAAGATTTGCTTTTAGAATTAAAAGAAGATGTAAACAAGATTCGTTGCCCAAACTTAGAGAGGGTTTATAATTTCTGCAAGGAACTAGATGCATTAAGTTTATTTTTGACTCTAGTGGAAATTCAAACTTTTAGCCAGCCCTGAGGTTAAGAATATTTTTATTAACTACTGACTATTTGGCCTTCAAGAAAACAGCAGTAACTCTTTCATATTGGAGGACTGCAAAATAACTCAGTGATTCAGCATCATTTAATTCCAGATAGTTGAATGCCATAGACAACTGCAAAGCCAACAAGCTGTTCCCACCCACTAAAAAAAGTCACCTCTATTTACTGAGTTATATGTCAAGATTCAGTTGGAATAGCACAATTTTAAATATCCTTTTGAATGTACAGTCCATCAAGAAGATTATTCTGAACAGCTGAAGGTGTAAGATATTGCTGGAGTGTACTAAATACAGCACATAAAACAGCGATCAAGTCAACAGCTGTACTCTTTGATTTCAAACACTGAAAATACATCATGTTTCTGCTGTAAACATTGCCCTTACCTTTGTCTAGCTTGTTGTAGATGTGTTTGGGGAGCTCAGCTGAGGACTCTACGTTGGGAGGGTAGACATAGAGTGCTCTGCTGTGCGGGGCGTTGGCGTCCCGCAGGTCCACGGCCTCCTTGCACACGTTCAGAATGTTCCTCCTGAAGTCTTGTACTTCTGGATCCTTGACCATGTCAAACTCACAGACAGGCATGCCAATAGCAAAACCTACAGCATTGGAGCACCATGGGGATATCAGTGTAACTGACAGGCAGAGCTAAAAATGTCTTCAATCAGTCACAAAAAAAGCCAACACAAAGCAAAACACAGCCTAAAATATGTGCCAGTTTCTACATGCATAGGTAATTGTTTTATGTCATTCAAGAACTACACAGTTCTAAAGTTCAGTGCACTCAGCAGACACAGTAAAGGTTAGAAAACAGGTGTACATTCCCTGAAGATCCTGGAAGCCTTAAATCACTGCTCTCACAACCAACATTCCTCCTGGAGGAAAAGGACCAGGACTCAACTTCCTTTGAAGTCAGCACAGAGTTTCCTAAGGGGACCAGAGGGGCTGTGAAATTTGATTTTTTCTCAAACCCTAGCAGGATTATTGGTAGCTATTAGGACCATAATCAACTTTGCTTACAATGGAATGACAGCTATTAATGTTTTTTTTTAATGACCTACATTATTCAAGAACTGCAATGAACACTCCAAGAGACACTGAACTTAAGCTCTTTGACACAGATCCATATAATAACAGTGCATTTCTTTCAGGTCCTTCAGATGTAATTCCTTTTACTTTAATGGGATTACTTGGATAAATCATCACTTATGCATGAGTGTTCAAATGGAAACTTTCAATTGCTGTGTTGCATGGTTACCTAACCACTGCTCTCCCCAAGTCCTGAACACGTTGAGCTTTACAAAACAGAAGCAATTTACTTATTATGCATTCGTCACAATTAAATCATTTAACAATTAGCAGTACCTCAGAACAAGTATTTCCAGTTGACAAGCCTCTGCCACTGCAGCACACATTTGTTAGCAATGAAACAGGAGTGGGTATGTTTGTACTCCCTCAATTTAATTCTTAACCAAGATGTTGGAATAAATGCCAGATTCCCTGTGCTTCCACAATGGACCATGGAAAATCATAAGCTACTCTAGAGATGACTCAAAACATCAATTTGTCTCACCTTCACATCTCCAACCTCAGGTGGTTTTTACCTCCTCTCCCTATGACCTTTTGTCAGAAGGGGGAAGAAGAAATGTGAAAAAACCTAATTTCTGAAATTTGACTTTCTAAGCAAGCTAGAGCAGTATTAAAATCTGTGTCCACAAATCTAGAATGTTAAATCTAGAATGTAAAATTCTGTAAACTCCAAACTAAATTATAACTGAATTCCCAAATAACAGGACAGCCATTGCTCTGTAATAATATGAAATCCTGCAAATAAAAGATGAGAAAAAAGATACCCTCTAACCCACAGGCAACTACAAATATGCTTTACAAAGCCAAGGTGAATGAAACAGATCAGAAAACGGGAGTTTACCTCACTGATTATAAATATTGGCTTTACTATGATCAGCATCTTTGGACATTTGATGCAACAACTGGCAGGTATGAAATGTGACAGATATGACCCATTTTGAAGAGGACAATCAGTTAAGCAATGTTTTTGAAAAAAGATAATCTCACCTATTTCTCTATTAAGAATCTTTTCTTCTCTGTTACCCACTGGTTCAATAACTTTCAGGAAAGGCTGAAACAGTCGCAGGTCACAAAGTCTCCGCGTTTCATCGAAAAACTCTTCTCTCTCTGCTTCCTGTGTAACACTTACAAAAATGTAAGAAGATTCATCTTGAAGGAGCTGATAGAGAGGGTACTTCCTTGCTTCTTTAAAGAGTTCATGTTTAATAGTCAGTAAGGTGGCCTCACGGAGGCATTCTAGAGTCACTATCATTCCGTTTGGGAGGAGACATTCCACCAGGATCCTGGGGGGCATCAAGTGGATGCCCCATAGTTCACCGGACGAGGGCCGTGGAGGCATTTTTAAATCTTGGGGTAACTTTGTACTTCAAGCTCTTCAAGCAGTGATTCGTACGTGTAGACCTGAGTGAAAATCAGAAATTCAAATGTCAACATTTAAAATACAAACATCACCCAGAATCTCAGATAAAACGGTTCGAACGTCACTTAATAATTATTGATGAATATTCAGGGCTGTATTTTGCATTCATAAAAAAGACTTGATAAAAATAAGTCTAAGAACTTTTATCTGAATCTAAATACATACTTGAACAAAACAGCTAACAGAATCAAGCTAGTTTAGAAAAACGCCAATATACATATAATCTTAAGAATAGAGGATTTTTTAAAATCTGAACTTTTAATTCATTAATAGAACATTTCAATAGCGGAGGGATGAAAATACCTAATACTCAAATTATTACAGAAATTTTTAACCAGATCTCAAGCCAAGTTTTAATTTGCAAAGTGAAGCATTAATTATAATTTGGATGATACAAACCATCAGCTCTTTTAAGTTTAGCTAAACCAAGGCTTCCACATTTAAAAATGGTTTTTTCTCATCTCCAACCTCTAAATATTCAAAGAACACTTATATTATAGTTATAAATATTTATTAAAAGCTCTAAACTTGATTTTAAGAATTCATGTATACACAAGTTTTGGCCATAGCTGTTTCAGATCAGTATAAGCTACTTACACCAACAACAAACCCTTTTTTCCATTAGTGAGACAGAAGAATTGAGCCCCACTAACACTTTGTAGTTGGGCTTGTTTTATTTAGTGCCAATGCCCCGTTCCAGTTCCCTCTGGCAGCTGCATGGATGTCCCTGCCAAGCCAAAGGAAAGGAGGGGAACACGTGTGTGACCCTCTATCTGTGCTGCTCTGGCCATCGCAGAGCAGAGGAAATGAGTATGAGAAAGAGAGAAAATGAGAATGGGCCAGAGCATGAGAAAACCAGAGTCTGGACAGAGCAGAGATGTTTTATAGCCCAGTGGGTGAGGGGAGATGCCAAAAAGAGAGAACTACCCAGCAGGCACATAGTGACACTTCACCAATAAACACTCCTAATCCCTACCTATTTTTAATTTCCTTAACCACAGGCAATATTTGTGTATTTGCAAAAGAAATCCAGTTTGTTCAGAATGTTTTCACATACGAATTGTTGGCATCCAGTGACAAGACTGAAGAACACTTCATGTTACAAAATATCTGGTCTTCTTTACTGGAATCCTGATATTTTCACACAGTATTCTAGACTTTTCTGAAATGAAACAGAGGTGCTTATCTGTGCATTCACTGCTCTTAATTTTGGATAGATCCATCACAGAATCACAGAATGTTAAGGGTTGGAAGGGCATCTCATTCCAACTCCCCTGCCATGGGCAGGGACATTTCCACTGTCCCAGGCTGCTCCAAGCCCTGTCCAGCCTGACCTTGGACAATTCCAGGGATGGGGCACCCACAGCTGCTCTGGGCACCCTGTGCCAGGGTCTCACCACCCTCACAGTCAACACTAACATTTACCCAGCCTAAATTCACCCTCATTCAGTTTGTACCCATTACTCCTTGTCTTATCACCACAGTCACAAACCCTCTTAGGACTGTCCCTGTATCTCAGTTTTCTTAAGAACAGAAAGGAAGGGAAACCCACAAGCCAACAGCTTCACATGTCTTCTGTTGGATCAGCTTCCTGAAAGCTCTCACTGTGGAAAAGCAATGGTTGCAATACTTGCCCTTTGCTCAGCAAATTTTAAAAATACGTATTTATATAAAAATATATTTCTGTATATATTAATTTATGTACATATAAAATTCACGTATAACATTTTATATATAAAGAAAAAGTGATCCTCCCTGCTGCATTAGCATTTCTTTTCTAAAAAGTTTTCTTCCAAGTACATCCAGTACCTGCTTTTGGGACACTTCAGTTCTTACAAAGAAACATCAGAATGAAAATGATGTTTTCCCAATTCCACTGCTTCCTAAGCAACTCTGAGTAGCAATAGGGCTGTCTTTTTTAATCTTTCCTTTGTAGATGCAGTTTGGGCTTTTAAAAATATCCACCAAAGTATTGAAGTGCCACTGCAGATTTAGAAAAATGCTTTTCCAGTACCACCCCATGCATATTTAGAAATGCTTTGCAACTGACTTCTTTTTAAGAAAGAGCTTAAAGAAGCTGCTTTATTTCCCCCATCACTGTGGCAGCCTCAGCGAGCGGATGCTGAAATGGAAAGCTCCCAGCACACACAGTGTATTTACAGAGCCAGAATTGGGAAGCTTACCAATTCCAAAACACTACCAGTGAACCCAAATAACACCATTCAGAGTAACTCAGAGGGTTCCAAACCACTGATAGCTATCCTCAGCTCCCAGATAAAATGAAGTACACAAGTTAAATGGCATCTTTTTGATCAGGCAAAGCATGAAAAAGGTTCCCTCTCCATATCACTGAATCACATGCCTATTTACATTTCTTAAGTGCAAACACAGGCAGAAGCACATCACTGTTATGGCACAAAGCAGCACAAAGCCCCCAAACAAACCAGAACATGCAGTCACATGAGCTTTCCTGTCCACACACACACAATGATAGTACAGATGGACGCAACCAAATTAAATATTCACAACACAGACTCAGCTTGCACCAGCAGCCTTTTAATTTCAGTCCCACCATCCTGCTGAGGCTCTTCTGAACCATGAGAGCCCATTTTCACCCAGCCCAAGGTGTGTGTTCTCACCCCTCACCCTGCTGGCACTGGGGCTCCCTGAGCCAACTGGTTACGGGTCAGATGGATGGCAGAGGCAGAGAACAACTCACTCTCCCTTTCTTGTGCTGCCTTCTGTTGCTTCAGCTCCCTCCTGAGATCCCCGTGGAGTCAGCCTAATGCAGGTCTGCACTGTGGGGCTGCCTGACTGCAGCAGGGCTGGGCAAGAGCAGCTGCAAGGATGGTGCCTCCTGCCACTGCAAGTTTTCCTCCCTCCCTCCCTCCCAGCAACAAAGAAACAGAGGCAGGAGTGGGGGACACACATACATCAAAAATGTAAATCCTTTTAGCCAAGCATCTCTTCAAAATAAACATCAGCATTGCCTTCCTTAAAGAATTCAAACCTTAAATGACAACTCAATACCTTTTCTTTAAAAACTTGCAAATGGTCCAAATGTGACATCCCAAAATCTACAATTTTTACAGCAACTGCACCAAGACAGCAGCTTTTGTTTCAAGCTGGGATACAGACATGTGCTGGAATGGTGCATGCAGGCACTGTGTGCACATTCATTCCACTTGCACATGTAAGCACGCCTCCAGGGTTTGGATTTGGAAAGCAAGAATGTAAACAGAAACAGTTTTCAAGTATAGCTGGCAGCTTGTGTTTCTGTGTACACTTTAAAATCTGGAAGGCTGCCTGGAATAAATAGAATCAATTATGTTCTTCGACAGTAAAAGGACTGTAATTTTAAGGGAATTCTAGAGAGATGGTATTTAAATCAAACTTCAAGTGAACACTTCATCACACCTGCAATCCCTGACCTTCCTAAAGCATCTTAAACATTTTTCTCCTGCCAAAAGCTTTGGGACATCTGGACCAGCACAAAACAATCTCTAGTTCTGAGATTCCA
Source organism: Melospiza georgiana (assembly GCF_028018845.1). NCBI lineage: Eukaryota > Metazoa > Chordata > Aves > Passeriformes > Passerellidae > Melospiza > Melospiza georgiana. The sequence continues at coordinate 6,710,825 of NC_080439.1, read as the reverse complement.
TTCAAAAAGAATAAACATACATGAAGGAAGACAGCAGGGAGATAAACATGCCTTCCATAATACTTGCTTCCAGATACACTTAGCATATGAATGCCAATTTATATAGCTTATGAATGCTATTTATATGAATGCTAATTTGTATAGTCTATTTTCCTATAGGCTATACAAATAATATAATCTGATATAGATGGTATAGTTCCTTATTAAGAATATGATATTCCAAGATTAGAAAATTTGCTTTCAGTAAACTGTGACAGTTTTATTGCCTCACAGACACGCTCTGTGTGACAGGGGGGCAATCTAGGGGAAAAATATCATTGTTCACTTTAGCAGACATAGCCTGTCATCAGCACAAGTACCTACAGTTACTTTTGAGGCTCTGCAAGTTCTTCCTTCTCTAAAGTACCAACAAGCAAGAACTGTACCAAGCACAGAAGGGAGCAAGAAGTGCACTGTGCAGTAATATTGTACTGAAGCATAAAGGATGGGGTGCTCATGCAAAGAGGTGCACACATCCCAGGGACTGAGCACTGAACACTCTACACACCAGGCAGTGTTTCAAAACCCATTCAAAGGACAGACTGAACACTCGATACAATTTTATCAGCCCACGGTAGAAATTGAATGAGTCATTCAGCAAACTGTTACACTTTAATTGAAGTCCATTAGTTTCCCCAGTCACAAGACAAATCCCATTACGCTGTTTGTACAGACAGGATGTAGCAATGTTTTAGAATATTTTGTGGCATCTTTGGTCTCAGAGAGCTGCTCTTTAGGATCTGTGTCTGGATTTGATTTCTTTTCCAGGCAGAAGTTTCCTTCAGACTCCTAGCATTGCCTTCTATTCATTTAACAGTCCAACAATTTATGATCCTGATTTACTGTGCCCTCATCTGTAGGTTAAATGATTTTCCTGATTCTGTCTCACACTGACAGAAGTATCAGTTACAGGTATGACCCCAAATAAGCTTTTATAAAGAATTGTGGAATCCCCAAAACAGAAGCTGTGAATTTGTACAAATAAAAGAGTTCCTGGAACAAGAACAACACTTTTCAAAATGCAAGGGACATTTCAACCTTTCTAAATGCTAAAATGTTTCATTCTCAGCATCAGACAGGTCAGGCACTCTAAAACATGAAGAGAACTGGAGAGAGCTGTCTGTGTAATTTTGCTGCTGTCCAAACCTGCTGTGTGGTGACAGTAAGACTGCCCCAGACTAGGTATTTTCAGAACTGTCCTTTTGTTCTTGCTGGTTGCCAAGCTGGCACTCTTCCAGAACCCAGGAAGATGAGTACAGAGATGTCTGAAAGTGTCCTCCATGAAAACATGATTATCCCCAGATTTAACTGGTGAAACCACTGCTTTGTTGGGGACAGAAAGCAGCAGGCTGTGGCACTGCAGGCGTGGCTGATTCATACGTACTGCTGCCGTCCCTGCTTCCCAGAAAACGTGCAGATACCAGGAACTCCTTATCTGATCACAAACAGCAGCCCAGGGGAAGCAAACAGGAGGATTTAACACTGTCAAAAACATCTCAGCATTCAGTTTCCCTCTGAAACAGACAAGTATTTCCAAACACTACCAATTTTATTTGTAGTTACTTCAAAACCAGTGCTGAGTGTATGTTCCTTATTCTAGACTGAGCTAAAGACCCCTAAAATTATTGGCAACATCTATAGAATAACAGTACTGCTGAAATATTGGGTCTTTTTTCCTGTGAATGCAAAAGCTCACTAGAAATTAGTGAAAAGCAATTTCAGTTTAGTTAGATATGAGAATATGGGGTGGCTACATTTCAGAACTGTTCTCTATAAAGTTATCTTACATCCAGATTTTTTTTCAGAATGCAATACTTTCCTAGTGACTCCCAGATACTATGAATAAAATTAATGGTGAGGTCATCCTGAAAAAAAGAAGAACCCACTACAAAGTATTTCCCAAGAGGAACTATGTGTGCTATGTTGCTGCAGGATCAAACAAATCCAAGATGATCAGTTTGAAAAGATTTACTATTGCTGGAGTATTTTTTTCCTCTCCAAGTGAACCAAAAGACCTTTGTGAATTCTTATTCTGAAATCCTTGCTTGCCCTCCCCCATGCATGCAGGCACAGTGTTTACAGCTTCCCTCACTGTCTGGGAGCCATGAAAACAGGATCACGAGAAAGAAGCATTTGCAAGTTGCTGGTGACCTCCAGAACTCCCACTAGGACTGTGCCTTCTCCCTAGGGATCCCATGACATACCAAAGGCAGAATATGTGTCCTAGAACATTTTCTTCCAGCTAAAGGCAGAACTTTTTCTCTTTTTTAAACAAAGAAAAGCCTGGAATTAAATTTTCCTTTTTAGTCCAAAATCATTCAGTAATTCCACCCCTAGCTCCACCTCAAAAGACAAGATTTTGTTATTTATAGGAGTCATAAAACATAACAAAGAATTAGAAAAGCAACATATCATCTATTTGCACTTCACATATCTGCTTACTCATTATTTCAGCAATTAGCTTGGCTTGCTGTGGAGCAGGATGAGAATTATCTTTCCACCTGGCTCTGTGCTGCTCCTCCACATTAGTCTGTGAGCACTGAAGGTCAGTGAGCAGCACCCAAATTCTTTCAAGCTGTTTAAATCAAAAGCTTTAAAGTTTGCCAACAAAATCAGAGCAAGATGCCATTTTATACCCATAGAAATAAGGTTTTCCTTTCATTACATATTTTTGTTTAATACTGCATTTCATATGGCTGAACAACATTGTTTCATGTGAACATCAGGAAGAACACAAAGCCAAAGCACACCACAAAAGCTTACTCTGCTTCTTGCTGCAAATATTAATGATTTCAATGTCAGCCTTCATGTGTAGTTCTGCTTTTGGAAATTAGTGCCAGACGATGTAAACAAAAGCTTAATGAAACCAGGTTTGAAAAGTAACAAATGCTGGTTATCCAACTAAAAAAAATTCCACCTTAAATAATGCTGTTTACTTTTCTTTCTATGTTTCTTCCCATCCTCCCACCTTCCTGGGATATTTGGAATGCAGACAGTAAACAGGATCTTTAAAAACAGGAAGTGCTGGCACACAGACAAGGAACCAGAGCAGAGTTAATCCAGGTGTTCTGTGCTCCAGTCTGGTCTGAACCCCCACCCAGCATCAGCAGCTGTGTACCAGACCTGTAACTCCCATCCAGGGCCTTTCCCAGTGTTGCTCTCCCCAGATTTGCCACCTTGGCTTTAAGAAGTCACTGCTGCAGCACCATGAACCTCCACTTGCACTGAGGAAGAGGAAAGATTTCCTCTCCCTACTGTCCCTACCCAGAAAGGCAGGGGAAGAACTGCAGTAAAACCCCGGAGGTACTGCAGACCTCACACAGTTACACTTACCTCTCTAACACAAGCAACGGTGTCAGGAGTGTTCAATTATTAATCCACATTCATCTTTACACAGAACAGTCACCCTGCGAGCCCTTTCTTTGCTAAGAAGCAGCTGAAAAAGACATCAGGCTCAGACTGACAGTATCTTGTTTACTTCCCATGTAACATTTCTTAGGATGCAGTCTGGCAGCAACTGTAAATTGAGATAAAGTGTTTCTGCTGTACTAAGTTACTCCAGACCCTGAATGTGTAAAATCAGAAAAGCTTTTGCAGTGGCAGTGGATAGCACCATTCTTGCATCTTCACAGATTTTTAATAGCAAGCCTAGAACACTGAACTGGAAACAGAAGTTTCAGTTCTGTAATCCAAATATAAATTAGCCCTCCATTTATGCTATCTTTACAGACTTCTGCAGCCAAATAGTACTTAACAGGAGCATGGGTTTAGTCTGCACTGAATTCAGTTAGCAGAAATCATTATCTTTTATTTACTGGCAAACAGAGGATAGCATGCAACTTCATTTTTGTCAGAGGATTTGTAAGAAACCACATGCCTCAGCAAGAGCTATGGAAGTAGGTTGTTTTATTTTTCTCTTTGTTTGAACTCCTCAAGTGAAAAACGAAAACAATGCTTTCTCCACTGAGCTACTCCTTAGCTCCCTTTTCAAAACCATTTGTTGAGTGAAGAAAGTTTGTAGCAGAGTTAACACAAAGGCACAGCCCCTGTAATGAAAAACTCAATTCGGCAGCTAAAGACACTTGTCCTTTAAACAGCTGAAACTCACACAGTTCTTAGCAGGTTATCCTATAAAAGACACATGGAATAAGACAGCAGCAGACAAATCCAGTTCTGTGCAAACCCTGCCCAGTGGAAGCTGTTGCCTACTTCCACACAAGCTACAATCACAAGAGGAAAATACCACAGCTTTTCACACCAGGGTCAGTCACAAATGAAGTCCTACTCCCTATCACTTGTTTGTGATACAGCCAATGGTGATTAATGAAATATTTATTTGGCAGTAGATGATAACCCTGCTGAGAAGTAAACAGCAACAGTTTTCCATAAAATATTTTCAACGGATCAAGGTTGTCCTGCTTACCCCCCACACTGAGGGGATAACATTCATCTGTAAAGAATCTGGCAACACTAATTGCCCTCATCAGGCTTCACCTCCCAAAAGGTCACAGATCACATTGGTGTATTGCACCTAAGCACATAGGAAAACTGGGCCTTCTATGAGAAACAACGCTGCAAGACTAAATTCCCGATTTTGTAAACTTACCTGACTGCTTCGTGTAAGTTACAAAGAAAACAAAGATCCTCTGAAACTTCAAAGAGTGTTTATTCTCATTGTAGCTGTTGACCCTGGTTGAACAGCACTTTTCTCTGCATTTACAGGTTGGACACCACAGTTGTGATGCTCAAGACATCAATAGATTTGCATTTGTGTTCAACAGGTGCAAACAAACAGGATCCACTGTGACTGTGTCTCACTCGGCCCTGCATGCTCCAGCCTGAAGCACAAAACCAGCTCTGGCAAACTGGGACATGGTTCTTTACCACCCTTAACCAAATGGGTATCACTCCTGTATGTGACTGTGAGAAGCATCTGTTATGATTTGATGGTAAAGTTCCGTGCACAAGTTAGGCTGCAAATAAGATCAAATGCTTGTTCAACAATCAACACTATTCTGCCACATGAAGTGTATAAGGAAAAGAGGAGAGAGGGAGTCACCACCATGGATCCTGTGGTCTCCCCTTGGTCCTCCAGTGCCCTGGGCTTCTTCACAGAGGTGGCAGAATCCCACCTGGTTCACTCCCAGTCAGTTTTAAACCATCCCTCACTAGCATGAGAAGCTTGAGTGGTTTTTGGCTCCTCATTAGCATGAGAGGTGGGAATAGGCGTGGTTTTCCAGATCCTCATTAGCATGAGGCAGAGTGGGAGTGGCTTTTGGCTCCTCATTAGCATAAGAAGTGAGAGTGGGTGTGGTCTCACCATTGGACATATCCAGGCATTATTTTGGTGGTCATTTAGGGTCTGTTCTGTTGGTCATACAAGGCACACACCCCCCAAAACCAGGTGTCCTCTTTGAGACCCCACTGCTTGGCTTGTGCAGTTACACACTTGTTCTACAACACACCCCAACAGAGCATTGCTGTGAAAGGCATTGCCTTTGGTCAGAACTGAAACTTCATTTTTGTGGCTCTGGTGTTCCTGCAACAAGTTTCACCACTGAGCAAGCGTTTAAGGCAGATGCTGGAAATGTTATTGCCCCTTTCCTTACAGCATCTGCTTTGCAAACCATGTTGTGCAACACAAGCACAGTAAGCATGGGGCTACTGAGATGTGAAGCTGCCTGCTGTTCATCCCTTTTCCCTCTACTTCCAGCTGGAACCCAAATTGTTTCTCTAACAAGGTCAGCACAGCAGCAATTTGTGGTTGATGCATCAGAAAGAAATGGCTACTGTTTGTCTAAATAGATAATGTTTGTAGTGAACATGAACTTCCAAAGAAGTGACACAAGCTCGTAGGTATTCAAGCAGTGACTATCAGCCACTCTCTGCAGAAGTTTAAAGATTTCCCAGCTTCCCAGTTTAGAAAGTCACTTTCATATCCAGATTAAATGGTTTGAGACTAAGGCACATGCAGCCTACTACTACAATCAGGGCTGTGTAAGAAGCATATATTAAATTGAAAGGCCTTCAATCTAAAAAAGCCAAATAGATACTGGTAGTAATCAGTCACTGCTATTGAGAGAGTTTGACACATTTACACACAAAAGGAAATATTTTTTAAATACATGGATGGTTCTTTGGAAACATTTCATTAATGTTTTTGTAGGTGTGTATATTCCAAAAGACTGAAATCAGTTTTCAGCTTGGCGAAGTTTAACCATGCAATAGAACAGAAGACCACAAAAGCTCAAGTGTTTTGGATTTAATTTCCACCCATTAAAAAAACAGCAATTAGGGAAGTGTATCTATCTTACAAAGCATCTTTTTTGTTGTTTAAATAAATGCCTGCTCACATACCAGGACATCAAGAGACTGGAATCCATAATCATGGTTACACTTCTCATATCACCCTGAAGCTGTTTGTGATACTGCACTATCTGCTGAGGTACAATGAAAAGCCTGGAAAAGAGGTGATGAAAGAGGACCTGAAGAGCTGGATTACAAAGCACTTTGACAACATATTTAAGAAGAGTTTCCATAGTCAGGAATAGGTTTTGCTATCCTTTTCTTCATGTATAAACTGCCATTTTATTGCTTGTTGGTCTCTGTTTTCATCTTTATCTCTTGGTGGCAGTTTTTGCCATCGCTCCCAAACTGTCAAAACATTCCAAGCTGGAGCTATCTGAGATCAAGGCAGTGCTGCTGAGCAGTGATAACAGCACCAGTGCTTCATCCTCCATTTCACAGCTAGCTGAAGAGGAAGGCAAGTTATTAGAATTTTAGATGTTCAACCTTGGTTGAACATGAGCAAAAGAGTTAATCTCTACCTTCTCAAGTCAAATGTTAAAATCAATTCAAGCTCTTTCTTTTAACTTGCAATCTCTTACCCAAAACTTCATGTAACTGTATAAGTTTATCCTCTCCAATTACAGCATCACAATTTCATTTACTACCATCTTACACTAAAATACAAATGCAATTTATCACAAATCAATATTTGCAAATAACTTGCTAGACTGGCAGTGGAACTCACAGGCACATCCTCAATTGTACATAACAATCAAGACTATTCCAGATGTCTGGAATAGTCAGATGTTATTACTTAAAAATAGCTCTTAAACACCAGAGGCTTTCTGGGGACAAGTGCTCTTTTACAATACTTAACACTTTAAAATTGAAGATTTCAGAGGTGACAGCATGAAACTACATGAAGATAAAACACAATATATGTATCACTTCCCTCCCACCAGTGGAGACTGCCTTGATAAACTGGTGAGTAGAACTGGTTGTTCAACATCCACAAAGGCAGAAGAGCAATTTTCAGTGTTATTAGTATCACTTCCACTTTTATTATTAGTCACAGCATTTCCTGATTATTCTGTAAAGAGCTGGGAATATAAATAAAAAAATGAAGACTAAGTGTTATGTTTTAGAGTCTAAGCAGTTTAATGACACCACGGGCATATTTTGGAGGATTTGGAATGCTAGTTTTGACTTCTCTTTTCCCAGAGGAAGTCAGATCTATCTAGAAACTTCTTATGTTAGCACTATTCACTTCCATCTTTCAAACCGTGCCTGTAGTCAAGAGCCAAGTTAGGACTTTTCCAGATTTAATGAAAAGTATCTTAATGGCACAAGCACTGAAGCTGGCTCATAACATTCCTCCCCACAGAAAGTATATTTATTGAGTTTTGTCAGAACTGAAACTGAATAGTTTGAGAAAGAAACAATTCCTCCCCATTCTGCCTGCCTGGTAAAGAAGCCTTTACCCCTCTGCTCACTCTCCCTCCTCTGCACTTGCATTTTCAAACATTCTGTATTTAGTTTGATCTCTGCAAAGACATTGGCAATCTCCTCACTTTTCCAGCAAGTCAAATGTCGAAGCCCCAAGGTACTGGAAATTTTGTTCTATTAGATTCAGATCACAGAACAGGCATGTATTTCTACTTATGGCTGATTAGTCTTAGATGAAATGCTGAATCTTGAATATTTTCCTTTCAGTAATGTTCAAAGTTTCTTGCATTGTGAGGATGTTCAAGAATTTTTTTTCTTTGTTGACTGGTGATAGCTAAGAGAAGGAATAAGGTTGCAACAAGGAATAATTTCATTATTCAACAATTTAGTGTCCTCTACAAGGATCCACAGCTAAAGAGATGACAGATAAGGACACTTTTCCTAAATAACAGTTGTAATTTCACCAGAAAAGCCATGTTTTTGAAAGGAGTGGGACCTAATTTAACAGCAAGAGTTAAAAATCAGGAACAGGGTTGGAACATATTGGGCAAGAGTCATTCATCACCATTAACTGCTAGATTAAGTATTGGCAAAAGACTGACTAAGGAGTATGAGAAAAAAGAAAAGCAGTGAAGCCTTAATGACAGATAAGATTTTTGACATGTTGTACAATCTAGGAGGCAACCATCCAGCTTTCTCTTTTCTGTTGGACAGAAAATAACCCAAGGGATGTTTCTCTGTATTTCTTTCTCCTAGAAAACGGTCAGAATACACAGATTTACCACAATAAATGTGACTCAGCTGACTCAAAATTTCAGGGAACTTACAGTCAGCCTTAGTCAATTCAATAAATCTTCTGTGTTCAACAAATGTGCTTTGTGGTTCACAACCCTCAAAAGCTGCATTTGCAGAGGTTTCTTTAATCAGAAGGTGCAGGCAAAACTGCCAAGGTTTTTCTGCATAAAAATCCACAAAGGTTAAGTTAATTACAGCAAATGTGTTAATGAGTAGACAAAACCCCCAAACAACAAACCCCAGTCTCTTTGGGATTTATCTAACCCTCCACTGGTGAGCAATAGGACATGAAACCAGAGAGCACTGAACCTGAAGCTGGGTGTTTGACACAACTGTTTGTTCTTAACTCGACTGAAGCAGCCACTTCTACTGCTGCAAGTCAAGCAAAAGCTGCACCAGAGCTCCATCATTTCTCCTGTTCAACCTGGCAGAGGTAAGCTGCCCTCTTGGAACTTCATCTTCACATTTCTGGAGCTCAGGTCTGTGAGCAGTGTTTTCCAAAGACACACCACAACCATTCCCAGGGAGTTTCCTTAGCAGCCACAATTGACCAAGTGCTTTTATCCCCTGCTTTGCTGGCTTTAAGAACTCTGGAAATAGAGAACAGGTGATGATGTCTACTGTCCCTCACATTCCTTTTTTGAAATACACAGGCCTCTTAGCCTGCCTTGCACAAAATCTGTGCCCAGAATTAACTAGAAAAGTACTTTTCCAGAATTCAAGTGTAGATACACCCCATATAAAACAATATATATGCTAAGTACTGCTTAGACTGAGAAGTCAGATCCAGAATTACATAAACTGTACTCAGTCTGCTGCCTTTCTATATGACTACAAGTTAATGTACAGGATTTATAAAAATGCCTCTTTTCCTTTTCTAAACCAGTTAAATTCCCCCTACCCCCCAGCTGGGCTTGGTTTTGTGCTGGATTTTTTGTTTGTTTGTTTGTTTGATTGATTGTTTGGATTTTGTTAAAGTTAATACTATACCAGTGCTGCCAGAGCAAAAAAACAACCCAGCAGTTAATACTCAGAGTATTATTTCTGGTTCATTTAGCACTTCATTAACCATTCAAAAATAGATCTGTAGAACAAATTCAGCTGGGAGGAACCTCTGGAGGTTATCTTGACCAACTCCATAATCAAAACAAATCACATACATTTGTTGTCCAATTAAATATAGAGAGAAACAAATCCATTCTCTCCACAGCTCCCATTTGGATTAGGATACTACAAAGAGAAAATTGTAACAGAATTCTTTGCCATGACACATTCAACTTCAAGAGCAAAAGAAAATTCCCATCCAGTTTTAGCATAAATATTTTTGTGGCCTCTTCTAGTCATAGCTACAGACAGGCATCATCCCCTTGGAGCAGCTGGATGTCTGGCTTTGAAAAGGATGAGACAAAACTCCCACAAGCATGGAATGCAAAGCACAAAAGCTGCAAAACCCCCAAACCTTTGCTTACACTAGAAGTCACATCTGTTGTCCAGTTAGCCAAAGTGCAAACTCTTATCCTTTCCCTCAAAGTTCTCCCCCTCCAACTCCATCACACACACAAAAATGCAGATATGGCCCACATTTTTCTCAGTGGGGAGGATTTACTAGATCTCACATATTTTTCAGTAATTACAAACCAGTAAGTAGTAAGACAAAACTTAGTTTTAGAATGGTATTTGAAGACTATCTAGAAAGACAAGGATTATTTTTGTCCAGTTCTAAATAACAAAATCAGTTTTGAAGTTAAAGTATCTTAGCTCCCCCTCACCCAAACACAACACTCCTTAAATATCCTATTAACTACAGTCTTTGTTAGCATTCATTAATGTACTCAGGTAGGCAAAGCAAAGCTACATGATGCCAGTCTGGAGCTGCTATTATTTCTTGTGTGATTTGGAACTAAAGCATCATCATCCCAATCCCCTCTCTCCCCTAACAATGGCAACAATCTTCCATTTGGAAATGAGTGATACTTGCAAGGGGTTTTTAGGTTATTCCTAACACCCAGAGAATCTGCACCAGAAATCTCAAAGATTGCATAAAGAGCTGATGTTTTAAGTACCAAATATAAAAAAGTTTTTGCAGGGTGCATGTCAGCCTTAGGCTTGTTGTCTAGTCATTTATAGAGAGTTTTAACTCAGAAAGAAATTAAAGTTATGATGATCAAGGTTGTTCCAAGTTGCATCACACATGAGCAGGCCATTAAAAAGCACACCACACACACAAAAACTGAGGATCTGTGGATCAGGAAGTCCATTCCTTATTCCACAACACCTTTTAAAGGTGTGCTTTTCTTCAAATAGCTGGAAACCTCTTGTGGGGTTACTCAGTTTGTTTTGTGAGATAGCATGAACTCCTTGCTGGTTGCAGAAATTCATATTCTAAAGCTTTGAACAGCTTTTAAAATAAAAAGTTATCCAGGGAAAAGTGTCCCCCATTTGCTCAGAGAAAGCAGGAATAGCCTGATTATCAGAGAAACAGTTAACTAAGTATTGAACCACTTTATGACTTCCAATAAAGCACAATTGCTTTGTAAACAAATCAGCTACACCCCCTTTCCCAAAGAATACTCCAGAAAGAAAAAAAAAAAAAAAAAAAAAAAAGAAACAAAACTCCCAAAAAAACCTTCTCAGAGCCATCATTCATGCAGTAAATGCAACAACAAACAGAGTAAACTTGTCATTGATACAGAATGACAAATTGGAGCAGCCAATTACAACCCTTTGGCATGGATTTGCAGGCTGGGATTCTCCTGTCCTGAAAAAACACTGAGCACTGTCTCCAGGTTGCTAAGAATGGCACCAAGTTAACACCCAGGAAATGCAGGGCATCTCACCAGTCAGATTCCAACTGCAGCTCTGGACCCGCTGCATTTACTGTCCTAATGAAAAAGTGGAATATTCCATGGATCCCATAGGAATTGTGTGGTTTGATAAATTCCTCTGTGAACACTGTGAGATTGGTTGATGTGTGCTTTCTCTACATTGGCTAAAATGCGCTTCTAAATAAGTAACAACTCTGAAAGTTTTCCACTGCTATTCTTTGAGAATAAAGTTATTTGTTGTGAAGCTTTAAGTTCACATGGGGCTTTATTTTAGAGCAGCTTATTCCTCCTAGCAGACACATTATTAAATCCCATCACCCCGCATACGGGAATATTCCCAGGAACTAACAAAGTTTACACACAAGAAGTGGACTTTGATTATTACATTGCATTATAGAATTGCAGCATGGAAGCAACAAGTATGAGTACACCTCCATAAACTCACTGTGAGATGGAAGAAACTAAAGAATGAGTCATATCATGATGGGAAAGTTTCTAACTTTATCCAGTGTGATAAATTTGAACACCTGGTATAGCTCAAAGCAGGGATGTGAAGGTACAAATAACTAACAAAACAACATAGATTTTTTTCTATTAAGTTCTACAAAATCTAGACTCAGAACCCAATTTGCCACGCCTTTATAAGTTTGCTGCAGAGTTAAATAAAGAAAAGCATCATGCTCTCTACTGTCTGCTTTTAAAGTATATATATACTTGCCTTCTGTTTGTTCTGAATAGGTACTGCTTACAAAGTGACCTTAGTTCAATTAGATCTTTAGTAAAAAACAGAAAATAAATAGACATAAAAATTATAAAAATTGGAGACATATCCATAACAGCTACAGAAGTAATTGGCCTGATATCTTAATAACTTAAGGAATACTGAAAACAGCTACAAAACCCCCAAAGAAACAGAAACGGGCAGTTTGTGTTAGTTTGGCCAAAGTTTTGCTAATATAGAGTGCACCAAAAACCACAGAAATACAGGCAAGAAACAGCAGTTTCATATTTACCATCAGTACAAACCGATCTCTGGGCAGTACAAGGTAGGAAAGAAGGTTTTACAGGTAGCAGGGACGGGCCAGTGCTCCTGTCAGCCGAGCGCATCTGGCAGCAGGAGCTCGTGTGCCAGGATCCCCATCCCCACACACACAAATAGACACACACACCCATGGGGAGAGCTCTGCTCCCAGCGGCATCACCCACCTCGTGTGCCAGGATCCCCATCCCCACACACACACAGACACACACACCCATGGGGAGAGCTCTGCTCCCAGCGGCATCACCCACCTCGTGTGCCAGGATCCCCATCCCCACACACACACAGACACACACACACCCATGGGGAGAGCTCTGCTCCCAGCGGCATCACCCACCTCGTGTGCCAGGATCCCCTCACACACACCCACGGGGAGAGCTCTGCTCCCAGCGGCATCACCCACCTCGTGTGCCAGGATCCCCCCACATCCACACGGCCATCGGGAGAAGCTCTGCTCCGAGCGGCATCACCCAGCCCATCCCCGGCACTGTGAGCACACTCACAGCACTCAGCTCCACTCCAGGGGTGGAGACACCCACACTGCAAAACAACAAGCCGCTATTCTTTCTCTCCCGGCTCGCGTCCCTGCCAGCACACCCCGAGCGCGGGCTGCGGCGGGGCAGCCCTGCCGGCCGAGCGCGGCCCCGCGGCCCCTCAGCCCCGCGCTGCCCCCGAGCCCCCTCAGCGAGCGGCGCCCCGGGAGCGGCCCCTCACGACCCCCGCCTCACTCAGTCACTCACCCGCCTGCCGCGGCCTCCCCGGGCCGGCCGCGCCCGCCGCGCCCCGGGCCGCGCCCGCCGCCTCCCGCCGCTGCGGCCGCCCCGCTCGCCTCGGCCGGTGCCTGTGCCCCGGGCGCGGGCGGCAGCGGCGCCGGCAGCCGCTCCCCGACAGCCGCCGCCTCCCGCACGGGAATAACAGGAAGGGAGCGGGGCTGACCCCGGATGGGGAAGGCACCGCCCGCCGGAACGGGAACCGCGGCGGGGGGAGGCGGGAGCGGGCCGGGGAGCGGGGTGTGCTGGGCAAACGCGGGCTCGTCCTGCCCCGCTTGTTGCCCTGATGTCGCTGACACCCCCGTGCCCTGCACATCGCAGCGCGTCTGGCCCAGTCTTGACCCTTTTCCCACTTGGACCGCCAGGTTTCTTTACAATCAGCTGCCACTGGCATCGAGTTGCTGTACGGGAGTCCGGTGTTTTGTTGAAAGAGCGGCCCGCCAAGCGAATGCCCGTACAAATTAGAAGTCGAAGAGAAATAACATTGTAAATGCGCACTCCCAAGTGGGTGCGGGTTTTCAGGGTGTGAAATGAGAGCGCTAGGCTGGAGTACCTCGGTGAGAGCCAACAAGATGCAACAAGTGAAGGTGGCACTGAGGTGATGATAGCGAGCAGGGACACGGTTAACCCGCGTTATTAATTGTTAGGGCGTTTTGGCAAATCACCCTATTGTCAAGGGGTATTTATCCTTTCAACAACGGAGATGGCATAAGCAAGTTTTAGAGCCAGGTGTGAACATGGTGAGGGCGTTGGTGAATTCTCTAACTTGGAACAGTTCTCCAAGCCCCAGGGTCTAGCATGGGGCCATACTCACAGCCGTGGGCAGGCTGAGATGCTGCAGGCAGCGCTGCCGTGGGTGGGAGCGCCAGAGCAGCCGTGCAGGGCATGGCAGAGCACACCCTGCAAACCCAGGGCACAGCAGGCTCCGGGAGCATTCCTGCTGCCAGACCGCCCCTTTGCTGCTTTGGCTCCACATCACCACGGCTCCTGATTCCCACCTGCAGCATCCTTCCCAAAGGGAGCCTGCCAGAGAGCCAGAGAGGGAATTTCGATAAGGGCATGTAGTGATAGGACAAGGGGGGACGGCTTTAAATTGGCAGAGGGCAGATTTAAATCAGATATTAGGAAGAAATTCTTGACTGTGAGGGTGGTGAGACCCTAGCAACAAGACTGCCCCAAGAAGCTGTGGCTGCCCCATCCCTGGAATTGCTCAAGGCCAGGTTGGACAGGGCTTGGAGCAACCTGGGCTAATGGAGGGTGTCCCTGCCCATGGCAAGGAGGTTGGAATGAGATGGTCTTTAAGGAGACCTTCCAAGCCAAACTCTTCTACGATTCTATGAATCTGGCAAATGGATTTTTTTTTTTAAAGATGTAACAAAAATTAGTAACAATCAGTGTGTCTAACCGTTGGATTGCCAAGTGGGTTGGCTGATGGCTACTGAAAAATCTGGGTGATGGTTTCAGCCTGTAGCGACTTCTCAGCACTTTCCTACTCCAACAAAAAGGGAGAAAAATCAACAGAAACTCCATATGCTTTGAAACAGGGTGGCCCAACCACACGGGTGAGGCCTTGGTGGCTCGAGGGGAAATCATTACTCATTTTGGCTGCGAGCAGCATGAATAAGAAGATGTTTATATATGCAAATCAGGTTCATTGTAACATCTGCTAAAAAAAAAAAAAAGATAATTATATTAGAAAAAGGAAAAAAAAGAGAAAAAATAGTAAATGCTGTTGCGCAGCAGCACGGGTCAGGAGCGAGGACCATGGGAAGCAGCTCCCGGGGGCTGTTTTTGTGCAGCGGTGCCCAGCAGCGCTGGCGCGGGGCGGTTCGCAGCGGCGGCGGGCCCGCCCCAGCCCGGCCCGGGCTCAGCCCCGTCCCGCCCCCGCCGCCGTCACTTCCCGCAGCTGAGAGCGAGCCCGAGCCGGGCCCGGCCCTGCGAGCCCCGGGGCCGCGGTAGGTGCGGGGTGTGCGCGGGGCTGGCGGGGCTGCGCTCGGGGGTGTCCCGCGGATCCCGGCCCGGTGCCGCCGCGTTCCGTTCCGGGCCGTTCCGGGGGTGCGGGTGGCTGTCCCTGCCCCTCGGCTGGGCTCTGTGCCTGTCCGGAATGGTGCGGCGCTGCCGAGAGCTTGCGGCGGTTCCCAGGCTGTAAGGTAGCAGGGATTGTGGTTTTTAATTGCTGTCCAGCCCCCGGAGTGCGAGGCAAGCGGCTTTGCAGGAATGCCTGCGGGGAGTCGGATTTACACCCTGCTTTCTGATACCCCCTTTGACGCAAGGGATGGTTCTGGGCTGCTGAATGTGTGTCCCCATCAGCGGAGGGTCAGCGCACCTTAAGGTAGAGCTGTGCATGCTGTGTGTGTGTTTGGTGCTGCCTTCCGTCCCTGCAGCGTTATAAAACAAGCTGCCTTTCAGGGGAAATGTGTAGGCCCAGCCCGTGGCCAAAGGAAACTTTCTGGCACAATTACATTAAGAGATGTCCATGTATTGATAGATGAGTGAACTTGAGAAGAAATGCTTCCTGTAGCAGTGAAAACTCACCGCTTGTTCACCATTTCTGCTTCTTTCATCTCTGTTATTAGTTGCCTCAGCTGCATTTCAAAAACAATTCTGGTGGGAACACGTAGATTTTTCACTGTGCTTTATTCTTTTCTCCAAGCAAAGTCAAGCCATGCCTTCCCCATCCTTAGACGTGAGGCCAGAGCAGCTCCTTTCCCAGCCCTGGGGAGGTTTCTCCCCTTTAGGTGGGCATCACCAGGCTGTGGCACTGGGTCTCCTCCTCCAGTGCTGCCCTTGGGATGCCCCAAGGAAAGGAGGGAGCACCTGTGCCCCTCTCATCCTCTCAAGGACAAGTGGCATGGCGTGGGAGTGTATCCTGGCATGGCTGAGCTCTGGCAGGTGCTGTCCTCAGGCAGAACGGCTCCTCAGCCCACCCTGCAGAGCTGCAGGTCCGTACCCTGCCTTGGGCTGTGCTGGTTGGGGTCCCTGGTGATGGAGGTGCCTTGTTCCTTTGCTGTGTCCTAGGGAAAAGATTTTACAGCTTCTCATGTGAAGGGAAAGGAGGAGTTAAAAATGTTCCTTTTCCTTCTCCTGTAACAACCAGCAGTGTTTAAAGGGACCTGTAAATACACTGATTTTTATTTTCTTATTTATAATACCAGTAAGAGAGAAATGAACATAACTTGAGCAATTTCAGTGGTTAAAGATCACCATCAGAGGAAAACCAGAATTGCATACATTGCATAAGCCAAATCAAGAAGTCTTACTGTGGAAATTGCTCATGCAGCCTTAATTTTATTTTCAGACAGCTGCTTACTTTAGGAAACAGTAAATGACCCTACAGTTAAAGATTTTCTAAGAGTATTACATTATACCTTTCCCCCTGTAGATATAGATCCTGTAAGCACTGTTTCCTCTTGTATATGACAAATCCCATTTGTGACAGTTGCAGAAAAATGCAATGCAACAAATGCTCATGCAAAATTAAGCAGATGAATCTCAATTGCCATTTACTGTGCATCTCTTTATGTTGTTCTATGGAGTATTTGGCTATAATTTACTCTCATTTTAAGGTAAGAGGCCCATTATACTCATGTAATAAAACTCTGAAATTAGCTGGCATGCTTACCTGCTTGCATAGTTGATTTAAACTGCCTTGATAGGCCTGTGTTATGATGTATTTAACCAACATGAATATGAACTTGTTCCATCTGTAGTCCCACAGAAATTAATTAGACTGTCTACAGAGTACTAGTTGAGGAAAATAAAGATAAAAAAGTTGTCTTCTGTTCTGTTTAACCAGGGTCATGTGTGCTGAAAATAGGAAAGGGGTTAGGTAACACTACAGAATTTACACTGTTGATGGATGATTTGCAGCACCATTCCTGTGTGTCCTCTTCCTTCTTTGTGGTGGATTCCAGCTCTGAAATTTTGCAGAGCCTTGGTGGTGGAGGAATAATATAAATATGAAAACTCATGGTGGCTCTGTTACTGCCTTAAAACATTGTCCCCAAGCCAGTGCATACTGCCTTTAAAAAAAAATTAAATCTTTTTCCTTACCTTTAATATTAGTAATAAGTGAACTGCCTCCAGTCTTGTATTAGAGTAAGTTTGGATTTGAGATAAACATTTCAGAAATGATTTTGTCACTTGAATGCTTTAGTTCCATTCATTCATTCATTTAAATTATGTTTTATTTTTCCTAACAGAACAGATCTCTCTGGGAAGAGAGATCCAAAGATAACACAGTACCTAAAATTGCAGGCTTCAACTGGGATTTTCCATAGCTTGAGTGTGGAAGGTATTTATCTTCAGCTAATTTTAGCAGATTGAAAATCCCGGAAGTTACCCCAGATAAATGCTCTCTGCTTCTGCAGGTTCCTAAATGCCTTTGAAGTCCCTATTTTCTAAAGCAACTGAGGAACAAAATTCCTTGGTGGCATTTCATTTACTTTTCCCTAATTTTACACAAGCGTTGCTTTAAAATGCAGACGTGTCTCTTTATTTGCTTAAACAAATGAACAAAGCCCAGAGCATAAACATGGTTGGTGCTAGTGCAGCCCTAGCTGGGAGTGATCTGCAAAGGCCAAGATAATGCTTCTCTTGATCCCAGTGTGCCACTGAACAGGATTTGTTATGATAAGAAGCTAATAAGACATGAACAAAAGTAGCTATGCCTTAATTCATAATGTCACTGCTCTGTATTATTCTAGGGATGTTCATCTGGGCCGTAGATGTGATTTATAAACTTTAATTAAATAAATCTCTCAGAACCTCTTGTTGGAAATGTGGAGCTAGTTCTAATAACTTGAATTAACTGAGAAATAATTGAATAAAGGTTTACATGAGATAAGTTCTCCATTTTGCAGAACAGATGTAGCTTTAAATGTTGCATTGCTTGTAGTTAGTAATGGAAATGTGAAAAATAGCTCAAGGTCGTTCAAGAAGACCATGGGAGAGAGCCCTTGGGAGCTGACTGTGTACAACAAGGTGTGCTCCAGCTCATTCCCACTCTGTCTCTTTTGTTGTCTTACTGGAGAAAAGCTTTTCCTCAGTAAAGTCTGTGTGAGTATTTGAGGGATAGCTGCGTTTATGTATTTTGCATCTACCTATATACAATAAATCTGCTTTGAAGTATTTGGGTTCTTTGTAAATGTCCATTGCAGTAGTCTGCTGTAGTATTTGTTTAGGTTCTGGAGAGTGAGCTTGTCCTTGGGCTCCCAAAGGAGCATGTGGGCAGTGCTTGTGTCCCCCCAGTGACACAGCTCTGTGTGCTGTGCATGGTCCCCACTTCTCGTGGGCATGGGGCAGTGGGGGGAGTGTGCTGTTGTCAGGTGCTGTGGGTGTCAGGAATCTTCACCTGCCAGGGGACCCACTTCTTATATAAGTGTCTTGTAATCTGGCCCTGCTTGTCTGGGATGCTGCTGTTCCCGTGGGCGGCAAAGTGTTGCAAACTGACTTTATCCTGCTTGGCATTTTGAAAAGGCATGAAGTAGAGGCAGTGGAGTTACAGGAATTGCCCCTGGATCCTTGATGTTCCTGTTCTTGTTGCTTATTTCAGCATTTGTGTCTTTCTGGTCTAGATCTGAAGAAGACTCCTTCTCCTTCAGCAGTAGCATGCCCATAGTCTTCCTGGCCAATGATTCTTCTACAGCAAGCAGGACTTCTTCCTCATCCTGAGAAGCCTTCATCCCTTCCTATGTCAGTGGCTACAAGGCCAAGAGCCAGCTCACCACTGTCCCCACCAAAGTCTCTGGGACTGGGGCCTTCCTTTCATCACACACAAGAGGAGGAACTTGCCAAGGTGGTGGAGCAGGACCCTATGCTGGAGGAACTATGTAAGCCCCTGTGCTGTAAGCTTTGCAATGTCACTCTGAACTCGGCCCAGCAAGCCCAGGCTCATTACCAGGTAAGGAGAGCAGCAGGAGGCTCAGCTTTTGGGGCTGCTGCATCTGCAGCTTGTGGAGACATTCCTGTGCCAGCACAAGCACTGCCAGCAGCGTTGCTGTGGCAGCACAGAGGGAAGTGTGGGCTAATGCAGGAGGACTAACTCAGCTTCTCAAGGGGGTTTTGAGTGCTGCACATGAACAGCAGCATTCAAGTTGCTCATCTGGAGCTTCCTCTGCACCACCTCATGGACTGAAACTGCTCTGTAGACATATCTTCACCCTGCTTGGATTTGCTGGTTGTCCAGACATGCTGCAGTGCTTTCTTTTAAGGTGTTGTTACTGGAGCTTTTAGCAAAAATGCTGTCTGTGGGGACAGAGAAGTGGTGCCAAGATGGCATGGGTGAAAAAGCAGACACTTGTGATTTTTCCTTTGTTTTATGCAACCTGTATTTGACATCTGCACTAGTTTAGTAAAATTGACCTTCTGATTCCAGACATGATTTTGTGAGGCCTGGACAGGTGTTTTCTGCTGGATCCAGCTGTGCCATTAGGAAAGGAGCTGCTGCCATGTGTTTATCAGGGTCTCCTTTCTGAGGCTATGCACAGCACTGATCTGGTGGGGCCTTTTATGCAAACACTCTCATCAGCTGGGTTGGCTCAGATCAGATTTATTTTGTTTAAGCTGATCTTGTTGACTTGCCTGGTATAGGGTAAGGACTCTTTGCATATGATTCTTGCTGAAAGATAGAGCATGTCAGCCTTGCATTACCCCATTTTCCTACACCCTCTCTGCCTGGTGCTATGTTTGCATGAGTATTGGAAATAGTGACTTTCTCCACCAGTGAATGCAAAAGGGTGATTGTCCATAATCTCAGGACACCAGACCCAAATTTCAGATTTGCTGTTGGCCCTGAAAAAGTGGTATCCTGCTGGTGAAAGGGTGGGTTGGATTGGTGTTACACTTCTAACATCTTACTTTTGCAGAATTTCTGCCATGATGGGACAGAAGTGATTTTTTACATATTGCATTTGCCTTTCTGTGCATCCACAATATGCATGTACATAATCTCATGTTTCAGGCTTTCAGAACACCAAAAACACTTGTATGTTTTTAAAGAGAAAATAAAATACGATGTGGGTTTTAAGTTCACTCATGTTTTAACTCAAGTTTGCGGTGTCATGAAATGTGTGTTGTGTGTTCAGGTTTATCAAAAAAAGGTGTAAAGCATTTGATAGTCTCAAAAATACTGGTTTTAAGTGAAATGGAAACAGACTTAGAAACTAATTGTAAACTTATTGAGAAAATCAGTTGAAGATGAGGCCCAGTTATTCTAGGTGTTGAGCATTTTGGAGACAGGGAGGAATGTCTGCATTTCTTGAATTCAGAGCTGGGTGACAGCTCCTTTACCTTAGCTGCCACCTTCATGGGCACTTTCTCATTTCAGTCTCTGGATCCTTTGTCTTTCAGAGTAAGACACTATTATTAGGACAGTGATTAATCTGGGTTATCTTTGCAGGGTAAGAACCACAGTAAGAAGCTGAGGAATTACTATGCTGCCAACAGCTGTCCGGCACCTGCCAGGATGAGTAATTCTGTTGAGCCTGCCCCACCTCAGGTTGTCACCCTTCCAACTCAGGTAAGGCATGGCAAGGGGACTGAGATCATGCTTGCTTGTCACCTAACCCCAGTAAGGATAACCAGATCTCAGGCTTGAGGATTACTGCAGGAGTTGGGAAAGAATTTTCCTTGTGATGGCACAAGATGGTGGAAATGGCCCGTTGTGAGCTGTTTGCTTTCCTTTGAAGACGCAGATATTGATCTGCCCTTGCAGCACAATGTTGGACTTCAAGTGTTCTATTTCTGCCTGGCAAATACTTTGATTGCTAGGTAAGTCTGATGTGCTGCTGATTATAGCTTTGTAAGGGCAGGTATAGAACAGAATTGCTGGAATTGGATTTGGATGTGAGGGTGTGGCATCTGCTCTGCACAATCATCCCTCTGTTGTGTGGGGGAAGCCTACATGGAAAAAGTGCTTTGGTGCTCCTACACCCATTGCCCAGGGCTGTTAGCTAATTCCTCTTTTGTTACTCCTTTTGAAGTGCTCATTCCTGTGTGCAGAGTGAATGGATTGTTCCCTCAGTGATCCAGATTAATTCTGTTTTGGGCACATTAGAGGAAAAAAGAGCTGTTTTTTGCTATCTCCTTCTAGAATTCATCCCTTGGGTTTATCATGAGATGTGACAGCTAACCTGGCTTTTGCCTGTGACTGTGCAGGGATTGAAGCTGCAACATAAGCCTGTGCTGCCTGTAGGGAAGCAGAGATCATTTGCAGAGTGACAGACTGTTCTTGGCCAGAGGGAGATTTGGCCCCGTGTAAACTGGCATTGCAGCTCATGGCTGTGAACTGGGATGGTGTGGGGTCCTGCCCAGGGCATGGAGATGTGCTGCTGTACCTGCCAGGGTATCTGGTGGTGTGTTTTTTAATGGAGGAAATGGCCCATGGCAATAAAAATACCTCTAGGGCCATGTGAGGGTTCACATTGTAAGCCAGAAATCAGAACTGTGTGTCTCTAAGTTTGAGCAGTGTCAAAGGAGATGTGACAGAATGTTGGTTTGTCAAGTGCTGCAGTGACATGGCCGCATGAATCACTGCTGCTGCACTGTTTACAAAACACTTTTGCCTGGATGTGACGTGCTGAGGAGGCATGGCTCCTGCCTGGATC
Source organism: Melospiza georgiana (assembly GCF_028018845.1). Lineage (NCBI taxonomy): Eukaryota > Metazoa > Chordata > Aves > Passeriformes > Passerellidae > Melospiza > Melospiza georgiana. The sequence goes on along the minus strand of NC_080439.1, from coordinate 6,689,017 downwards.
ACTGTATGTGGTCTGACTCCACAGACACATGAAGGTGTCCTTCCTATAGCAGCAGCTACTCATGTGAGACTTCCTTTGAAGTCTGGATCCAGGTGTCCTCCCACCTGAAGGTTAAGGATCAGAGGTTTGGCAGCTTTGCTACTGGTTTTTTTTCCCTCTTGCTGTGGTCAGGGAGCTGTAAAGACAGGGTGCTGTGGAGAGATTAGATGGACTGTAAATAGGAGAGAGAAGCACCTCTACCTTTCAGTGAGTGTTCTTAAGAGTGAAAGTCACTGCTCATCAGCTCCCAGCAGTTAGGAGTTAAATCATTGCTGTGATGTAAACAAACTCTGTGGCTGTTGCAGAGCTGTTTGTTCAGATTGCTTTTCTCTCCACCTCAGGCCAGGCATTTGCAGGCTCTCCTGGAGGCAAGGCAAGAACAATGCATTTTGTGTAAGAACACTTTGGGGACAACTTGAGAATGTCCTAATCCATGGGTTTTAATTCCAGCTCTCCTGCTGTCTGATGAGAACGGCAGTGGTCTCAGTCCCTGTGATTGAAACATTTCAGCTTATATTTAACCTTCTTGTGTTTCACATGCTGTCTCTCCCTTTGCTGCTAGATGGGATCCAGCAAGCCAGGTGGCCGAGTGATCTTGGCTACAGAGAATGATTACTGCAAGCTTTGTGATGCCTCATTTAGCTCCCCGGCTGTGGCTCAGGCTCACTACCAGGGGAAGAATCACGCCAAGCGGCTGCGCCTTGCAGAGGCACAGAATAACTCGTTCTCGTAGGTATTGTTCAACCTCATGCTCAGGCTGAAAGCGTGTGCCAGTGTCTCTGGCAGCCCTTTTGTCAGAATACCCTGAATTGCAGCTGTTCATATTTGTGTAATCTGCAGGGATGCCTCAGAACTAGGCAAACGAAGGGCAAGGAAAGAAGGGAATGAATATAAGATGATGCAGAACAGGAGAAACACGTATGCGGTTCAGAACAACACAGGTAACTTGGATCTTGCATCTATTCTGTAGCTGGAATAGTAATTAATAATAAATAGACTTGGTTTTCTTCTGTTTCTGAGATCTGTTTTAGCAGAGTCAGGTTGTGAAAGGAGCTGGTCCAAGCTCTGCTGATCCTTCATGTCTGCATGGTTTTTTTTCCCCAGCTGCTAAAGTTGCTTTGTTTTGTCTGCCTGCTTGTTAGTTCTTTTTCTCAGTTTGTAACTTAATTTACCATCTGCCTGTCTCTAAGGCTGCTCTAAATGGTGACAGTTTTCCTGCTTTATTTTCTTGGCAGGTGGCCAGGTGCTTTGACTCCTACTGTGGCACATCAACCTGTACTTGCACTCCCATGACCAGAATGAGAGAGCATGTTAGCCTCCCTCTAAGACCATCTGTTCCTAGCATAGAGTCCTTCCTCAGGTGTTAGATACTAACTTTGCCTCTTTACTATGATTTAAAGAGTGTATTACAGCCTCCAGCTGGGCATCTATTTCTCTTTTTCACTTTAAGTTGTTTTACAAGCACACTTTAGCTGTAACCCTGATTCCTGGTGAAGCTCGGTTTAATCACATCATTCTAATCACTGTCATGTGGAAAAGATAAATCTTTTAAAGTTTTACTAAATATAATTTTGAGTTTTAAACTGAGGCAGCTTGTTATAATCAAAAGACTGTTCCAGTTGTGGAATTAGATGGTTAAGAAAAAAAGTATTGCTTAATTATTAAATTAAGTTGTTAAAATTATTAAGTTCTTAAAAATTAATAAATTATTAACCAATAAATTATTGGCTTCCTGATTTTCAATAAGACCCAGGCATTAAGCCCACTCTACTACTTTATAAAATTCCATGTGCTGTCCTATGTGCTGCACCTCCGTAAATCTGGAAACCAGCAGAGGAGTTGTGGGGAAAATACGGATTGATTCTAATCTGCTAAAGAATCAAATCTTTAATTGAAAAGCACACATCCATTGGACTTAGGCATTGTCACTGAGCTGCCTCAAGCTTTGATTCCTCACAGGTAAACCAGGCTTTTCTTTTGTGTCGTGTCCCCAGGTCCCTACTTCAACCCGCGCTCGCGGCAGAGGATCCCCCGTGACCTGGCCATGTGCGTGACGCCCAGCGGGCAGTTCTACTGCTCCATGTGCAACGCTGGGGCCAGCGAGGAGCTGGAGTTCAGGCAGCACCTGGAGAGCAAGCAGCACAAGAGCAAAGTGTCCGAGCAGCGCTACCGGAACGAGATGGAGAACCTGGGCTACGTCCAGTGACGCGCCGCCCTCGGTAGTAGTTTGCAACTAGAGCAGCTTGTCTCTCGCCTGCTGTTTGCCACGTGCCCTGCTTTGTGCTCCATTGGGTAGGAGTATGCTCTGAGCTGTACATGTAACACCTGCAAACTTACTGGTATGGTTAGGTTTTTTTTCTATCATAGTCGGCAGGATGACGCTGTGCAGGACATGAAGTGTTTTTGGTGTTTGTTTGCTAATTATCTAAGGCTCTTCATTGTGTTGAGTGGCAGGGAGGAACTGTGTCTTCTCCCTGGCCTTCTGCATGAATATGCAAAGCCCAAGAAGTGCTGGAAACTTCTGTGGTCCTACTACATGGGTGGACCGTGTGTAAAGCCCACTCCCCTCTTGGCACACCACAGAGCAGTGCTCCAGAATGCTTCCCTATGGCAGACTGACTCTCTGGGCAGCTTGTAAAAGAGGGGAAGGAGTAGGGCCTGTGAATGTGTGAATTAGGTGGTGTATTTGTCCACACTTTGCTGCTTCTGGCCCCCATTACAGTCCAGAGTAGGTTCTTTCCACATCCTTGTAGAAAGGCTGTGCATACCTCTTCTCCTTGGAGGATCTTTCCTCTTACTGCTTCCTCTGCGATGCAGATTCCATTCTGAACATCTGACATGGATTTCAGCTGATTAGCCCCATTCAGAAATACTCTTCTACTCTTGATATTGTTGCCTGGACACCTTAATATACCATGGGTGTAGCTCATCTCCCTGATCTCTGGGGATCTCAGTGGCTTAATGAAGTGAACTGGAAAGCAAACCTGCTCAGGTGAGATGTGCTGTGCTCTGATTCTGCCTTAGAATGAGTCAGGTTGAGAATAGATAGAAGGAGCTGTCAGCTGTGATTTCTTTGCATGTTGGTGTAGAAGAGAGCAAGAGTTGGTCTCTGGCCTGCAGTCCTTGCTCTGGAAGAGCAGAGCTGCCTGGACTCTGGGTAGCAGATACTGGTGTGTCCCACTTCCATGCCATTCCCTGGGCTAAGCCTAATGGGTGTTTATAGAGCAAAGATGAAACTTCTAGCTTTGAACTAGAGCTACCAATATTGGTTGACTTACCCCCCTCTTTCTTTTTCCATCTCAGGATGGTTTTTAATTCCATTCCTTGGTGTATACTTGACTGTTCCAGGGACCATCAAAAATCCAAAGTTATGTAGGATTTAAATGTCAGGGTGATGATTGACTGTTTGAGTAACAGCTTTCTGGCCTCATGGAAGTATTCAAGAAACTTGTTAAGCAACTTTTGAATTGTAGACAAACTCAGAAGGTGTGTGTGTGTTTGTTTTGATATTCCTTAGCAAAAGTAGGAAGGGGAAAAAGAGCAGAAATAGGGTTGTTAATTATTCTTCTGCTTGTTTGGGTAGATGTGAGGAGCTGTGATTGGAGTCCAGTTCAGTGTCATTAAACATGGTCTCCAGTGGCAGGTGCAGCACGTAGGTGGCTTTTGTTGGACCTGATCCCCCACTGTGCTGCTGGGACTGTGCACTGGTGCAGCTTCACTGACTTCAGTGGCAGGTGCAGAGAGAGGGTCCAGGAAGCACCATGGCTCATCTCTCACCCCTCTTCAGGCAGCTGGAACTGGATGCAGCTCCATTAGTTTCAGTAGGATTTTAGCAGGGATGAATTGTTCCTAGTGCATAGTGTTGAAGGTAGCCTCCCCCTCCTTTTATTGCCATTCTGATCCTGCCTCTTGCATTCCAGAAGGACTTTCTGCTTGCCTTAAAAAATGAAGAATGAGTAACAAAAAAAAAAATAAAATCCAGATAGTCTTCATTCATCTTCCTAGTCCACCTTCAAAAGGTCTGTTGCACTTGGCTGCTCCTCAGAAATTAAATATTGTTTTCTTCAGCTCCCTGAGTGAGCATCAGGGAGCCATACAACCTGAATGCAGCCTTCCTGAATCCAGGCAAGGTGAGTGCTTGCAAAGTAGTTGAGCACAACCCCCTAGATCATTCTTGCCCTGCAGATAGAGGCAGAGGAATGGGTGTCCTCATGAATGGGATTCCTTCCCCTCCTTTGTGCAAAACCCAGTTAAATGGGGTTTGTGCCCTGCAGCAGGTGAGAAGGTAGAACAGGTGCCCAGGTTGTAGAGCACTCACTGAACAGTTCTGACAGCTTTGTAAGTCTGTTTCCTCTGTGCTTTCCTGCCCCTGCCTCACCCTCTGTGTAGCCTTGAAGAACATTTGCCTTTCCAGAATCTCTCATCAGCCTTTCCCCCTCATCATTTGTATTGACAGAAGGGCTCTGGTTTTCTCTTTGTGTCCTGTCCTTAGGTTTGCCAGTCTGACACCACTGTCCAGAGGGGCAGAGGGAGTTAGATGAGCCTTACCACAATGTGCTTCAGCACAGTGATCCCTGCATTATGGTTAAACATCCCTCTGGCTGTAAATTAAAGCATGGCATTTCCTACAGGCTGCAATTAGTAGCAGAAAAACAACCCTTTGTGAAATATGAGCTGGAGGAGCTGTAGGTACTGCTGCTGTCTGGCTTATTGCTAGGGATGAGGAGGCATTTTTGCTTGCTTTCACATGTCCCAAAAATCAGCTGTTCTCCACTTAGCTTTGGTTACTGCTCCTACTCCCAGCCCAGCCATCTGCTCCTCATTTGGCATTTCCAGTGGCTGCTGGAGGTGTCAAAACCTGGTTTGCTCCAGCTGTGCAGAAGTGCCACAGCCCAGTGCTGGTGCTTTTGGGAAGGTGTATGAGGGATGTGCAGGGAGCTGTTCTTGCAGGCTCCTCTCTGCTTGGGGCTGAGTCTGGCTTGGAGTGGTGGCTCCAGTCTGCCCTGAACAGAGAAGCCTGAACCTGCTTTGTTCTGTTCAAGGGAGTGCAAGTGAATGTGATCATCCTGGACATTTCAGAGTGGTGGCTTGTAGAGCAGGGGTACAGCAGGCAGTGGGACTCAGGTAGGACAGATTTCCTCCATGGAAGGAAAGATGTCTTGCTGGGAGAAGCAGCTGAGACTGGCTTTGCCCCAGTGCTCTGATGTGGCCCTTCCTGCAAGCTGCCAAAGCTTTCCTCTCCCCCTTCAGCATTGCTTAGTGGCTTGTGATCTTCCCACTCCCCTTTCAGCATAGGAAGTTGCTGACTGCAAAGAGAAAACACCCAACCTCCCCATTGTCCTTAGGGTTCAGGACAATCCAAACTCATACTCGTCAACATTAGATACTGAGTAGCTCCTGATTTTATTTCTTTTTGTGAAAGGTGTTCTCCAAACCCCTGTTCAAAAAATACTGAAAACACATTCTGGGCAAACCCTTTTGACAAAGGTGGGCTGGGGAGAACACTGTACAGCTGAAGTGCCATTTTCCAGACCCAGATAATCTTTTTCTCATGTTAAACCAAGTACCAAACCCAAGAAACAGGACTTCTGTGAAGCTGTCACATTGGCCAGTAGGTTAATGACCTTTGCTGCTAGAAACAAAATGTAAATCAATATGCTCATATTTATTTTACTGTGCTGACCACTAGTTGATTTGTTAATATTTAAGGCATTATGCTGTAGGTTGTTTTTAAATGGAGAAATTCTACATTGCACTTTGCTTTTGGATCAGAACAATTATTTATTGTATTTGTGAAAATGTTTTTCCTCCCACATAGCTGTTTTTGTTTTTCCCTTGATGCAAAAAACCCAACCAGACCCAAACAGCAAAATCCACCCCAAATCCCCCCAACCAAATCTGACCTCTGGATCTTTGTTTCTTTTCATGCTAAACAAGATGGGGATTTCCTTGCAACTTGTTATTAAATGTCAATTTCCAATTCCTTTTTCCTCAAATGATTCCTTTGCTAACTTGGGATGTTATTTTTAGAGCCACAGAGTTCATGCTTCATTTAAACATTCATTTCTTTTAAGGCAAGGAAGTAAACCATGTGGAATCCATGAATTTGTGAGGAGTATGAAAGTGATAATATTTTCTTTGTATTAGGCATTAGCTTTTGTTTTACATTCTGCACTAACGAGTAAATCTGTTACAATCTTGCCTAACATTGGTCTGTTTTTGACTTTTTGCTTTCTTCATGCACATTGAAAGGAGCCCTGAAAACTTCTGTGGAGTTGCTTAGGATGGTCATCAGTGTAACAAAAGGCAGATTTTTTTCTGTAAAGCTGCTTATTTCCTTTCCTAGATGCCCATTATAGGGCATTAGAAGGGAAAGCTATTGCCATAAGCATGGATTCATATTTTAGCTTACTAATGCTTGATGTCCCTTTGCTACATTACTTAAGTGATGCTCTCACTGTAACCAATGGGAATTTTGCCTGGGTCAAGAGTAAATTAAATACCCAAGGCAGAGATATTTTGTTGGCTGGGGCCAGGCAAGGTACATTGCTGAGTTTGTCTTTTCCTCCTCCATTTGGATTACAACACTCTTATGGTTTTGCTTTTTGAGGACCATTGATCTGGTTCTGTAAGGATTTGGTCTTGCTCCAGCTAAAATAGTTTGAAGTACCTTGACTTTAGTTGAGTTAGGAGCAAGGCTTGATAACCTTCAGGAATTTCTCACTGCTGATGTTTTATATGTGTTTTTTGGTTTGTGATTTTTGTTTTTTTTTTTTTTTTTATTTTACAACCACATATACAAGGATGCTCTGGATGAGATGGAGATGTGTTGCTGATTATGGAAAAACAAATGCCATGGTTGCCAAAGGATAACAGAAAGTGGAGAAATAGGGGCCTGGTTTCTTTGAAGTTAGTGGCTGAGCTTCTTTTATTTTGAGCTGGGCTTACCACCTGCATAAAGTTAGAAGGGAAAATAAAATCCACTTTGAAATGAATGTGGGCAAACAGTAGTTCTGGGAATCTCTCCTTTAAAAAATGTATCACAGCTAAAATTGTGTCGGCTTACCTGAAATATCTGCAGGTAGAGACAGAACTGAATTTTTGAAAATAAAGTCAGCTTTTCAGTTGTATTTTGCAGGGGAAAAATGACTTGATTTAATTTCCTTCTGCATCTGTCCAGCAACACCATTTACAAGTGCTTTGAACATGTTTCATCTAGAGCCTTCTTGTCAGGTTGTTTTGTACATTTTTCCTTATTTCCTTTATATTGTACTGACCCCCGTGAGGGAATACTTGATGAAAATGAATTTTTTTTTTCTTCTTCATTATATAATAAACCATATTGCTCTTACCATTGCACTGCCCTGATGTTTGGTATTGCTGCTGCTCATGGCTGGACTGGGAATGACTGGGTTAGCCCAGCACTGAGTGCAACTACATGAACATGTTTTCACACACTGATAAAGGAGTATAATTCAAGTAGAATGCGTTACTCTGGAGGAGGGTCAGTGTACTTCCAGCTCTTACTGAAAGCCAGCTCAGAGCTGCCTTGGCTTTGGGAGGGTTTGGAAGTGCTCAGCATCTGCAGGATGGGAGCCAGGAGGACACAAAAGGCTCTGTGTGTCTGTGCTTTCCCCTTGAGTGGACATCACAAGCTCTGCTACAGCCCCAGGCAGAACCATGGACTGACTTTCAACTCTGGCTGTGAAAAGGTGGGGACAAGCTGAGCCTGACACTTACATTTGCACATTTTTTTACCAGAGTGCTGTTTCCCCTTTCATTACTTGAGGGCTCCAGAAGAGCATATGCTTGTGCAGCATAAATGACTTTCCAAACTGAAAGGACATTCTGAGTGGAGCCTTGGAAGCAGGGAAAATCTGGGTTTTTTGAGTTCAGCTCAGGTAAGAGCAAAGCACAGCCCTTGTGTGCTGCTGCAGCTGTGCTGTTGGTGCAGTGAGGTGTTGGCCTCAGGGGCAGTGCCCTGGGGACACACCAGAGGCATTTGGGGTGTGACTGCTGTGTAAAGGCAGCTGTGAGCAGGGATGTGTCCCTGCACTCCCCTGTCCTCTCCTATTCCAGGCATTGGGCCCTTACAGAGAACACTGATGCTGCTGAAATTATCCTGATTTACCTTCTGGGATGAGAGCTGCCTCTGTGACTTCTTAGGTGTGCTTAGGTGACTTCTTCTGTGCTAACAGTGAAATGCTGGAGGTTTTATGTGTTCTCTCTCACAGTAAATAGAGTCATAAAAACTTGTAAGTGCAGTTTAATGTTAAATCTCACCCCAGCCCTTCACTGTTTATGTTTATCTGGGCTGTGTTTGGTCATCCTGGAAACCAAACCCCTACAAAGCAGCACATCCCCATGATCAGGTTGCTCTCTTAAAGCACTGCCTTTTTAATACTTGCATGTGGTAATTGTATTTTATACCAATTCTGTAGCAATTTGGTACAGCCAAAAACCATGGTGATACCTGGGCAACCTAACTGAGAGTCACAGGCATTTGCTGAATAATTCAGCATATAAAATACTACGAAATAAAGATGAAAATCATAGACTGTGTAATTTGGAAGCATAAATAGCTCTTCTTCTGCTTCTACAATTACCCTGTTGTCTAAGGATTTCACATCGTTGTCCTGTAACATGTTACAATTGAGGAAGTAAAATTTGGGAGAAAAAATTATTTGTCCAGAAAGTCTGTGGCTGAAAAGGAAAGTTGAACTCAATGCTTTTGAATGCCAAGCTGCTGTCCCTGCCTTCTCTCCATCTAGCCTCCCTGCTCCCAGGATGATGAAAGTGACTGGATTTTAAAACCAATTTGATTAATAATAGTTGGATTTGCATTGTTCATGTAGTGGCTTTATAAAGCATTAGGACTTTGGCATGTGGTTTAAAAAGAATGAATCCTGACAGAGAGATCTTCCAGTATTGCTTCTGCCGTTAGACCTTAGTGGAGATGTGGAAAAACAACATCTTTTAGGAGGATTATAAAGGATGCAGGTTTGCAAAGTGCAGGTTTGGAGGCTTTTCTGTATTCATTTATGTCCTCTTCACATAAATTTCCTTTATTCCTACTTCTAGTTCTCCTAAAGCATTTGGAGTGAAGGATGCTTCTCTCTTTTTGAATAGTAAAAAGCTGCTGTAACAGATAATATCAAGGATTTATTGGCCTATCCTTCAGGGAATGATGTGCTTTTGACTGGCCTTATTCCACTGTGCTTCCTTCACCTCTCCACCTGAGTGAAACAGGAGCAGAGCTGTGTAAAGTCACTGGAATTACATGAGGGTAAAGAGAGATACACTGTGGATAATCTTCCTATTATCTGAGACTAGGGAATGTGGCAGGTGTTTGCAGTACATATAAAGATGTTAAAAAAGTAATAATCTAAGGCTTGTTTTACAGTATCAAGGTACCAAGACACTGTGAGTGAAAGAACAAGGTGTGGGGTTCTAAGAAGAAATTAACACAGTTGCATGAGAAATAAAATAGGTTGCATTTGGTGTGTCTGTGGAATTTTGTGCAGGAATTCAGTATTCACCTGTACCCAGCCTGCTGCCTTTGTGGGAACAGTGCAGGGGCAGGAGCAGCCTGCCTGGCTCTGCAGAGCAGTCCTGAGCCCCCTGCATCCTGCCTCTTGTCTGCACCTGCACATCAGCCTCGAGGAAAGGGCAATGCAAGTGGGCAGAAGTGCAGCTTGGATTTATCAGACTTTATTTTAAAGGTATAATTGCAAGGACAGAAGCTGAACCCTCAGAGTGACTTGGGGGACTGCAGGATTGGCAAAAGACAGATTGGAACTATCCACAGCTGCCTCCCATTCCCCACTTCTGTGTGCCTATGGTCACCCCCACCTTGAAAACCTCTCTTATTTATATTCTTTTTCTGTTACCTCTTTTCTTTCTACTTTTCAGCACTACCCACTAGAAATTGGGGTTTGCATAATAAAAACCTCTGCTTCATGCAAGTAAATGTTAAATAGAGGTGGTGTCCTGCTAACTGCACCCGTGTCCCTGGGGAGGGCTGTTGTTAGCCTGGTGTCAGCACAGAAGGCATGACAACCATTGTTAAAATGTGAGATTTAGCCACATCCCTGGAGCTGTGGGTGAGCAGGACACAGAGAGAGGCACGGGGAGGTCAGGGTGGCTGCATGGAGCAGCATCTCCCCTCTTATCAGGGCTCTTGATGGGCAGTGCCACCAGCCTGGACTGCTGTCATGCACTGCCCAGTGTCTGGCACGTGGGACAGGTTTCTGCAGACACCTTGTTCACACAGATCAGCACTGATCCTCACACAGCTGCTGAGAAATGCAAAGGTGGGGCAGAGCACAGCTATAGGTATAGACATTCTGGGGATATATTAGGGCATAATAAGCTTTCAAGAGAGTTCTTCTTAATTTGGGTACAGACTGTGTATGCTAATTATATGGCAGCAGTCTTGGCAATTAGCATACAGGCTTTCAACTTGAATTTCTGATTGCTGTAACAAAGCCAGTGCTGCCTTCTCCACTCACTGACTTCAAAGGCTTTGTCTTGATTTAAGAAATGCTGTCTAAAGCTGTTAGGAGAAAATGAAGCTGTGGTACTGCCACTGTCAGGCTGCCCACTTAACAAACTGCATGGTAAATGGATGAGCAGCCAAGCTCCCTGCAATGGTTCATGAGAGCTCTGAGGCTGGAAAATGCCAGCCAGCATTTATTGTCGTTGGCACACAACATAATATTCCCACAGTGAATACTGCACAGGTCTTACAAATCAGAGCATGCATCCCTAACATATGAGCACCCAAAGATACACCTTGGGTCCAGATCACAGGCTGTCATTTTTTAAAGAGAATATTATGTACACATCCCAGAAAGGGAAGTAATAATCAGTGGAAGAAACAAGAATAGAAATAACGAGAAAATTTGAACTTTCCTTGGATGATCCTGCCAACCCTGGGACCCAAGACCAGCATAGGTAACATTTCAAAATGTTTGATACCTGTATCTGCTTGGGCATTTTCATCAACCCCAGCAGACATTTTAAATTGCTGTAGCGTTTCTGGAAATCTGGTTGCAAGTTACCTTTGAAAACAAGGTTTAAACCCCAAGTGAGTTAGATTTTTACAGAATGTAACCCTAAAAGGAAAGTCATCAGCATGTGGTTGTGCAACTGCAGTGGGTGAAGCCCTTGAGGCTGGCTAGAGCTCTCCAGGGCAATTCCCTGCAGAGAGCAGGAGTTGTCTGAACTGCCTACACCAAAATGAAGGATTGCAGTCCCCTCTTGCTGCCAGGGTACATTTCTGGTTCAATCTCAAGCTACATGTTCCAGGTAGGAGCTCATCTCAATGCTGCAGTGCCACAGTCAAACTGCAAATATTTGAGTGTCTTTCTGGAGACAGGTTGAGGTGACCCTGTGCTCAGCAGGTGCCACTGAAGTTGATCTAGATTTCCTCCAGAAGGAAGTGAAGCTGTGTCACATCATGCAGGAGGATCACTTAATGCTTGGCATTCGAAATAAAGCTCAATATTACACAATTATAGCATTGAATGCCTGGTGGCAATTTTGCCAGACAAATATCACATATCTTTCCCAGAAGGATTCAATCTTTAATATTGTTTGGTGCTGGAGGCTTTTCCAATTTCTGTTTATTAGAAATTACTTATCTGTGTTGGAAGTGCTGCCTTTAACCCAATACAGCTTGTTCTACCTACAGCACTGTGAAAAAATCCTATCTGCAGCATTCTGCTTCCACAGACTTGCTGTATGACCAAAGAAAATTGTCACCTTGCAGAAATTAGGCCTTTGAAGGGCTAAAAGAGTGTTAGCTCTTCATCTGCTTTGTGTGCTTTGAGGCTCTTTCCAAAGAGTTTAGCTTTTACACCCTCAAAGCATGGAAATGTATTGCTGAGAGGGAAATGTGGAAAGTTAAGTGATGGGGATGGAGAGCCCATAGAAGGAAGAACAAAACAGGGGCTCTGGGATGCCAGGGCTGTGCCAGTCCAGGCCTGGCTTTTCTCCCCTTCTTTCTATCTATCCTTTCTAAACGCTAATCACCAGCTGCAGTGGAGGTTCTTGCTCTGTAGCTGAACTGGTGCTGAAATGCAGCATTTTGGGCAGCACTCTTGTTCATTTGGAGCACATGTACAGATGCCCAAAGTCCAGGCAGGCTCTATCACATGGAAGATTTCCACTTTCACAAGAAGAGGTCAGTTTTAATCAGCATCCTCATGCCCAGCTTTCCTATAGGGCACAAACCAGGGAACAGCTGCTTGCTCCACCTTCACCTATTTGAGCCTTTTTTTTTAATTTTTATATATTTTTTTTTAATGGGACCTTAGTGAAGTCATTATGTTTTTCTGTCTCAGTGGAATCTTTCCTGTCTCTCTGGGGAAAGAACAGGTGTGGCATGACTGGATTCATTCCCATTTCAAGGAAAGAAATAGAATTCAAGGTGTAATATGTAAGTGGCAAATCTGACTGTCCTGAACATTCATGTAAATGCAGTTATACACTTGAACCTTCTTCACTAGGCAGTAAAAAAGGCGTTTTTATTATGCATTTTATGGGGCTGAGGAGATGAGTGAACAATGGTTGTGTGAGGGGACGAGTCACCCTCCTGAAATTCTCTAACAAGCATTTAATCTTTATTCCCTGGAGGGATGCCTTTGGTAAGTGGGAAAGTGAGAACAATTGAGAACTGAGGTCAGCTTTGGTGGAAATGGGTCACAGCAATTCCTAACACAAAAATAACTCATATAAGTTGTTATCCAGCTTCCCAGGCTCCAATTTTGCCACCTCCCTGCAGGTCCCGCAGCTTTGCTGAGGGCTGTCGTGTCCTGCTTGGGCAAGATCTCTCACCTACTGCAGATTTAGGCTGTGGTTTTCTAATTGGCTTCCAGAAAATTAAGAGGAAAAAAAGTACCAAAATTTTGTAGCCCCTTAGAAGGCTGCATGTTTCCATGTGTTTGAGCCTCCTGGATGCAGAATTCCCATCCTCAGTGGGGTCTGAAGTGCTGGCTGCAGCCAGAGAGGTGCAGCAGAGGTGGCAACACCCCGTGGGGACTCTCACAGGTGCCTGGAGCTCTCAGGATGCTGCTATCCCTGGAAAGGGCACGTCCGTGCTCCGGTGTCCGTCTGTCCTGGTGCCTGTAGTGCCTCACCCTGCTTGGCCTCAGCCCAGCCCTCCTATGCTGTGATCACACCTCCTGATGGCACTGCAGACATACTTTTAGAAATCCCCAGCAGCTCCCTCCTTAGACCCCTATTTCAAGCTCTTATTTAATGTTGCCCCCTTTTCAGAGGTTTTAAGAAGGGTGGCAGTGCTTTATTGAGATTGGGTTGTTGTTTTGAGGCAGGCAGAGTGATGGCATTTTATTTTGATTTCAACAGCACACCCATTAGGATTTTGGAAGGTAGTAATATTCCCTGGAAACAGAAGAGGGCAGCTGCTTTTTGGAAAATGAAGAGTGCATTGACTATTTTTGAGAATGAAATAGGAGTCACTCAGATCTAGATGAGAGAGCTTTTTTTTTTTTTTTCATGAATGAATAAAAATAGCACAGTATTTCAGGGCTTGTGCTGGTGTAATTAGTGTGTGAAATAGCTGGACCCCCATCACCTTCCACTGAGTCCCTGGGTTTTGTCTGGCAAAATTAGATTCCTTGCAATTTTATTGCAATGTAATTAAAAAGTAACCAGGGGAATACAGACCTCGGTCTTCAGAGATGTTCAACTTCAGACAGAGTAAAAAGCATCTGCAGCTCACTGGATTGAGTCAGTTTCTTTATTTACTGCCCATGGAGAAAAAAAATTGCTGTCAGCTGTCTGTATGCATGGAAAAATCAGGTTTAGTAAATGTTTTTCAACCCCCTCCAAATGCATGTGGATTTTTTAATTGAGAGAGTTTGTATTAAACAACAAATGCATAAATTCCAAACCAAAACATCCTCCTGGAGTGAAACCTTCATTTGTAATTTCTCAAATAAGGCATCTTGATTTTTCAAACTTCCATTTCCAGTGTTAACAATTACACACGTTTGACAGGAGATTGCAATGAGCTTAAGTTCATCCAAATCTTTATTTCTGGCAAATATTTGGCTGAAGACCATGCAGCTGCTCTGGTGTGCAGCCCTGAGCCCTGCTTTCAGGCCCAGAGCAGCCCTGCTCTGGCACCAGCCCCAGCCTGCCTTGCCTTCAGCCTGTACACCTATTTTTCAGGGTGTGCAAACAGCACATAGGCAGTGCAGCCTTGTGGCACAGGGTGGCCAGGTTTTCCATAAGAAATCTCCCATACCTGATTGTCCACATGATGCCTGTTCCCCACCCAAAACCCACAAACCCCTCTCCCAGGTCCCCATGGCTGTGCTGGGGGCACGGCTGGATCCAGAGTCAGGGAGTTGGGTCTAAGCCAAAATAATTGTACTGAATCCCATGGAAACACATGTCCTGGATGTGTTTGCCCCCAGCCTATTGTGTGTTTCCTGGATGCTGCATCCTGGATGTGGCACTTAATGAGAGGGGCAGTCAATCCCCATTCATGTGGGACTTGTACTTGCCAGTGCCTTCCTTGGTCCAGGTAGGTAATTTGGAAAATGAAGAGTGACTTCTCCCAGCACCTTCCCATTGCCACTGTGTCCTTCCAGCTCTGAAAGCAAATGGGGATTTTTGTATTTGGCTGCACCAAGAAACAGGTGAAAAACAAATTGTCTTTTTTTTTTTTTTTAATGGCTCCAAGGCAGAAATAATTAGACACCCTCCGTAACGAAACAGGACTGACTGAAAGGGTAGCCCAAAACTGCTCTTCTGATGCAGGAAATTATGAGGGCTGCCCTAAACTTTTAATCAGAGGCTCAAATTTTATTTGCAGCTCCAGACAAGGATAGCATCCCTTAATAATGCTCCTGACAGTTCCAAACTCCTGAAATTAATATGAGAGCAACGAGGATTTAATGGAAGCACTAATTACAGATGCTGGAATTATTCTGCTGCAATTCAGAACCTCTGATGTGGAGAAACTCTTAGCACGGTTGGGCTGCCATCTAATTTCTGTGAAGTTTTGCTGTGAAAGGTGACCCTGGCTTTACACACCTTCCTTCTGTGAGATGTGGGCACCTTTCCTCCACACTGACTTCCACAGCTTGCAAAGAACTGGGATGCAAGCAATTACTTCCTCCTGCTCTGGAGATGCTACTACTCACAGCCCTTTCGAGTGCTCTTCCCTCTATTTCCCCTCTCATGATTAGTCATAATGTCCTCGTGGACTCACATCAGTTTTTTGGCTTTTTCCAAAAATGCTGGCTGGTTGTGCAGGTGGATAACCACAGATGGCTGAGGCAGTTTGTCCCTGGAGTGTTGAAGCTCACGTGGAGCAGCTCCTGCTTCTCTACGCTCCATGGGCTTGTTTATTAAATCAAAAATTGGTGTCACTTCACCTGGTTATTCAGGGACTGTGGGGCATGGATGGAATGGAGGCCAGGCACCCTCTAGATGAGAGAGATTGATCCATGCACTCAGTCTCTAACCCTGAGTGCACCTCCTAAAAAGCACAAATCTTTAGAAACAACCTGGCATTATCAGTAGACCTATTTATACCTTGCTTCAAAGCCACTTTTTACCCCAGACATTCTCCAAATCTCCCAGAGGTGTGAGCAGACCCTGCCAGGTCCCTGGTAGTGAGTTCTTGGTAAGCTGGGCAGGTGGGCTCCACCCTCAGCAGCCACCTTTGGCTTTTTGAAGCTTTCATTTCATGGTGATGCCAGGAGATTGCTGCTGGCCTGACAAGCTGCTCTGGACACCCTGAAGGATCCTGTCATCATCCTCCTAAAGGTTTCGTGGGGTTTTGGAGACTGGCTATATGGCAGCAAGCCCAAACTGCCCTCCTTGCATGTCCTGAAAATGCTCTCTCTGGATGTTTAGCATTCAGGAGAACAAGAATTAAATTGGAAGGCTTTAAAGTGAGAGCTTCAATTTCCAAGATCAGAGGAAGTCACAGACTGAGGGACTGGAGAGGGACCTTCCCCAAAACATGAACATCTTTTGATCTGTGCAACTTTTTCTAGTCTCTCTTACAGCCAGCTGTGAAACCTGGATCTTGATATTAGTTCCAACTGTTGAATGGCATTAGATGATTCATCTCTGCTATTAACACAAAAAAGTAATACCATTTTCTGCTTTGCACATAATGCCTTTTGAGAAATAGATGAAGACATAAGGGACACCGAAGAAATATTTAATCTAAGCTTTTTTTCCTTCAGCCCTGCATTTTGTCACTCTATTGAATGATTACACTCCAGTTCCTGCCCTTCCCCAGTTACTCTGGAGACAGTGACAAAGGCAGGAGCTGTCTCATCCTGCTTTAGTGCCCCTCTCCTGAGGGAGGGGTGTGCATCTTTTATCAAAAAGTAATAAATGTTCTTTGGTACAACAGAGTGAAAAGAAGGAGGGGAAAATCACCAAGCTGGTTTCAATATGCTCTGTTAATAAGCCAGAGCCACTGTCATAAAAATGCCAGCACCAGCATTGAAAATCGAAATATAATCTCAACGATTCAGCTGTGAAATCTAATTTGGCCAAAGAGGGGGCTTGGAGATTTTTCCACTCTCTCTGGTCAACATGGAGTCATGTGCATAAATACAAATATTCCTGGGAAGCTTTGCAATGAATCATATGCTCTGTGGCAATAAAGATGGAGAAGTTTTTATTGTTGTGGTAATTCTTGGCATGGGACATGGATTTTGTGGCTGAAAGACAATGGCAAATTTTATGGATTTTTGAGCTCTTATTTATTTGTGAGGACCTTGATGGAGTGGAATTTGAACATCCCATTCCTCGCCCCCACTGCTATTAAAAAGGGAGCAATAAATTAAAGATGAACTGGTAGAAGTAAAAATGACAGGAAAAATCTCATGGTGTTGAATTTTGGAGAAGGATATTTGTAAACCAAATACTTAATTCCAAATATCACTGTAAAATAATGTTCTCCCTAAATTTCCCTGAAATCATGGACAATGTTGCTGACCTCAGCTCGCACAAAACCTACTAACAGTAAGAATTTTAAAATCAAAATTTTCTACTAAAAATTGAGAATTTTGAATGCTGTCAGTGGGGACAGAATGACATTTTACACAAGAAGCTTAAAAGCTCCAGTTGTCCGTATATCTTAGTAGTGGGTGGCCTCATAACGTCCATATTTGTGTTTACTGGGATTTGTTAGTGCTGTTATAGCTATGGTAGAATATACAGAAATAAATGAGTTAACTTCCCAGGGCTGGGAGCAGAAAATCCTTTCTTCTTTAGTGCCATTCTTGCTGCTGTTAAAGGTTTATAAAGAGGAAGCTGCATTTTTCTCAGCACATTATTATTGTGCTTGTTTCCCCAGCACTGACAGCAACCCCAGCACTTTCTCATTACGTGGTAGATGGGCAAAAGCCTGCTCTGCCTCCCATTAAAATCAATAACTATCTTCCTTAATTAGCATTCAAATGACAATCAGTCTTTTAACATTACTATCAATTAGGCACAGCCCAGCCATAGCCTGTTGTTGGTTTGAATTCTCCCAAGTGAGCCAGGTTCACAGGGGCTGGGTGGGATTGTGAGCCAGAGCCCAGGGATTTGGGATGCATCCACTGATGGCCACAGGCTCCCTGAAATATTGCAGGAGGAGGAGGAGGCTCTCCTGAAACAACACAGCACAGCTGGGCTGATTGTCTTGTTCCAATCAAAGGAATAACTTGGATGTGTCAGAAATGTGGTTACATCCACAGAAAAGGGAGAGAGTGAGCCTTTCCTCCTTTTTTCCTCCCTGCTGAGGGCTGGAGCGACCTTGGCATGCAGTGAACTTTCCCCAGGAGCTGGGCTGGGGCCCAGGAATTAACACAAGGCTAATTACAGCACATAGGAGCAAAGGATAGCTGGCTGTGAAGCTGCAGGTTGGAAAGCCAGGGCATAATAATGGTGGGTTTATTCTTCTCCAAGCTCTGCATATCAAGGGACTGATGTAGATGTTGAGGAGGCACCATGGGAGCTGGAAATGATTGATGTGTCATCGTGATTCCTCCAAAAGCACCTTCCAAGGGGGACCTGGGACAGGGCAAGGCAGCTCCCAGGGACTGGAGCTTGTGTTTGCTGTGCAAGATTGTTCCTTCAGATTGGGATCAGAGTGTTTGCAGTGCTTCAGTCAAAAAAAGGAAAAAAAAATAAATAAAAAAAAAAGAATGAAAGTGTTTTGATGAAGTTAAAGCAAAGAACAAACCTGGTTCCCTGATGGCTCTACCAAGGTTTGCTGAAAATTAGCTGCTCAGCACATGGTGATATTTGCTAGCAAAACAGACTAAATGATCTAAACCAAAGCACATGGGGCTGCTATAAACCTCCTATGCCTTAGATCAGAAAATTGCTTAGCACTGGCAATTTACTCTGACATCCCTCCTCAATCTAATAGAGATTATCCTCTGGAAAGGTCTGTTTTCTACTCTGAAAATTCACTGCCATGTATTTTCCTCTGTCCCCAAAGCTTATATTACATTTGCACTATTTAAACTGCTGACTGTTTTTTATACTATTGTGCTTTACAACCACGTGGTACATTTGAATTAATTCTGCACACGGGAAAGAGAGGCAGACAGAAACCTGCTCCTTGGAAGTGAGGAGTATTTCCCCTTGGAGCCCTACACTTCACCTCCTCTCTCCGTTTTCCTCATCTGAGTTGATAGGAGACCCCCTTGGCAAGGACAGCAGTTGTCCATGTGGAAAAGTGACCTTTTAATTTATATTTTTCGCTTCCTTGGATCCAGTGAGCATCTGGAAGGAGGAGTGCAGCTCGTGCTGCTCTGCCAGAGGGTTTTCAAGCAGCTGCTCCAGACCAGAACTCACCTAAGAGCATTAATTAAAAGACAGAAGTATCTAAATATGATGGAGCCTGTGCTGCTCCTGGAGAGAAATCTCAGTCTTGTTTATGAACCTCTTTGCTGCACATGGGACATTCCAGCACAGTCTGGTGTGAGCACAGCAGTAAACATGGACAGAACCAGGGCTTTCCCTGCAGGATGGAGGGTGTGAGCTGCCACAAAATACAAGCATGGCACCTCAGTGTTCAAGGCCAGGGCCCTGAGGAACCTGATTTAGTGGGAGCCATGGTTGAGGGATTGTAACTAAATGATCTTTAAGGTCCCTTCTAACCCACACCATTCTGTGCTTCTTGTGGCCATTTAGCCTGGACTGCCTGTCAAAGCAGGAGATGGGGATTCAGGGGCAGGAAGGAGAGAAACAACTTCCCCACTTTCATCTTTGCTGTCTTCTTTATTCATTTACATTTCACAACCAGATTTAATTTATCTAGATGTGCCAGCTCAATGAAACTTCTGTTTCTTCTTAACTGCTGTGATAATCTCACCTCTGTTGCCTTCTGAAAATAGAAAAAGCCATGCAGATAAAATGGCCCATTTTGATGAGTATCCTTGAGATTTTTCAGCTTGCTTTTCTTCACATCACAGAAAACTTCAAATTTCACCTCAGCACCTGAGGCTCTGATTTCAATTTACATTAATTTCCGACAGCACAAAGTGATTCCCTAATAGCTGAGAGCATTGTTAATACCTCTCTTTTTTAAGGTAAAGAAAGAAGAAAATGGTCTAAAAGAAATTCATATATTGTTCATAATAACAATTTGCAATGAAGCAAAACCCTCAATGTCCCTATGAAAGTCCTTGCAATAAAATACATACAGTTCCCTGTCTGGCTCTTAATTCTTATTTCACACTTTTTATTTGCTGGGCTTTTTTGATTTTCTGAGCAAGATGGGGAAAATGAACTTTTGGTGCTCAGTTCACAGGAGCACTCAGATCAAAGAGAAGTGAGAGTCCTCCCTAACCCTGAGTAACTCCCCTTGCTAAAGGTAAGGAGGGGGATGAGGGGAAATCCACACCCTGTGTAGGGTTTTCCAGTTACATCACAAGGTCTGATGGGGAGTCTCCAGAGGAGAACTTCAAAGCCTGGTCACTTAAAAACCCCAAATCGTGATCCATATTCTGACAGAAAGGTCGTAGCTCTTGCTTCAGCTTGGGAAAGTGAGAAATGGCTTTATTTAACAGCAGAGCACTTATCCCCCTTGAAATGCGAATGAAGATTAATCCTTGGTCACACTGGGAGAGACTTTGCTTTGAAATGGCTGTTACAGTGATTTTAAATTAACATACACAGCACACACAGTGAATTCTTTTCCTCTGAGTGTGTCCACTCTGGGCACTTTTTAGCACAATTTAATTGGCTGCCAATTAATGTAAAGTAGTCAGACATTTTTAAGGCCAGGGTAGACATTTTCCCACATTACTCTGCAAGCTGGTTGATAATTAATCTGAGACATCTCTCCTCCCCAACCCCAGAGATAGGTAAAACTATCAGACAGCAGACACTCGTTACTAAAAACCACAATTATATCTTCATTTACAACAGCAGAGGAACAATGTTTAATTAGTTACATGATATTATTTGTGGACAACTGACTTCCATATAGACAATGTCTAGAGTGCCTCAAGTCATATATTTGGGTTTGAAAATTATCTCAGGAAATCATTTGCTCCTTTGTGCTTCTCTTCTGGCCTCCTATTTAACACCAGCAAAAGAGAATGAAGAAGTGTTTGATCCAAGGTAAGGTGTATTCTTTTCAATAATGAGTTCGTGGATTTCTTTTCTAGTCAACGAAATCTCAAGAAATTAAGCAAAATATTTCTTTCCAAAAATTTATTCAGCCTGAAGTTATTTGTCACTTTCTTTGGGAAAAATGGAAGGATTTTTAGAAGAGACAGGCTTCTACAAAGCATGTTGCATGTGTAGGCACTACTTCATCTGCCATCCCTGGAAACTGGATGGAGTAAAGGCGGAGGCGCCTTTGCATTTGCCTGACATTTCCCATTCCCTCTGTACACAGGATAACCTCAGGCTCACCACAAGCCCAGGATCTGTTTGGGACTCTCACTCTTGCCTCCCCTTGTCTTGCAGAGATGCCCCAGCACCCCAGACAGAGCATTGCCCCTCTGTACAAGGGGCTGTGCTGTTCCTGCTGGAAGGCACAGGGAATGAGCAGCTCACAGGAACACAAACCCACTCACCCCATGTCTGATCTCATTTCCCAGTGAGCACAAACACCTCCCTACAGCTGCCAGGTGATGAAAGCACTCCACTCTGCCGGCTAATGATGGTGTTTGAGCCAAGCTGGTCCTTGAGAGAGAGGAAAAGGAGCTGGCAGAGCCTCGTGCTTTCTGCTGGTCCCCACCCTCCTCCAGAGTGCCAGTGACTCACGCTCACATCTCCAACAGCAGATGCTGCCCAGTGCTGATGTGAAAGATGCTGCCAAAACCTCTGGGGCCTCTTTCCTTTGCCAAATCAAGGCAAAATATTTCAGTAAGTGGGACCAAGTGGACTGTTCTGCTCCCAGGACCCTTGTTGAACTCAGGACTTGCACCAACACCTCAAGTATGAGTTCTGCTGGGCCCTCAAAGCCCCCAAGCCTCAGACAATGTCTCAAATATGATTCATTGCAGGCAAGCTCAGGGGGATCTGGTGACCACAGGCTGGACTGGGCTGGTCCACCTTCCTCAGTCTGTCATCCCAAAGATGCACTGGTCACAATGGGACTGATGGAGCCTCTGGAGCTGGTGCTGCACTGCAGACAGCAGCATGGACACCCCCAGCCCCAGTTAACAACAAGAAAACAACTCTCACCTTCACTTGCAGAGAGGGGTTTCAGCTTCGTGATTTCTCCCCACACCCCATTAAAGCCTCACCAATTCTGCTGACACCCCTGTGGCTTAAGGACTTGAAACTTCTTCCAGGGAGGTTGGAGGAAAGCCCCTGCACAAACATTGAAAGGTTCTTAATCAAAGTCAGTAAGTGCCAGAGCAAAATGAATTGAACTTTGGGGTGAAAAATGGCTTTTCTTTTTAAGAAAGGTGGATACTTTCTATTGATTTTTTTTCTTTACTTAGGATTTTGCAGCAAATCCATAAAGAAACTTTCACTGCAATGTTCTTGGAAATAAATGGTCCACATATTATACACATTCATTTACACCCAGCAGATCTATCTAAAAAGAATAGGAACTGATTGAGTTAGCTTTCTGTAAATGAAAAGGGGCTTGGCTGTACCAGTCATTTTGCAAAGTAATTTATCTGCTTGAAAGTTGGATCATCAGCTGTAGTTAAACCTCATTTTGCTTTCAAGATGCTTGTTTTGTACTTCCAGTCTAGGCTTTTTCTAAACAATCACGAGCTCAATTTTTAGCTTAAGTTTGCACAAATTTCAATGAATTAGGTCACGACTAGGGATGAGCTTTGTTGCCAGCTCAGTCTAACCACTGTGTGACCTGGGGCAGCAGATGGTGGGACAACCAAGGCAGCTCCTGGGAAATAGCCCTTGGTAAACAGGTAACACCAACATGGCTGTAAGGAATATAACCTGTGAAGAATTCTGCTTTTTTTAGTGGGGATGCTTTATTAGATATTCAATCATGCTTTTTGAACCAATAGCTTTCACATCCTGTTGCCCTCTTGGTTTCCTGTCTGGACAGCTACACAAACTCTGCAAAGAGGCAGGGTGGCTTTTGGGCTTTGAGAACTTCTCTCTCATGAGAACTTCTCTCTCATTTTCCCATTGCATTCTTTCTAGAGGAGCAGCAATCCCAAATCTTTCACTACCAGTAGTCATCTGTGCCTCCTTGCTGAGTTCATTCCACCACCAGCACAGGTCTTGGATATTAGCTACCCTACTGCCCACAGGCTTCACTTTGATACCAGCCTGCTCAGACGCAGGTTAATCCTGAGGAAAGCCTCCCACAGGATCCTCTTTCCTTCCCTCCTCCTCACATGGATCAGTGAGCTCCTGAGTGGGGTGGGTAGGGAGCAGGGCAGTGCCCAGGGCACATCCCCAGAGCCCTGCATGGGGGAGCTGAGAGCTCAGAGTTCCAGAGATGCTTTGATGTCCAGAGAGCAGCAGCTCTTTAGCTTGGGCTTGCTCCCAGGGATGCCCATCCCTGGTTTTGGGTAGATCTGCCTCTGCTCCCAGGGATGTCCATCTCTGGCTTTAGGCAGATCTGCCCCTTGGTGAGGGCACAGCCCAGCAAGGCTCCTGTTCTGTAACACCACAGGAAGATTGGGGCACCCCAAGGTCCTCCAAGGTTGCAGCAGTTCACAGGCACAGCTCAGGCCACAACCACACCAGCAGACAGTGCTGGGGACATCACTGTCACCCACTCCAGCACTTGAGGTGCTGCTGCTTAAGCTTTGAGGACACACACATCGTTTTGTGGGTGAGGAATCAGGAAAAAGCAGCTGGAAGGACACACTGAGCCCCAGAGGCTGACAGCAGTCCTTTGAGTGGAGTGGATCCAATCCATGGCAGCCATGGGTCAGGATGGACAGAACCAAACAAGCAGCTGCTTGGTCCATGTCCCCTTACCTGCAGGAATGTCTGACAGCCTGGCTGGAGGGTGCAGGAGAGCTCCAGCTCCAGCTCTCCCCAGGGCTGGTGGGTTCAGGCTGAGGTCTAAAAGAGAAGCTGACCACAGGCACAGCTGTGCTGCCAGGCCCTGACCATGTTTTACCTGACTTGCAGCCCTGGGGGAGGAAAAGCCTTCAGAAATCAATATTAGTGGATTTTAAATTAAGTGCTAAATTATCTCACCTTCAGTCACGGTGGATTTACTCCAGAATGGTTCCTACAAAAATTTACTGGTTTTCCTTGCAAAAAAAAAAAAAAAATAAGTGTCAAGTACAGCACACCATGTATTCCCCCTAAAGGGAAAGAGTAAAAATTCCTTCTTCTTCCCTAAATCTATGTAGAGACATAGGTTTACCAGATTTACCAGATTTATTTCACAGCAAGTCACTGGTGAAAATATCATGATGTAACATTATTTGGGGAATAAACCCCTCTTACTGTTTGTATGAGGTATGCATACAACAATGATATCATACATAACTCTTGTGAGCTTATAAAAATATGGATAGAAAATGACCTACAAGTTGTTTTTCCCCTTGGCTGTGAGATCAGGTGCCAGTAGCTCTGACCAGTGTACACTTCCACATTACTGCAGTGCAAGGGAATCTTTTTTTATGCCAGGAAACACCTGTGATGGAAAAACAGCAATATAAATACTTCATCATTTCAGCCACAGCTGCTCGGTGGCTCTTGTGCTGAATTCTAAGAGATAGCAAAACCCGTAATCATTTCCCTCTTCTGCAGTTTGTAGCCAAAACATCATTACAGTCAAACACCAAAGCTTTGCAAAATGCAGGAGGTGAAATCGTGACCCCCACATTTAGATGTTTGCAGGCATGTGTGCCTGGTTTCCTGCTCCTAGGGATGCTCCTCAGGTACCCACCACGTGTCTGACAGGGGGAGGTGAGTTTGGAGCTCTTTGTGGTGCTGTGCTGTGACGGTGTTCACAGGGGTTCTTGGATGAGGGAAGAGATGAGGATCTGACTCCATGCTTCAGAAGGCTTGATTTATTATTTTATAATATATATTACTTTGAAACTGTACTAAAAGAATAGAAGAAAAGGTTTCATCAGAAGGCTAGCTAAGCTAAGAATAGAAAGGAATGATAACAAAGGCTTGTGTCTGGACAGAGAGCCTGAGCCAGTTGGACTGTGATTGTCCATTAATTAGAAACAACCACATGAGACCAATCCCAGATGCACCTGTTGCATTCCACAGCAGCAGATAACCATTGTTTACATTTTGTTCCTGAGGCCTCTCAGCTTCTCAGGAGGAAAAATCCTAAGGAAAGGATTTTTCATTAAAGATGTCTGTGACGCTGTGCTGTGGCTGCTGGAGATCTTCTGACAACACATCAGGGCAGATGAATTTTTCAATAAATTTAAAAATAAATTCTTAATAAAAATAAAAATAAATTCTTTATATATTAGCTCTGTGCTCTTGATTTGTGTCAATCAGCACTGCTGAAGGCTCTAGATGAGGATGTCCCAACCAGCCTGGAGGGTGCTCAGGCACTCCAGGGTTCTTGTGATGCCAAATCTGCCTGTTAATTGATGGGTCACAACCTGTCTGTCAATGCCTTTTTTTTTTTGGTGGTTTTGGCTGTATCCAGGTGCTGTGGGGAGGTTGTGGTCCTGGGGGAGCTGGGTGGCAGCTCTGGGAATAGGGAGGAGCTGTGTCCCTGTGTGACACCAAAGGTTTTTGTGAAGAATGGAGCTGCAGGTGCATGGAAATGCAAACGGATTGTCCTAGAGAAAGTGTCTGTGACACTGGGGGTATGCCCCAGGGCTGGCCTCATTCACTCCATCTGCACCTGGGTCGGGATGGTGTGAACAGACTCACATTTGCAGATGGAGGAGAATGATAAACGCCTCCTGAATTCTGAGAACTGGGCTCTCGGATCAGTACTGGGAGGCTCTGCCATCAGCAAATATGCTGTGATGAGTACTGGATATTTTATGGGAACTCACTGGCCCCATCCCAGCTTGGGCTGGGTCAGATGCTCATCCCTTACACTCTCTTTTTTGCACTCTCTTTGCCTTTTATGTGGCAAATAACTCCCACCAGTGAACCAGTCAGGGTTTTTTGCTCATGAGCAGTTACAGACATGATAATTCTTCCTTAAAGAGACTTAAAGAGAGTCAAACTCCATAGCCTGGTGCACACATTGTATGTAGTAATTAAAAGCTCTTATCACACCAAGTTTTGGTTTAAATATAGTTCGTAATTCCCTCTGGACTACAGAAGGAAAAAGTGATTCCAAAGCAGTGTATGATAGAGCAGCCTGTGAAATTCATACCCCTTCTGAAAGCTGGGTGGAGAGACCTTTCCCAAGGAGAGCTGGAGGGGGAAACTGAAGAGACAAAGAGAGAGAAAGAAAAGAGAGCAAGAAGACTCAAAGCAATGAAATACTCACCCCTTTCTAAATAAATACCTAAACTCACTTAACATCCCAGCTGGATGGGTGTGCAAAGATATCCTGAGGGAGGAGAAGTGCTGAAGGGCAAAAGGAGCAATGAAGTTCCACTCTGACTCAAACCAGCCCACTGTGAAGGGTGCAGGAGGACTGGCAGTGCCACCAGGGTCTGACCCTCTGGGCTTTGTGCTGTTTCTGCTACAGGGAGCTCTTTGCTATAGGGACCATTAACATCCCTGACTTCTATCTTCAGCTCAAAAAACGAAAATTTGGTGTGCTGAATGTGAAGATGAGGTTGTGTTTTACTGCAATAGAAACCTGCCTCATGCCTTGCTCTCCACAGCCCAGGGCATCCTCTGAGGATTCTCTGAGTGCTCTCTTGCCCAATGACTGAAAAATATCAGCACTTTTTTGGTGTCCGTAATGCTCTGTGGAGAAGCCCAATGCAAGATAATCAAAGAGTGGAAATGGGCGTTTATTTCTTCACTTTTCTATACATTCAGCTTGACAATGCACTAAGGGGAAGGTCAGAGCCCCTGCTGGTGCTGTCAGGGTTGCACGGCTGGGCAAGGATCACAGGTCCCTGCAGCCCCCTCCTCCTGCTGCAGCATCCCCAAATTACACACACATCTGTTCCAGCACCAATTAGTCATGTGATGTTTGAAACATCAAATATTCTCTCCCTGCTTATCAACACTGCAATTATGGCCTGTCAGGGTTTTATGCTCTACTCAAAATAAACACCCAAATGTTCACATTAACCCTTCAGCTCCTGGGGCTGTGGGGTTGCACAGCAGTTTGGGGGCTGAGCAGGGACCACAGGGCTCCTGCTGTGGGGTAAAATGGGGGAGAGGGGCACTGACTTGTACAGGGCGTCTGGTGCCAAAGCCAGGCTTTGAATTGAAGCTCTATACTAGTTGCTCAAAGGCTTTCATAATATTTCACTTTTTTTCCTTGTGATGCTATGAATACAGTGCAGCTACCTTGGCTGGGGCAAAGTTTTAAAGCATCCTTGGAAGAATTGATAATAATTTTTTTAAACCCCTTTTTCTCCTGAATCACAGGGTATTTTTCGGTGTAACTGAAAATTTACAGGAAAGAAACATATCTTAAGGGAGTTTTAATTTTCTTTATTAAAGGATGGTTTACTTTTGATCTGCCAACCCTGGCTCTGCTCTTCCCTCCTCCATGACCTTCCTCTCTCCACTTTTCACACTTCTCTTGGCTTTGCTGTGCAGCATTTTGTTTGGAAACTTGGAGCTACACAGCAGACAGCAGTTAATAGTAATGATGTGCAAGCTTTTTATTTTTTAAATTTTACTCTCTATTGCTGCTTAATGACCTAAACATCTTGAATGCTTTTGATAAGTTGACTGAGGTGTATATATTAAATTCCTGGTGTTTCTGCTGGGAAGGGCTCCTAGCAATGAGCAATGTCAGAGCTAATCTGCAGCTCTCAGGGCCTGGGACACGCTGCAGCAATGCCAGGAACCAGCCCATGTAGAAATCCTGCTTCAAGGATGCTGCTGCAACACCTCCCCTGCAGAAAATGTCAATGTCAAACAGAGAAGAAAAGCAATGGGATTGACTTGGACTAAGGAAGCTCAGCTGTGTCCCAGCCTGCTCTTTATCAGTGTCACAGGGGACATTCATTATCCAATTTTATCTCTGCCCTGGGATTACTTATTTCTTTAAGGGAGAGCTTGCTGCTGATTTTCATCTTGAACGGCAGTACTGATCCAGAGCAACATTCCAGCTGGTTAGGTAAAGTTACCCAACTTCTACTTTTGCTTCCATCTTTCAAACAAACAAACAAACAAACAAACAACAAAAAAAAAAGAAACTATGGTTATAAAAATGTTATTTATAAGAATACTTTAAGAATTGATATTTTCAAGCAGCCCTTTTCCTACTATTTATTATTTTGCCTTTGGAAGATAATGTTGGGACAATTTTCTTTTCCTCCAGGAGCTGTGTTGGATGCTGCCTTGCGCTGGCTGTTGATGAGATCTGGAGGATGAGCTCTTGCACAGTCTCTGTGCTGGGCTGGACAGGTGAGTTGGGTGGAAATCTCCCTCAGAGGTCTCTCCCAGCCCTTTTACTTTGCTCAGGGGCTCTGTGGCAGCAGTTTGGCAGATGGAAGCACAGCTGGGATGCAGAGCTGAGGGGATGCTGCTGATGAGGGGAGCCAGCCCAGCCCAGCCC
The DNA here is from genome assembly GCF_028018845.1 of Melospiza georgiana. Taxonomy (NCBI): domain Eukaryota; kingdom Metazoa; phylum Chordata; class Aves; order Passeriformes; family Passerellidae; genus Melospiza; species Melospiza georgiana. Next base: position 6,660,885 of record NC_080439.1, on the reverse strand, counting down.
AGCCAGCTCTGCTGCTCACCAATGGCTCTGAGCTCTGGAAGGGCTCTCAGTGAAGAATGGCTTTAGTGCAGCCTCTAAAAATGCTGCTGTGACACTGCCCTGCTCTTCTGGGCCTTCAAAGGTCGGAGTTTTGCATGCATCTGCTATTTCTAAGGCAATTCAGAGCAGACCACAGATGTCCCATTGCCCAAGTCCTCGCTGCAGCACGAGCTGGGCAGGGCAGCCCATGCTTTGAAATACTCACAGAAGTTTTATTTCCAGACAGATGTGGACAAATTGTGCCTCCAAGGGTGCAAGCTGAGCACCTGGGTTTGATGCTGTGCCTCTGTAAGATAAACAAAGCCATTTCCCATGCCTGAGCACAGCCAGGCCCAGTTTCCCGTCGCTCAGGCCAGCTTGGCTCCTGGGCAGGCCCTGGGATGTGCTGCTCTGCCCATCACACCCCTGCAGCGCCCAGCTCTAACCCTGCCTTGCTCAAGGGACAACCAGGAAGCCAAAGTAACCCAATTCAGCTTCCAAGCCCAAGGCCTCACACAGAATCTGGGCAAGCCTTCCCTGCTGAGCTCTTTCTGCTGCAGGTTCTGTTCCGCACCAAAACCACTGCCCTTGACAGTATTGCAGGGCAAGGGTAGATAGAGGTCTAATTGTGTCAGGAACTCACGTTTTAAGAAAGGAACTTACCTGCTGCGGCAGTTACGTCTAAATATGGACAACACTGGACAAATTAGACTAGTGAAGAGCTTTTTTTTATTGTTGGCACATCAGTGTCAGAACATTATTGCAATGGCGATAGGATGTTAACAGTTCGCTGATCTACACAGAATGTCAGAGAAGGTGGGGTGATACAAAATGACATAAAACTGTCTCAGTTTAGATTTCAGCTAATCATACATAGAACAACACATTGACAAGCATTCTATTCAATCTTATAAAACACACGTAATGGTAGTTAAAATAAAGACTTGTTCATAAGAGACAAAGAACAGAGCTCTATTCATGCTAACTTTCTAAAGATATACATTAAATAACTTTGTTGCCATCTTAAAGCTAATTCTACAGAGGCTTATTGTTATTTGTCAGGTATGCTCTACTGCTTGGGAAACTTTTCTGCTTGCTTGGGAAACTTTTTCTGCTGTATCTGCAGTGCTAACAAAACTTCAGTCTGAGGCTTATATACACTTTTAACCATTTTAACCATTTCTCAAAAACCCTCTAATTTTATGGATTCCAACACACAAAGCCAGGTCCTTCAGGTCTCCCAGGCCAAATACAGCACTCAATCCCTGCTCTTTGTCTCCACTGTGCTTTTGCCCTGTGATTTGAAAAATTTCCAAATTTTTCCCTTGTGCCCAACAACAGATCTGTGTGTTCTGGGGTGTTCAGAGCATGAAATACCAGCTCTGGGTGCTGTAGCTGGAGCCTGGAATGTGTTTCTCTACACCACAGCCTGGTTTGTGGTTTCTCTCCATGTGATGACTCAGTTTAGTGCAAATACCACAGTTGGGTGATATCTCATTTCGATACCAAAATGACATTTGATTTGTTTACAATGGAGAGTAAATGGAAGTAAGGAATATGTTACTTTGAATTTCAAAGAGAAAATCTTCATCTGAAGAGATCAAACGCCTTCTTTGTATCTTTTAAGATAAAAAGCTTTTGATACTATCACAATCCAGCTTTGGAAATATTGGGATAAGAAATATCATTATCCGACAGAAAAATATTTTGCTGAAAAATCGTTTTTTCTGCTTCTGAGAGAAATACCTGACACCTGTAGAAAGATGTGTCACAGGAGAAGACTTTCAGTGGTTTTACAGGAAGCCACATCTGGTTCTGGCTTGCCTGGGTCAAATTCCCAGTGCAGGCTGGCAGGGCTGGAGCTTGGAGCTGCTGGTGTGTGCTCAGGCACTCAAGGACAGCCAGGATGCTGCTCCTGCCCCTTGCAGCCCACGCTGGCTGCTGCTGGCAGGTACACAATTAACCTTGCTAATCAGCAGCTCTCTGAGGAAGGAAGTGCACTGCTCCTGCAGGGAATTCATTTTTTTGCTTCAGGTTGATTGATATTCACGTACTTCAATATTTCAGCGTTGCTCTGCTAAGAGTGTCAGGTCTGGCTGGAGCAGGAGGGATTTTTTTTTCTCTGCTAGAGCAAGGCAGAATTGCTCTGCAGGAGCTGGTGCTGCCATGCAAACCTGCTCTGGGCTGGGAGCTGCTGGAATGCTTAATAGCACTTGAGGAAATACAGGGCAAGGAAGACAAGGGATCAAAATCTACAGGGGTAAACATCCAGTGAACTGAAGCACCAGAGGGAAAATAAGGATTTGAGGAGGGATTTGGTGGATCCCAGGAGGCTGGCTGCCTTGTGCCTGTGAGCCTGGGTCTAATGTGGGTCTTGCCCTCATGGTTATTTAAAACTCAGACTGAGTTGGAGAGTGTTGGTGTGTCTGTCCCAAGTGAACAGAGCAAGTTTGGCTGCCAGAACAGGCTGGAAAAGCTGAATTTCAGCAATTCACTGCCAAAGAGAGTGTCTGAAGGAGTGGGTAATGCCTGTGAACCCCTCAGCAGGACCTGGCCCTGGGGTGCACTCACTGGTAGCAGGCAGATGCTGTAGTAGGTTTCAAAAGCAAAATTTGTTCCCAACCATGATGTTCTAAGCTTGGATTCGCTCATTACTAATTTTTCCAGGTAACAGCCTGTGGAATGAACCTTTATTGGCTGTAAACCCTTTCTGAAAGACAGAGCAGCATTTTTCTACTTGAGTCATCCTCCAGCAATGAAAGTGAGTCTCCAAATTTGGGGAAAGATTTGTCACCCACTAGCACAATCATATATATTTACAGGCTGTATTTATGCGTGAATGTAATATAATTTTTAAAGGCTGTCCTTTTGCCAGGCTATCTTATAAAAGACCATCTGAACATGCAGATGTGGTGCTCCATCTCTCAGGGTGCTGATCCAAGGCATTGCTGGTGCCTCCATTACCTTTCCTCACCATCTTTAGCCATGCAGAAATGCAGCTGGAGAGGAGTGTGCTTCAGTGTCCCAGCATTTGCTCCCCTGCATTGACTGTGGCCCGAGAGATGCTCATGCTCCCTCTTTATTTAATAAAATCATCACTCCTTCTCAGATAGCTTTCCCCAGCTGAATTTATCAGTTTAAACAACTCAATTAAAAGGCCAGAAAAAAGTCCTTAAGGGCTCTGCCTTTCATCACTGGTGAGAAGATGAATGCTGTACAAAGAGATTGCAGAGATGTGACAAACAGCATTGCAAGTAAACCCTGAAAATAAAAAGAGAAGGAAAAATTTCCCAAACAAATATCTACATTTTCTCTCTGTGTTACCCCAGCCAGGCCTGGCAAGGCAACACAGCCTCTTCCCCTGGCTGTGCCATTGGCTGGTGGGTTGAACTTTCTCCCTTGTGCCTTGTGGGTCACACAGGAGCGTTGTGGTTTCACCCTCTGCGGTTCCCATCCTGCAGGAATTCAGCCCAGGGGAAAATTGTTCAGACACCCCACCAGTCTCATGCTCCAGGCTGAAGAGAGGCTTAAACAATATATATATTGTTTTTATGGAAAACCAGCCATTAAGTTGCCACTGAGGCTGGTGCTTACTCTGGTAACCAAGGCAGTTTCAGCTGTGTGTGTCAAGGCTCAGCTGTGTCAGCTCTGTAAAGCCAGAGCAGATGTCTTTGTGTCCAAAGAGCTCATAGGCCATGATGGGACATCCAGGCGGACACCACTGGGCATGGGGAGCAAGCACTGGTACTGCCCAGGTGGGAGAGACACAAATTTTGCTGTGGGACAGTTTTCTGTGTCACTGTTCTATGAAAGCAAGGTCCTGGAAGCCCATAACATTTTGCTGGATTTATTCTTTCTGGGCTTCTGCCTCCTTTTTTACAGCAGTGGCACAAAGCCAGCAACAGGGCTTGTGTTTCTGGGACACCCCAAGGCCAGTGGAGTCAGGAATGGAAGGCCCAGACTGAATCCCACAGTTATGGAGAGACACAGGAAAGTCTTGAGCTGCTACATAGCCCACATCTAGACTGTCTCATCCTCCACAGAACTGTGAAATATTGAGAAGGTAGATGTAATTAGTTTCCTTTTTTTCAGTTCAAATAGCTCAAGTATTTACACCTTTCATACACTTATGGGTTTCCCAAGAAACTGGAGATGCTACACAGTACAAATGTGTTATGCTTTGAGTTTGCATTAATTCTTTATATTTCCTGTGCTGGAGATATTCTGGAATCACTGAGCAGGAGCTTTTCCAGATTCAAAACAAATGTTGAAAAAACCCAAACATGAAGTCACAGAGAACAAGAACCATTGAGAAAGTCTGTTCCCCAGTGATGCTGTAGTCACCATGGCAAAAAAATTTTGAAACAACCCAGGTAAGACAATTAGTTTAGCTTCATTTCTTCTTGTTGCATTGCCTTACTGTGCTTCTCCACATTTTCACAGAACATGGTGATGTGCACCAGGGCTGCTGCTGGCTGGAAACTGATGGTAAATCCAGGTGGACCCTCATGGCTTGGGGTCTTTGTGGCTTGGGGTCATTGTGGGTGTTGTCTGGGAAGGATCCATTGTGAGAGGAGCAGGATTTGGTCTGTCTTTGGGGCTGATGGCTGGCTTTGTCCAGTTTCAACTTTATTGAGTGCACAGACACCCTGACCTTTGGCCTGGCATACAGGGGCACCAGCATGCAATGGAGGAACCTGGGGTTTGGTGGCTACAGAGTCTCTTTGTCAATAGATTTTCTGGAGTTTTGACGCGAAGGAGTTCAAAAAGCAATAGTAAACTGGCCCTGCTTCCCATGGGTCAAAAATGTCTGCAGATGATCGGTTTGGAGCTGTCAGAACATTTCCTTCAAGTTGTTTTCAGCAGGAAGATGATCTGCTTGAGCTGAGCCCTGCTCAGGGCAGAGCCCAGAGTTTGCTCTGCTCCAGCAGGAAAGGGATCCACAGTGTCTTGGGGAAAAGAAGGCTCTCCATCAGCCTCGCTTTACCTAATCCTCTCCACCCTCACAGACATCTCAGCAGTGAAGGACATCAGGCACAGCTCCCCGTTCCACTCTGGTTCTGGCCACTGCTGTGACCCTGCCTGAAGGTCACTCACCAGGGCAGGGTCAGGGCTCCTGTGGAGAATGGTACATCCCTGTGGAGTTAGAGCCTGTGCCACCATGCATATGTACAAGTGGTGCAGCAAGGAAGCTGTTCAGGCAGCTCTATTTCTGGCATTGTGTAACTTTGGAGTGCCTGCTTTTGCAACCTGAATAATGTGCTTTTAAGTATAGAGTTTGGGAGGTTTTTTTTTTTTTTTTTTTTTTTTTTAGGATGTAATTATAATCTTGTTCTACATAATTTAACAGCATCAGGGCAGGAGATTTTTATCCAAGGCTGGAAGTAATTGTCAGGCTGGTATTGAGCAGCCAAGCGGCTCGAGGGAAGGACAGAGCTGCTCGTTTCCCAGTCACAAAGTGGAGGAGAGGACAAGCCCACCCCTGGGTCTGCACACAGAGCCTCTGCAGTGGGCAGGGTGCCTTGTGAACCTTGAAGGGTAAAGATCATCACCAAAATATCTGCACCACAGATGTAGAAGAAAGGAGTGACATTTGGGTATGGTGGCACGGCCAGAGGTGACTGCCACCTCCTGTCCTGCTCTTGGAGCGAAGTGTGGAAGGTCTGAGGTTATCTCAGGCATGGAGCAGCAGGGTTTGGGAGCTGGGGGTGTGAGTCAGCTCAGCAGAAGTGCAACTGCATGAGAGGGCCCTGGATGCTCGTTCCTCACTGTTCTCTTTGGGTCATTTGTGGTGATGGGTCCATAAAAAGCTGCTGGTGTGGTGGCCAGCTCCAAAGTCAAAGGGCTGCTGCCACCAAAGTCCCCAAGCCCAAGCATCTGAACATGGGTTAGTGCTGTTTACATGGCTCTGATGGTGGGAAGTAGATGGAATTTCATCTTTGCTTCTGCTTTCCTGCATGTGTTGATCTGCATGGCCAAGATCTCACCTGGAGAGAGGCCAGGAGGGGTGGGAGAGGACTCTGAAAGGGTACGAGGGAACAGCCCATTTCCTAGATCATTAATTTGCTATCTGCAGCCAGAGTGTTATTGGCTCAGGAGGAAGGACTGCCAGGGACAGCAGTGCAAATCTGGGACTGCAGAATGATTTCTCTTCTTAAGGTCACTGCTGAGTGGCACAGCCCTGGAGAAACAGTGAGTGCCTCCCAAATTCCTGTGCACAGACCATGTCCTCAGAGCCCTGGATGCTGAGGACAAGCATGATGTGCTGGTGGGACAGGGACTCTTGAAGCTGCCTGGTCTCCCCTGTGCCCTTCTCTGATTTGGGTTGCAGTCCTTCTCTCCTGGCTGCTGCCTCAGGATTAACTTTCTGGTTGAAGTTATCAGGTTATCTCCTGGTACTGACAGCAGAGGGTCTGGATTCCCTCCAATGCCAGCTCTAATTGTGGTGCTCCTTAACAGGGGAAAGCCTCCTGGAGAGCTCTGCCAGCTCTGCTCCTGTGTCTTTCACTGGCTGCTTCGAGTTAAAAGAGTGAAAAATGGAGAGTGATGGAGTATTAGCAGAAAATCAGGTTTTTAAATGAGGTTAGCCAATTTCTCCACTCACAGCCAAGTCCATCACAGCTTCTGACTCGACTCCTGCTCCTATGACAAGACCTGTACTCCAGGCACTTTCCTACCAGGGCCTGGGATGTCCAACCCCTGCTGCAGCAGGCTCCCATAGAGCACATCACTCAGGATTGTGTCCAGATGGTGTTTAAATAGTTCTGTTTTGACACTCAATACTCTAAACTTTTAGCATCTGGTTCAGTGGGCCTAGTAAGCTGCTGCTCCTTGGGAAGCAGGGATTTGTGAAGGGCCATGTGTTGTGCTCATGAAATGAAAACCTGGATCTTATATGCAAACATGATGTGTCTGCCAACAGAGAATGATGCCCCTGAACATCCCCTGCCCTGGGAAACCCCTGTGTGTGAGCAGATAATCCTCATTTCTCCTGAGCAAAGCAGAGCATCTCATTTCCTCATGTTTGCTGTTTGTCTTTCCCTCTCCTCCCTGGTGTCTGTTTAACAGAAACCTTGGATTAGTGGCACTTCACACGCTGTGGAAAAACCTGCTCTGGGACAGATTGCTTGGCCTCTGTTGTGCTCTCAGGTGGCAGATCTTGTCTCGTTCTTGGAGGCTGAGGCCCAGAAACCCCTGGGAGCGTGGGGCTGGGAGCCAGCATGTGCTGGGGAGCAAAGGGAGCTGCCAGAGATGGAAAATGTGCTGCTGCTGGTACAAACCTGCCCTCCCCCTGTCTCTGAGCACATGGGGAAGGGTGCCGAGCAAGAGGCAAGCACTGACAGCCAGACTCCCTCTGCGTGGGGCTCTGCAGCATCTCCCTGCATTGTTCAGCTGTCTTGCTGTATTAATGGCTTTGAGCTCCTGCTTCTGAGGGGAGTGATTGAGGTGTTGCTGCTTAGTCATCAGACTGTGCTTCCTCTTTAATTTCTGATGAATATAACGGAGACCTAAAGTGTGACATGATTGAAATCACAAGTGGGGAAGGGTTTCAAGGTGCTCTTCCTTTCTGCCCCCTGGATTTTGGGGATCGAGCTGCTCAGCAGCCCCAGCAGAGCCTTTGCTTGTGATCAGGAGTGTACTGTGCAGGTGGCTGGGCGTTAGAAAGGGCTTGGTAACTGAATGCACAACAGCACCTGCAGTTATGCCAAAGAATTGCCAAGGTGGGGAATTTAGGAAGAGCAGATGAAACCTCCCACCTTCCTCATACACATTTTTACATGGGGAATCGTAGAATAGTTTAGCTAAGGGACCTCACCCATCATCTAATTCCACCCCCTGTCACAAAAAGGACACCTTCCCTATGATATATTAGAATACCTATCCCAGGAAGGGCAGAGATTTTACCTCGAGCTGAGTGGGAAGAGCCTTTTCAATTCCACAATATTTTTTTTCCGCTGTGAATGGGAAGGAAAAACTTCAAAATATTCTGCAGACTGGAAAACTAAAAAAAAAAAAAGTCAAGTTGAGTCAATACAAAGAGTTAGGTGAGATCACTCCAGGTTCAGATTTTGCTTTTGAATTTTTTCCAAGTTTCAAAAAAAAAAAGGAAAAAAAGACATAGTAGAAACAGTATCATTATAAAGGAAGCTAGTTTTTGTGAGCACTGAATTTCACAGTGTTTCAGCAATTTTTTCCTGAAACATATTGAAAATTGAGTGCACTCGTGGACAAAAGAGCTGTGCTTTTTAATTTTTTTTTTTAATTTTTTTCCAACCTATAACAGTGATCCTTCTGTGCTATACTGAAGGGTATGAACACAAATTCATATGGTTCCCTAAATCTGACTTGTCTGACCTCTGGAGATGCTCCTAACGCTCACCTGATTTTCCTGAACTTTCAAACAAAACAAACCTTTTCTGTGTTCAGTGAGCTGGTCCTCCATCTCTGCCCATGTTTTCTGAGTCATTTGCTGAGCTTTTGCCTGGAAATAGCCATGTTTCAATAGAGCTTGAAAAGCATTTTAGAATGAGCATCTCTATTACAATAAAATCACTAAGCAATGAAATACACTGAATTCTTGCCTAAATAAATGTAGTTCTGTTAAAAATAAATACTCTCCTACCAGCTCCTTCTACGAAAATGGAGAACTAGAAAAAGCAGACAGGCTGTATGGAGGGCTCTGCTAAAATTAACACTTTTTTTTTTCGGTGCTTGGAGAAATTTGATTTATTTAAAAAATCTTGGTGTGAATTCACCAGGCAGTATTGCTGATTTTTTTTTTTTTTAATAATATCTGAAGGATGAAGAGCTTTTTGTGGCAAATGAAGTTTGTTTTGCATTTAGCAGCTGCAGGTCAGGGACAAACAGTGGCTTGTTGGGGGAGCAGCAGATTGCCACAGGCAGCATCAACCCCTCCTGGTTCACTGGGATTTAAGTTTAAACACAGAGTGCATCCACACAAACATCCCCATTCAGCAGCTGTTACACTCTCTGAGGTGGGTGCTGTGCTTTGCTTTACCATCCTGGTGATCCCTGAGATGAGCCTGGCTGGGCCCTGGCTGGGGCTGCTGCTTAATCCTTGTGATGGATCCTGCATTTCACTGGTGGGAGATAAAAATGAAAGAACCTTGCTGGTCAACCTCACCAAAAAAAAAAAAAAAAAAATCCACCTCAAAATATTCAGTGAACTGATCAATTGCTGTTTTTAAATTTTTTTTTCTTTCACATCAGAGGAGCTTTTATGTTTCTAACTATAATTTTTCAAGTTTTCCTACATAAAAAGTTCCCCTCATCCCTAGATTTTAAAGTGTTTATTCAGTTCAAACTGAAAAATGGAAACATTTTGTTTTCAAAATACTGAAACCAAATAATTGAAGTTTACTCCTACCCTTTCAATCTACAAAAAACAATTTGGCAAAGTTTCTATTCAGTTGCGAAATGTTTAGGAACTCCAAAAACTGTGTGTGGTTTTCCTCTGAGTGCTGGGCGGTGACAAGTGCTCAGTGGAGCAGAAAAGTGAGGGATTTTCCCGAGTCTTTGATGGATGATGAGCAGTACAGGGGCTAATGGAGAGAAGATGCTCAGAGCCTATGGAAGGATTGTGTTGCTGCAGAGATACTGGATAACACCCCTGAAAGCCTGGAGCTAATTTAGCACCAGCATGACTGTATGAGAAGGGAAATTAGCTGAAAAATTATAAAGGTGGTATTAAATGGACAACACCACTCATGACAGACTTTGTACTGCTGTAAGGTCAAAGGTTTGATAGTCAAATGAGAGCAGGAATCCTCTTGGAACAGATTAACACCAGCTGGTTCTTTATCAGCAACTTCTTCCATTGAACTGACATTAACCCTCACCCAAACCCTAAATCTAACCCAAACCCTAACCCTTACCCCAACCCTATTTTTCAAACAGAATTAAAACATTAATAACCGAAGTTCACTCCTATCCTGTGTACAAAAGTAAAAAACAAAGAAAGTCACAAGGTGGGACTTTATTCCCTATTTGTCCTTCAGGTGGGAAATCACTGCCTTTGTGTCTCCTCTTCTTGTGTTTCCTGAACTCTCTTCTTGCTGCCCTCACCCAGGCTCACCCTGGAGATGGGCATCCTTCCACTGGGTACATTCTGTGAGATAAATTGACATCTCCTCAATGAAGAAATCTAAATCAAAATAAACTCCCTGTTGTCCTAGCTGGTGACATTTATAAATCTGCTGCAAGGTGCCAGATTTCAAAGTATTACAGCAAGGATGTTCACACTTCAGCTTCAGATTTAGATCTTCCAGAATAGGAATGAGGCTTGACATATACAATCTAATTAAGAAAATGACAACTACTAAAAGGCCATGGGAATTTGGTATCTGAAATACTTATGAATGCTTTAAATCATTTTAAATCACACAAGGGTGCTTGTCATAGGCTTCTGATGCCTGCAAATACTGCACAACCTTTTTCATATTGCACCTCTCCCTTCCAGGGTTTTGCAGGACAGGTTTGACCCTGCTGTCCCAAATGCCCAGCTGGGACATCAAGAGTGGAACTGTTTGTGCTGGGAAGAGACAGAACCAGTGTTAGAGGCAAGGGTTGGTTTGCCTGGCTGCTGAATTTCATGACATGTATTTCTCATGCATTTGAGCTGCCTACAGGAACATCAACGCCTTTTGCAGGGGAAAACATGATATTAAAATAGAGGAGGGAAAGAAATAGGACAGACTAACATCCCTGCTGAAGCACCACCTCTCTTTGGGGCAGCAGGAGTTGTCAAAAAATCCCATTTGCAGCGCAAACACTTCAGTAGGGGGTTAACAGTGCCAGGGATCAGATGGATAATTCCCTTCAAAATTATTGTTTTACCTCACTCCATCCAATTACTCAAGTTGTTTTGCTATCCCACAGATCTCTCCCTTAATGTCAACAAAATGATTATAGCCCACAACAGCAGCAAGATGTTTCACCCACAGGAGCTCTGATGAAATGTTTTACGGGCACGAGAAGTTGCAAGCAGCGTTTGATGTGTAAATGTCAGGAACAATCAGCTTCCCTGCCACCCAGGGAAAATACACAAACACAGGCACCCAAAATGTCACAGGGCACCTAAACCATTGTGCAAATGGCCAGCACAAGGGCTGGTGGTGGTGTGGAAAAGCTGTGCAGCATTCCTGATCTGGGAATTGTGCTTGGCAGCACAGTCCAGCCCCGCTGGTGCTGAGGTTCCCAGATCTCCCAGCGCTGGCTCCTGCGATTCCAACATATTGATCAAAACACAGTTTTTGGAAATGAACATTTCTGAATTCCCTGGTGCACCAGCACTCCTCTTTTCTTGTAATGGAAGCTACAGAAAGCAGTTTGATGAAACAAGCCTGATCTGAAGGCAGCAGATACTGAAATCTGGAAGATTTAATTGAATATTTTTATTACATATTTTTGGAACCTTCATTATCCCCCCACCCTCCAGGAATTTAATTACCTAAGGAAAATTATACTACTGATTACAAGATTGCAGGTTTATTTTCACTGCTGAGAACTTTTTTTTTTTTTTTACAGCTCACATTACACTTGCATGACTTGTTTTGTAACATCTTGAAATTTTTAATGCTATGATGAGGAAAGGTACTTTATATATATATATATAGATGAACTAGGCAGAATACTTGATTTGCAGTCTTTTTGAAGGGAAAAATGTTATTTTCTTGGTTTGAGTAGGCCTGTATATAGTTTATTTGAGCTATTGGATAATGAGTTCACAGGATTCCTCCCAGGATGTGCCTTGTGTTTGTCCTTCAGGCTGGGTACAACATGAGGAACTGAAAGAGGTGTCTTTAAAACATAGGAAGGAATGTTTTCTATAGGGGAATAAAAATAAATTATGCAGAAATTGTGACTCCAGTGTGTATGAAATTAAACTGGCAAGTATACTGTGGTAAATGTTTGACAGATAGGGCAACAACTTAGCCAGATTCTCAGTTTTTCCAATAAATCATTGCACCTGGGTCTTGTAAATCATAATTCATGTCAGCCAGCACTGCATGGTGAGTTAAGGTCAGGAGAGATTTCCAAATGTGTTATGATGATTATCTAACGATTCAGTTAATAGAGCCATAGAATTGGATGAGATTTTTGTCATTTCCCATGTCACAGCAACAGAGACCTTTGACTGAAACAACATCATGAATATTGGATTAGATCCTGCAGTGCTGCTTCTCCGTGTTATGATATTATCCAAGGATGAAGGTTACAAATACATGAATTGTACTGTTCATTTTCCAGTGGGTAAAAACAAAGGAAAATACCCCCCTAAACAAGTTTCAATACACAACTAGATATAATATAGCTTTTTCTTTATATATATATATATATATCTGTATATATATCAAGTAAAAAAATCTAAAATAGTTGGAAGTAAAAAATGAAAAAATAGCTGATAGTGTTATTTTTTTTCTTTACAGTGATATGGTAGCAAATACAAGACAAATGAATAATAAACCTTTACAGAAGGAGTTCTGGTCCCACCTCCAATAGGGCTTAGACTAGAATACAAAATGGAACAAGGTGTTTTTGCTTTTTTGGCTACAGCTTCTGCAAGTGACAAAACTTATGTTGATAAGACAGAAGAAAATTATAGCACTACACAAAATAAAACTCCAAAGTGTTTTCCAAAAGACCTTACAAACACCATAGGGTACAATTGACTTCTGAACTGAGGGAGCAAACACAAAGCATCACCAATTCCTACTGAGGCTGAAAATACTGTATGCTTATCCCAACCCGACCTCAAAATACACTGTTTTTGTGCCATCTTACAATTTAAAAAAACCCTTATCAATGCTTTTTCACTCTGCAGTCAGTATTAAAAAAGCCAAAGCCACAAATCCATCCAATGGGCTGAGCCAGGTGTGAGACCTCAATGATGCACAGGTGGTCGGCTGCCCTTTGTCCAGCAGTGAATGTGCCCAGAATCTTTTACACCAAAAACATCAACTGACTAAAGCTTGGCCAATGGTCACACTGAGCCCTATCTTGGCTGTAGAAAAGAAAGTACTAATCCCAGCAAAAAAAAACCAAGATCATAGAGACGGTCAACACAAAACAGGAACTTCTTCAGTCGTCTGCATAATAATAACATCATGTTTGCATATAGAACAGCTTTTGCATTATTGCTCTACTTAGAAGAATATAGTAAGGAACTTATACCAGACTTGCACATTACAAACTTAAGGTTCTTTGGTGAAGAATGAGAAAAAACAGTATTAAATTTTGGAGGAGTCTCCTTTCCTATCTGCTGATCCTCTGGATTCTCTCGCAGAGCAGGGAAAGGTACTGAGTCAGCTTTACCATGGCCACGATGGCCATCCCGCCGATCATCATGCAGGTGGGCCACACCAGGGAGTGGAAGAGCACGTTGGAGCTGTACAGTTTGGTGAGGATCACGTTCTTCTGCACGCCCTCGGGGTCGTAGAAGCAGGAGAAGCGTTGGTACTTCCTGAAGTTTTCCATCACCACGTTCACCAGCGACATGGACTCCTCGTAGTTCTTCCCACACTTGGGGATGTATGAGCACTGGGGAGAAAGCAGAGGGAGAAAAATGTCTCCAGACCTGTTGCAGTGTCTGTTTGCAGGTGGCAAGTGGGGAAATCTCCAGATGATTATGCTTTTCACAACAAGAGTGGAATACTATTACGCTAATAATGAATTTATTGCAGCAAAACTCAATATTTTGCACATCTACAGAATTTCCCATTGGAGAACCTCCAAGTGCTGTTCAAACATTAATGCTTTAATCTGCACGGTGCCTTGTGAGATAGGTGAATATATTATTATTGCTAATTTACACATGCAAAAATAGAACTGATGAAGTACCTCTTCATCTTAAGTGGCACACATATGCTCGCAGTTAGATGGGTAATTGACTTTCTGTAAATACAAATCTGGTAGTTTAGCTCTCACTTGGCTTGGATCAAAGTGATCACAGTGGGCACAGGAGTTCACTCAGAGTGGGGAGGGATGAGGAGAGACCTCCACACAAATGTTCTCATGGGGGTAATGCCTCAGCTAGAGACAAACAAGTGGCCTAGGTTTTCCTGCTGACAGCCCATAGGATTTTCATTCAGCCTCTAGCTGAAGATCAATCTGGTCGCCAGGGTGGCTCTTAGTGAGGCTTTTGCTTTTGACCCCAGCATAAGCTCCTTTTTCTCTGGAGATGATCTTGGATTTTTAGTTTTAGTCCTAAAGGAAATAAGATTTGGGGGTGGCTCTATCTAGCAGAGTTGCAACCTAGATCTCCAGAGAACACTAAAGGCAAGTTATTTTAAAAACAGCTTTATGGAGTCCATGCACTGAAGATATTCCATGGGAAGGGTAGGACAGTGGCCTTGGGCTCTGCTGAGCACTCCCTGCCAAGAGCTGGTGTGGGCTGGTGAGGTGGTTGGCAGACACAAGGACTGAGGCCGCATCTGGACAATTTTGGACCTAGAGCAGAAACCACTCAACTTTCTGTTGCTCCTGCTGGTCTGGGAGTTGATTGATGGGAGCAGCCCAGGGCCTTTCACTTCCTTCTCTCTTCTATGCACTTACACCCCACCAAATCTGAAAGTTTTCTACACCTGCATAGGATTTTGAATAACTGTGGAAATCTGCTGCTTGACTTCTCCTTGGACATGCAGGGGGGGACCCAGCAGGCTGCTTGTCCTGGTGAGAACCTAAAGTAGCCCCAGATAATTTAATGAGAAAGTGAGTTTTGCAAAGGAAAGAAGATGGTTTTGATTAAAATAATGTGACCCATGGGTTTTGATTATTACTCTTTTAATGTACATCCTTTATAAACATCCCTCCGTTCTTTTTCGTGACGTGCTGCGAATTCTTTTTTTAACATACTGCAACAAATCTCTAGTCCTAATTATGATCAAAGGATTAACCTCATAATAGGATTTGATTGATTCATTGGCAAGTTATTAACACAGAATATGATTTGAAGCATGGCAGAGAGATTGCCTGGCGTTAGCAGACTGGAGCATTAATGGTGGAGCGTGGCCACAGTGCCATTATGAATATTTCATAGAGCTCCAGAAATTAGAGATGAAAAATATCAGAGCATTAATATCTCATCCATCTTGCTGCTGGTGCGTGTCTGCTCCCTATAGGATATTCTCTTGTACTCTGACCAAATTTGTCTTAAATGTCCAAAGTCACGAGCCCTCTTCCAGTGCCCACGAGTCTTTAATAGATCATAATCTACTAAGAAGGGGAAATTTCTCAGTGAAGCATTCCTCATTTTCCCTTAGTAAATTATTACTGTCATAACAGCAGTATTTCCAGTTCAAATGGATTTGTGTTATGGTTTTTTAGGGGGAATTTGGTTTTTTTTTCTTGTCATATTTTTGCTATTCATTTCTGTTTCTGGAATTCCCATGACGTATCCTGAATGAGGTGATTAAATGAGAACTTGGCCACTTTTGCAAAATACAACTTCCCACTGACAGAGAACAGAAGATACGTAGAAGCCTAAAGGATGAAAGATTCATGGGCTCTACGTTTGCAGAAATATCCCAAGACTGCAGTGAGTCCAAGTGTTTTCAGAGGGGACCTGAAGCAGAACTTGGGCTGTTCCCTACACCACCAGCTGCGTTGGGCTGCCCATGGTGGAGGGCCTGGGAGCATGAGACTGTGGAGTGCAGCTGTGCCAGGGAAGTTGGTTTATTGTGCCTCTCATCCAGACTCCTTGTGCTGAAGCCGTGTCACTCTCCAGGCTTTGGTCTCCCAGGTGCTCTCCAAGGTGTGTGTGCCCTTTGTGAGGTCCCTGCCTCACTCTGGTTCTCCTGAGACCCTGGAAACATCTTGATCTTAGCTTTGATCCTCAGCACAAGGACATTAAACTTTGGTTGTGGGGTGCTCCTGGCCTCCTTCAACACCTCCACTTTCCCAGTGAGATCCCAGGGCTGTGTTTCATAGGTGTTTGGCAAACAAGAAGAAGACTCAATAACAGGATGTAGAGATATTTTCTTTGTTTTCCATAGTTTAAATTTTCAATCATTTTCTGCAATGCCTGGTAAGGAATTTTATATCCACAATTGTTATGCTCTACCTGTGCATGTAGACAATTATATCTATGCTGGTTTTTAGCACTTCTGCATTGTCAAACACTGGAAATCTGTGAGTTAACAATGTCTGGTGCTCTACCTCAGGTGAAGATTCTGTGATACAGCATGAGAAAGGTGGTTCTTGTGTCCCTTGCAATCTGAGCACAAGAAGGATCTATCAGACAGTTACAAATAGAAGTTGTGAATAATGTTTTCATCTCTACTTTCCTAATATAAAGCATTGGGTGGGTATCCTGCCTGAACTCCTCTGGATACATCCATTCCAGTGCCCTGCTCAGTGCAGAGCTGCTCAGGGACTTGTCCAGTCAGGTTATGAATATCTCCAGGGATGGAGATCACACAACTTCTCCAGGCGAGCTGGAGGCAGTTTCCCTTGAATCAATGAAGATACGCTAAAAAGGCTATTGCCAGAAAATCCCCAGTTCAGGCTGGGCAGTGAAATACACAACTCTCATCATACTGAAATACACAACTCTCATCATATTGAAATACACAACTCTTATCACATGTCTGTGGCTGGGATTGCTGTCCAAGCTGAGCCTGGAAACTTAGACAGGATGTGCTGTGGCAATCTTTGTGAGAAAGGGGTCAGGATGGCAATTTACACCTCTTTTGGAAAGTGCAACAAGTTTGGAGAAGGATTGAAAGAGGAGTTCTGTACCTGAGCTGGCCTGAATTGATTCTTCCAGACGAAATTTTTCTGTTCCCTACTGGAATCCACAGCTGAACACCTCTGCTTCCCCTCCCTGCACCAGGCAAAATCCTTCCTGGCTTATAAACACCTGAGTGTTCAGTGAGAAACCCTGAGAATCCACAGAACCATTTCTGAGTCCCAGGCAGTTACAGCTGATTTTGGTGATTAAATCCTTCTTGTTATCTCACTAATGGAGAGCCGATACAAATCAGCAGCAGCTCCAATGACATGAAAAGAGTCAAAATTACATAATATGAGATAAAAATGGGGCTTCTCTAATTGCTTTAACTGCCACAGCCCTTTCTCATGGTGACAGCCTGGCTCTGTGGCTGATTCACCTCTTGCAGAGGCTGTTAGAGCCTTTGGCAGCTGAGGAAGCAAAGGGTGGCCATGGAAGCATTTAAACTGTTTTGCCTGTGGTATTGACAAGGGGCTGGGCTTGTCCTAAAGGCTGGAGATAAAGCAGGCACAGCAAGAGCAATGAAAAGGCAGAAAAAATCCTTATGTGCTTTTCTTGGAAAGACTCGAGCAGCTTGACAGATACCCACTGACTCCCCACTGATTCCCACCAGAGACTGGCAGCAGCATGCTGTAGATCTCAGTATAAATTGTTCCTGCTCCTTTACTCCACCTCCTGAGCTGACAGCCAGGTTAGACAGCGATTCTCCTGGATAAAGCATTATTTAAACTCAAAGTGGATTTTGCTCTGTCCGTGCTGGCTGGTGGGGAACAGAGAGGGGCAGCTCCAGGTGCTGCTCGGTCCCTGTGTGTGGGTGCTCAGCAAAACAGAAAGGTTGGTGGAGGGGTGGCACCTTTTGAAAGTCACTGGTGTTGGTCTTGGAGTGTCAGGACTGTGCTCTGTGTTGTCCCCAGTAATGTCACAGCTCAGTGAGCCAGGCACGGGGTTATTTTTGTTTATTTAGCAAAGACAGGGAACACAAATGTGAGTAAATGGATGGAGAGGGACAGCTTAGCACCCAGCTGGAGCATCACCCAGCCCATTCAGGACTGCTTTCCTGCTGCATGGGGATGCTCCCTGGCCAGGGAAGAGGGGAATCACATCTGGAATGCTGAGGCTGGTTGTGCTGATTTGAGCTTGGAAACTCTGCTGATCCGAGCCATGAGCAAGAAGAGAGGTATTTTACAGACATTGCAAACTTCCACTCAGAACTGCTTTTGTATTCAGGTCACATAGCCAGCAGCATGTCAGGAAAACCTAGGAATCCTTCTGAGAGCAGAGCTTAACCTGTAAAACAACCTTGGGCTGGAGAAGTATTAACTGTGCCCACACTAAATTAAGAGGAGGTGGCATCTGGGAGAATTTCAAAGTCCATTTCAGCAAGCAAAAATGATCAATAAAAGAATGTGGAGATTTATGCCGAATCTCTCAATTTATTTGAATCAGTGGAGCACAGAGATTTATCTGATCTCTTTTAATCAAATTGAGGCATGAACATCACGGTTTTGCTTTTGCCCCTGCAGGAAGTGAGGTCTGTCTGTCCTGCCTCAGGCTTCACAGACAGTGAGTGCCTCTTGCTGCACTGATGCCAGAGTGGAGGGGAAAAAGGGGGAACTCTTCACCATTTCACACTTCAGAGCCAGAGGACTCCACTTCTCAGCCATGAGAGTTAATTATCCAGCAGAATAAGCAGCCTAGTGCAACCATGCCATACTTTGATTGATTTTAATATCACTTCATCTTAATATGCAGGATTAATTTGTTCTACTGAACAGCTGCCATAAATAGAAAACACAATAGGTTACTTTGTCAGCAGCCTGATCTGGGGCTCTGCTTTGCCAAGTTTGGGGTTCAGTGACCCTGGATAACCAAGCAGTTAAAGGAAATCTGGCACCTGTGAGTCTAATGATCCCACTGTGTCCCAGCTCCCTCCAGTTTGTGCTCTCAGGGACACAGGAGTTGTTAATATGAAGAAAGGAAGGTGGGGACAGGGAGATTTCCCTGTTCCCATCTCTCCTCTCCCTGTGGAAGGTGGGGAGTGATGCACAGCCCATATCAGGTGCACAGCTGTGCTGCTGCTGCATTCCCTGCATCTGCTGCTCCCTTCAGCCTCCAGACAGGAGCTCTCTCCACCCCACCTGCATGGGGTTACACGGGGGCTTGTACTTGCAGAAGCAGAGACAGGAATTCTTCAGGCTTGCTCAAAATAATTCCACTATTCCAACATCTGGAATCAGAGCAGTTGTGCTGTAAAGATGGGGCAACTCTTTATTTTATTCACACCCCAAAGCCAGGCACTTTATGTTCATGCTGCTGCTTTTACCTTGGCACTCCCCACTCAGCAAACTCTCAGGGTCTTTGCAGGGGGAGTGCAGTGATGGAGCCCAGCCCAGCTGAGCTCAGGGGGCTGCTCAGGCTCAGGGTTTGTCACCAGGGATGGAGATGGGCTCTCCTCCCTCCCCATTTCTGCCTGCCCTGCAGAAATGGTGCCATTTCCACTCTCACTGCCACATGGATGCTCCCTGCACATTTCTAGGGCTGTTCACTGTCATGGGGAGCCATTCCTGGGTGGGAAGTGACTTGCCCACAGCTCCATGAGAATATCAAGGTGACAAGTGCTCAGTGATCCACTGATCCTGTAAAGCTCTTGAAAATGATGAGGGAGGCTCCAGCCCTCAGGGCACAGCACCCCTGGAATGGATGGAGGCAGAAAATTGCCCCTCTCCAGACATGTTTGTGCACTGATTTCTGCTTTCTCTGCTCTGTGAAACAACCTTATATTGCTTTAAAGTGAGGAATGGATGTAATGAGATGAGAAGCCCTCCAGAAACCCATTTAGGAACAAATTTTATTCTGTGCTCCTACCTCAGAATTAATTTTCATTGTTTCCTCGGTGTGGTAGAGTAGAAGCTTCTGGCCAGAAGAGGTGAGATTAACATACACCTGCAGGCAGGGGTACTGAGAGATTTTCCAGCACTCTGGGCCGCAGTTAAATGAGCAGTTAAAGGTTTCTGTGATGGATGCATTGAGCAGTGAGCACTGAGTCTCTTCTGTCCAGACACTAAGCAGGAAAAAAAAAAGAGACATTAGAGCATGGCAAGAATAGGCAAATAAGCACTAAAGCCATCTCAGGATTCCCATCAGAGATGTACTGGGGGCATCTTGCAGGAGAGGCCACGTGTTGCAGCAAAGCCTGGGCTGTCTCATGCCACATCACGCAGACAGTTTAGCCTTTGGCCACAGAATTACCCAAAATCAATTACAAAATTACCCTATTCACTTATGCCTGTGTATAAATGGAAACTGAACTGGAACTTTGGTGCTGGAGAAGGTGAATTTGAAAGGGTGTCAGCAGAGAGAGAGGAAAATGAGCAGCCTGTGCTGGGGAGAGCACAACACACACTGTGCTGCATGACAGACACCCTGAGCTGGGACTTGAGAGTTAACTCAAGTATCACTCAAAGTGATAAAACTCAAACTCCAGGTCAGTTTAAAGTGAGGACAATTTTGATTTGAGGGTTAACTCAAAGTCCAGGCCAATTTAAAGGTTGAGAGGACAATTTTGAATTAGCAGGGTATGATTCTCATACATGAAGACATAGGAACTCTCAAGTGGGACCTACCTGTGGGAAAGCTTTTCCTAGGGGCAGCTTGCTCAGTTTTCTCTAAGTCAGTGGCTGTAACTTTTCTGGAGGATTTAATCTCATCTCCAATTCACCAGAGGCTAAAACTGGAACGATGGAGCCTGGCTGTGCACTAGCAATGTTCACTGGCATGTATTTAAAAATCTGCAGCTGTGTTTTCCTTGGGGAAAGGGCACACTGAGGGCTCTGCAGAAAGCCCTTTGTGGGCTGGGGGAAGGTTTCACCCAGGGCTCCCTTTAATGGTGCTCAGCCCCTCAGCTCACCCCCAAGGTCTTGCCCTACCACGAAGGGCAAGATCCCTGCTTGCCCCTCAAAAAACCTGTGAGGGGCTTTACATAGAAAGTGATATCAAAGATTTCTGCCTAACTCTGTTGCTGCTTTACTTAAGCAGTAATTCTGCTTGTATATTCAGTTTTACATTTATATTAAATTATGCTATGTTTTCTGGGGGGAAATGGAATGAAAGGATTTTTCTCACCCTCCCGGGCAGTATTTGTTGGAGGGGTGCTGCTGTAAAGGAGAATAACCCCTGAGGAGATCTGTCTGTGCGGAAAAAAGTGACAGCAAAGGCTCCTGGGTTGTCTTCTCCTCACTTTCACCTTTCTGGCTGCTGTTTTATTCATGCAGGGGGTAATAAAATGACACCTACCTACCACAGACTTGTGAAGATGGAACAGTTGATACTTTGGAGGTGTTTTGATATCATCTGGCAATTTTTTTTCACATATCTCATAATATAAATCAACTCTTTGCACGTGAGCAATTTTGACCTTAGCAGCCTCTGCAATTGACCCTGATATTGCTGAAAGATCTGGGAGAGCAATTTGGAATAGCAAATGCTCTTGGATACTTAACAGGCCTTGATCTCAGCTTTCAAAATCGAATTGTTGCCTTGATTTAAAAAGGGACAAATAACTTTATCACATGCATAACATGCTTGCAAATCAGTACAGCTCATCCTCATCTGTATTCCTCATCACTGCAGGGTCAAGAGGGAATATTCTCATGCAGGTGCACCAGTATAACTGAGGATGCTCACACCAGTTACTGCAGGCACTTCTTGCATGAGCCTGAAGAAGAAGCCTGTGGTGTTTAACCCAAATATTCCAGTATGTGCCCCTGCCTTCGTGTGGTTTGGGGCATGGCAGACTGATATTTGGATCCCCAGTTACACATTTTTCATTCTCTTAACTCCACCAATCAGGGCAGGGAAAAACCCATCACTGACAGTCTTGCTGCAGTCTGTGCTGGATTTTAAATAGGGCTGATGCTTGAAAACTGATTACAAATGTTGTTAATGAATCACAGGCCAAGCTCTCTGGTCGGTGGCAGAGGAGGAAGCCAGAGACAGCCCCAGAAAAATTAAGTGCAGTGCAGGAATGATGGAAGATGGTCTTTTGCTTTCAGCAAATTGCTATCTTTCATGAGGATTTCACTTGTTAAAATGAAAGTAATAACCAACATGGAAAACTACGTGCTACAAAGAGCTTGATTTCCTTCCCAAATTAATTCTCCATCTTTCATTTGGAAGTGTACTGTTTCTCAGGGCTGCAAAATGTTTTTTGCTCTTTTGTCCTGAGTCTGGGCTTGGCAGCAGCAGCCCCTGAGAAGCTGACATGGTTCAGCAGACTGCAGGCCAGCTGATATGGATATTATACTGGTGTTCAACAGTGCCAAGTCTGAAGCCTGTGGATTGAGATTTTGTCAAGCAGGAACCTAATTCTTCCCTCACTTTATGCCAGCATCACCCAAATTGCTTTCACAGTGGCTGTGCCTGATTTATACCGGGGCAAGGAAGTGCAGAGTTTGTCTGACCAAATGAACAATTATAAACCTTTAATAAAAAGAGCCAAAAGAGCAAGGCACATGCAGGCAGCTGGGGATGTGAGGGCAGGGAGAGCCCTGGGGTTACCTTTGCATGTAGGAGCGCAGCAGGGTGATTCCCAGCAGGAAGTACATCATGATGGAGCACACCATCATGGCCAGCCCCAGCAGGATGGCTCGGTCCTCTCCAGCCTTCAGGGCTGTCACTGTTTTCCTTTTGTCCAGTAGGTCGTGATCCCTGATTTTTTGGTAAATATTTCTGAGGTTGAAAATAATACATTTTTGTGTGAAGTTCATGTTTAATCATCAATGCAGCCTCTAAAGAAAGGGTGGGCAGTTCCACCTCCATACCCATCTCATGGGAGAGAAAGGCTTAAAGGTCCTCTGGTGTCCTTTTCCAACAGATTCACTCTGACCTGGTGCAAACTTTTTCATCTCCAAAATAAATTACAGCCATTTCTGAAAAGGTGAAAACCCCTTACAGCAAATACAAATCTTAAACACTTGTGCCAGCTCAGTAAACGCTTCTTTGGTACAGCCTCTTTGGCTCAGCAGAATTATCCCAGAGGTGCATTTGACCTGACAGTGCCATCTCAGGCCACCACAAGATATCCAGGTGTATGAGGTGTCTTTTCTCCAGCTGAATAGGGTAACAGGTCTTACATTACCACATGTAGGAAATAGCCTGAAGAAAGTCACTGTTAATATTATCTGAAAGGACCATGCTCTCTTTTGATTCACTACAGGCTATTGGTTTGGACAATTTTCCGCCCTGAGTGTGGCTCAAAGCTCATGAAACACTGTGGGGATTTTGCAATTGATTTCTGTGGGTTTTTTTGATTGGGAGCTTATTTACTTTATTCATAAAACAGCTTTTGGAAGCCCAGTTACTCATTACAGTGAAAGCCCTCACAGAGAATTATCCACCAGAGCTATTTGTTCTGGGATTAAAAAACAAAAAAGAAGAAGAAGAAAAAAAAAGAAAGAAGATACAACAAACCATTCCCCCTTCAGCAGAGAGTCCTTTGCATTTTCTAACCATAAGTCCTTCTTTCATCTCCGAGCCTTTGATGATTCAATGGGTCATGAGGACACAACGGTGGAGAAGGAAATACTTGAGTACATTTCAAACACACTCAAACTTTGTGGGTTTAAAATGTACTTACAGACCTGAGGCCGGTCAAAATCTCCTGTGCTTTCTGCTATGGTTCTTTTGAATCATCCAGGCAGCACTCGAAGCACAGCTCTGAGCCCTGGCACCACCATAACATGGACACAGTAGGACACGTGGGAGGAGTTCCTCTTCCACTGTCTGCAAAATGGCAGGTGAGCAACATCAACGTCACTTTGGCCTCCAGCAAACCCACCACTCCTTTCAGCTGAGGCCACCAAGGTGCACTCACCCGTAGGAAAAAAAAAATAACTGTCAGGTCAACCAGAGAACTTACATTAGCTATTGAGGATAAAGAAATAGAGATAAGACAGATGTGAAATCACACATAAGCACAGTAGATGCAACAGCAAAAAATATGTTTAATCATAGACTCCCTGAGACTGGAATTGAATTTGTATTTAGATGATGAGTCACAGCCAGGAAAAGCACATATGGTGTGGGGTTTTATAGCAAGAATGCTGCTTAGACAGTACTGCAGTCAATAGTCTCCTGTACCTAACAACCCTTGAGGTTTCTTTATCCAACTGCAGTTTACATCTTTAGGTGTCCGTGTTTCTCTTCAAAACCATTCTTTAGAGCTTGTCAGTATTTTCCTGTTTGGAAATGAAATGATAATTCTGCCTGTCAAGGTTTCCTCCGCTGTTCGGGAAAAAAAATAATATATTGTAAACTGGCAGATGCAATTGCCTTCAAAGAAGTAATGTAGAATAATAATCTAGTGCTACTTTTCTATTATTATTTATCAAACTGTATTTAACTGCTGCCATTCAGATTTGCATTGCTCCCAAATGGAAGCAGGCAGGAAGGCAGAGATTGTCATGCAGTTCCAGCACATTAAACCATCACACAGCATAACTTATGGCAACGTGGAGGCATAAAACAGGCCCAGTGCAATCACTCACTAATGCCATTGGACATAAAAGGGATTCAAATGGACAATCTGAACACAAATAACTAATTGAGATTGGTTACAAGTGCTTCCCATGTGCCCCTTAGCCAAGGAACACACCATCGGAGGTAAAAAAAGGAAGGGCTGAAGGATGTGTAGTGAAAATGAGCTGCCTGGCAAAGGTGACTGGTGAGCACCTGCCAGGTGCATCCTCCAAGCTCACCCACCGCAGGAAATAAAACTAAAGAAAGCTCTGCCTCAGAGGTCAGGCTTGGAGCACAGCTTCCACTGCTCTTTTGTAAATGTTTGTTGTTCAAAGGCCCGAACAACAGAAAAGTGATAGCCTGGTGTACCTCACTGAGGGCTTTTCCCCCCAAATCCCCGCCTGGAGTCAGCCTGGTGACCCTGCTGGGGTGGGTGGTGGTGTGGCACATGCCAGCCCATGACAGCAGTCCTGCCACAGCCCAGGAGACAGCTCTGAGCAGCCTTCCTCCTCCTCCTCCTCACGCTTGTGACTGCACCGGGGAGGTGCCAATTCTCTTTGTGTGATACTGGGAATGTCTGCTGCGACAAAACTTCACAATTTTGCCCCTGAGAGCCCTGTTTTGGGGAACACAATATGTTTTGCCCAGTATTTGGGCAGACACAGAGCAGTCTCAGCACGTCCCTCGCTGGGGCAGCAGCAGTGCCCTGCACATGAGTGTGCAGCTGTGTCAGGGTGGGTGAGTGAGTTCATTACCTGTGAACTTCTGGCACAGCTCAGGGGCCTCCCTCTGCTCGGTCAGCTGCAATAATGCCCTGCTTAGCTGGCTGCTTTTGGATCCCAGAGCTGCACAGCCACAGCCAGCTGCCTGCTGGGCTGTTTCAGTACAGGTCACTGCACCCCAGGCACTGCTCCCTCCATCTAATCCCAGTGCTTCCCTGGGATAACTCCCCATATGCCATCCAGGGGGCTGTTGGCTTTTAAAGAGGCCCCAGCTGTCAGAACAGGGTCTTCCTGACCTCTGCAGAGGCATTTAATAGGAAGAAATCCCCCAAGGACAAAAGGTCTTTGTGCCCTTGATCATTTCCAAAGTGAAGTTCTCCCCTGCTAAATTTCCCTGTCCTTTCTGCCAGGCTGCTCAGAGGATAAAAACTGGCTGAGATCTCAGCCATGGCTGTGCCTGCTGGGGACATGCAGAGATTTCCCTCTCCGTGTCCCTGCACAGCAGCAGTGCAGGGATCCCTTTCAATGTGCCCAGCAGATCCTTCTGTACCTCCTGCTCCAGAATGAGTGAAGAGTGCTAAATGTCCTCATGGGAAAGCTAGAATAACCAGGCACCTGCAATGACTTTATTTATTTCAAATAAGCACAGATTACCTACCTTCAAAGCCCTCCCCTTGCAGAGGGACCATGGGGCGACACTGAGGGAGGCATTGCCTCCTCTGGCACCACGCAGTCCTGGGGCTTGTCAGACAGGGATGCCTGCCTGAATAATTCACAATGACTTTGAATTCACATTCCCTTCTCTGATATAGCTGTTGTTATGCAGATGTCACTCAAATTACCTCATGGTGAGGTGTTTACTGATATCAGAAATCCATGAATGCAGTGGTCAGAAACTGCACCTGTGTCTTACCTGCAGAATTCCCCATATTCAGGGATTTTTCTGCTCAGAAGCCACCTTCTTTACATTTTTATTTACAGGTATGTTTGGTTGCACCAGTTTTTGCTAGTAGACCTATGGCAACAGCTGGAGCCCTCAGAATAGATAATAACAGATTTGTTCACTCAATTCCTTCCCTCTTCCTCACCAGGCTGGACAAAACTGAACCAAACCAACCAAACCAGTGTTTTGTTTTTCCAATGGTTGCGATGGTGTGGAGACCCTCTTTGACAGCTGAGAAAGAATGAGGACTCGACTGCTTTTCCAAAGCATAAAATGTGGCATCTGGGCAAACATCAATGGCTAAAACAGCAATGAAACACAGATATTCTGGTGCTGATCCTGCAAAAAGAGATGTCTCAGAGATACTCGATTCCTTTAGAGCAAGTGGCTCATTGCAGCAGAGTTAACATTATAGTGCCACCCCTCAAAATTCTGTGGCTGTAGCACATATTGGGTGACAAGTTTGCTGATCCATACAACAATTTTCATGTCTGAAGTTTAAAGAACAAAATTCTTGGGAAAGGGTCATTTAAGGTGAGTAATTTCTCTGAAAGACACCACCTGTTTGATATAATGATGGCACTGGTGACCTTACATGTGTTAAAATCACTGCCAGACACTGGAGGATGAGTTTCTCCCACTAGCAGCACTTGCTCTGCATTCACACCTCTCCTCTGCAGTCCTCAGGCTGCCATCAGCACTCTCTTATTTCCATCTTCTTTTCCTCCCTTTCCCTCCCGCAATTTATTAATCACTCACAAGCTACAAAGAAGTCCTTCTCCTGGGAAATAAACCCACCCAAAGGCTTGTCAGGATATGTGAATTTACCATGGCTGGTGTGCAGGCAGAGAGATCCTGCTCCCTGTTCCCTGTTCCTGCAGGCAGGCAGGGATCAGCTCTGCCTGGATTTGTGCTGACCAGACCGTGGTGAGCCCTCAGCCCAAGTTAATCAGCCCAGCTTCAAGGCATGGTGAGAGTCAAAGGCTGTGCTAATCAGCAGCTTCCAGCCAGCCCAAAGTGTGGGCAGATATCTCCTCACCCCTGGGCCATGACGATGTTCCAATGCAGAAGGACATTAGCCTGGGGAAAATTCAATTAAAGAAGAGACTGGCAGAAGTACAGGAGGTATTTAGACAACCAGCTCCAATGAAAGTTCATGCTGCAAAGCTGACCTTTTTGTCTTCAAAATATCTGTTTGGGATAAGATAACCCAAGAGCTGAACACCTATGCAACCTTAGCAGAAACATTCAGAGAATTGGCCAATTCTCCAAAGAACCTCAGGGTCCTGAGGGCAGCTCTGCTGCCTGAATTCAGGAGTGCAGATTCCCAAGCAGATGTCAACAGTAATGTCTCATTAGAATTACTGAAGAGTGTGTTTTGCTAATTGGCACTGTAGGTACATTGAGATCTGGTTTTGTTTCACTGGAGTGTGATTTTTTGTGATTACATTTAATACTGACGGCAAGAGGAACTGAAGGAGAGGTGGAAAGGGGCAAAGGAAAGAAAAGAAAGGCAAATGTGTCCTTGTTGTGACAAGACAAGCTGTCCAGCAAATCTTACTACAAAGGAGAGGGATTTTGGAAGGACGAGTCTGAGCATTACTGACAATTATTATTTCATCATTGATATTTAACTTCTTTTGTTCCCAACTGAGCACTGCCTTTGTCTATGGACTTCAAATCTCTCCTTCCCTTCCCTTCTCTTTGGAACATTTCCCTGCTCCCCTGGGAGATCCAGCATCTCATTTATTCCTGTCTCCTTCAGCCTGTTCCCTCCAGCAACACCACTCAAGTGGGCTGGTGAGGCAGCAGCTCTCTTCCAAGCAGCCAAACAACCCCCAGCTACTGAGCAATGCTAAAACAACCCCCAGCTCCTGCGCAGGGTGTTGATCACAGGCTCATCCTCACACAGGCTCATCCTCACACGCGCACCTGCACAATGAGAAATCAACTCTGGCAGCTGGAGGCATGGTTCAGGTGTGGGGCAGGGACCTGCCTGGGGCACAGTGTGGCTGCTGGCTGGGGCAGGACACCTGCAAAGAGCGTGAAGGCTTTTCAGGGTTGGGGCTGCACAGCTGGGGCTGGGATTAGTGTGCTTTCAAACCTGACACAGAGATGGCCACAGGGCGCTGCTGGTGTCTGAGAACAAGGAGGGCTTTGGTTATGGCTCTGGCTCTGGGATCTCTGCTGGTCACAGTGACTCTGAGATATGGACAAGCTCATTTTCCCAAGCTGGCAGCTGAAGGAGGAGTCAGGATTCTTCTGTTCTTGTTCTCAAGGTTGTTTATTGTTTCTTATCTATAATATTCTTTCTCCAACCTGCCAAGGTCTGTCTGGCAGATCGGTCAGAGGCACACTGCCCACCTCAGAGGCGGCGTTGTCTTTTCATACTAAAATCTACATGTACTTTATTTACAATAACTTTCCAATACCTATCACCTACGTTAGACAGTGAGCTTCTACTCTAAACCAATCTAAAGTGCCAACACCACAGCAGAAGATGGAGGCCAAGAAGAAGAAAGAGAAAGACTGGACACACCCAGATTCCTCCATCCTGCCTTCTGAACCTCCATTCTAAAAACCCCAAAAATCTATTTTTCACCCTGTGATAAATTCACTATCATTTTACGTAAAATCTTTTGACTTGTAATTCTTCATATAAAAGTTGATAATTGTTTTTCCATGGGACACGATCAAAGGCACAGGGGTCTTGGGCTCTGTGCCAAGGTCCCTGAGCCCCTTGGCAGGGTCTCGAGTCCTCCAGGGCAGCCAGAGGAATTTCCTGGGGTCCAACATCTGGCATTGCCCCTGGGCTCTGCTTTGGCTTGGCACAGTAAGCCTGGCACTGCTGGGCTGCTCCCATGCCTGGTGGAGCAGAGCTGGGGCTGTGGGCACAGGGAGGGCACTCTCTGCATCCCTCCTGCATCCCCAGTGCCACCACTGATATGCAAACCCATAGGAGACAATCAGCACACGTGCCTTTACCTTTTCTCATCATGTCTGTAAGATGTAGATCCCCGGCCACTGGTCCAAATAAACATTTTAGAGGGCTGCCCAGGGTTGGCTCTGCTCGCTGCAGCGGGACGATGGAAGGACCTGGGGGAAGAGGGATAATGTTTGTCACTGCCCACCCAACATGGCAGAGCACACCATATCCAGCGTGCCAGATCCCCTGTGCACTGAGGATGGACATTTGTTAACTTGAGATGAGATATAAAATAATGGGGATGAGAGACCAGTGTGTTGGAATGGAGAATAAACCCCATTTTAGCCCCACTGGGAAAAGGTGAGGCTGGATAATCAGGCTTAGCTCTGCTCCATGCTGCAAAGGACTCATACCATGGGCAAGAAATCATCAGTAGTTCAAGAACAGGTAATAGCTGTGTGCAGTGTTCTTATGGCAATATTTTTTAGGGACAAAATGGCTATTGTTTAAGCACATCCACACTCATTACAGGTTTTGGTTGTTCTGCAGCTCCCAGAAAGATGAGGCTCTCAGGGAGGGTCTCTGAATGGGGCAGAAGTAGGAGATACAAATGCAGCATTTTCTGGAAGTGTAACTGATATGACAAAGATATCTTTTCCCATGGAGAAATTACTATCTCAAGGCAAATTAGATCCCTGCCCAAGGACTTCCTTGTTTCACTTCAGGGTGTGAGATCTGTTGCCTTCTCTCAGGCTCTCAGGCCATATTGGACCTGCTAGTGGGGCCATGGTTCCCCTTGTAGCCCCTCTTAATTTCTTGTGGTTTTAGTGAGGCTCAGTTAAAAATCTTGGTCTCTGAGAATTGGGCCACTCCTATGAAGGCTGCATTTTGCCTTCTTTTACAGCACAACAATTTGTGTTTTTAATGCATTCAGATACAAGCTTAAGGGAAAAAATATTCCAGATACCAAATAGTTCATTGTGAAGTTTTCATACACTGGGGGCCATTCTTTATCTCTCTGAAAAATAAGCCTGATGGCTGATGCTGTCAGCAGAGAAGGCACATGATCTGAGAAAGTCTGTAAAGCCACTGTCTCCATCATCATGCAAAGGGCTGATTTCAATATTTGCATAGTGGGGAACCAGGAGAATACTTAAATACTGTAGAGGTGGCTGCAGGGGAAGACTGACGTGGACAGGAGCCAAAACCCATCAGTGTGCAGACAGGCTGGTGGGTGCTGAGGGACTGGGCATTCCAGCTGGAGCCAGCCCAGAGCCTCTACCACAGGGGCCAGGACGCAGCCCCAGGCCCAATTCACAGCCTGGATGGGCAAACTGGGCAAACTGGGGTTCCTGTCACCCCCTCCCTGCTGGGACCCTGCTGCCCTGCCAAACTGGGGTTCCTGTCACCCCCTCCCCTCTGGATCCCCCTGCCCTGCTCAGATGCTGGCTCAGGGCTGGGACCTGCAGACAAGGACCTTGCCTACAATAAGAGGCGGCAATATTTGATGGAGCTTTTGGCTGCATTGGGGAACAGCAAATTGGACAAGAAGGGGGTCCAGAGGAAGGGAGGAGGAAGGAGGGGAATGTCCCCCCAGCCCTTTCCCTGATTCTGTGGTGATCAGTGCAATCTGAATGCCAAGAACAATTCTGTTCTTTCCATGCAACCACTGTAGTTAAATATTGGGAATGAACAACAGGATGAGGCACCACCTCCCTGAAATAACTGTAGTTTAGAAGTGAAGTAGCATCTGCTGGGATCTAATTAACATAGCCAACAGCTAAGTGTTTTGATAGTGATATTGGTCAGAAATTTCACTTGTGAAATCACTCACCCTGAGCCAAATCCTCACACTGCTGGATGAGATTTCACACACATTACCTCAGACAGCTCCACAGCGACCACTCAGCTGGGGCTTCTGCTCCAGGCCATGCAGGAGGGGTCAGAGCAACTCCCCAAGGGCCACAGTGCATGCTGGACTGAGCCTGTCCCAGGCTGAGCCCCTTAATGATGGAAAATAAAATTTTGTTTTATTTAAATGATGCCATTGCACTCGTTAGGATGTCACGCACTACAGGAGAGCCTGGTTGTGCTGCCACAGCCTGAGCGGTCCCAGAGCCATCAGGAGATGGTGGTGAATGGTATTAGAGAGCCTTTTCTTAATTAAGCAAAGCTTGGGCACACATTAGAAGTCATCAACAGCTTCTGCCACCTGTCTGAGCTGACAAGGACACCTGGGCAGGACTCCCTGGGCAGGGAACCAGAGTTTTAAGCTCCAGAGCAAATTGCTGGGCTGGGAGCTGGGTGAGGGGGCCTGTCCCACCGAGGGGATGCCAGAGAAGGAAGAGGGATGCTTCTCTTCCCAGAGAAGTGGGAGTGATTTCAGACTCCTTTGCAGTGCCAGTGCCCTGGGGCTGTCCATATGTGACAGCTTTAATGCTGCCTGCTTCGTTAGTTGAGCAATCCAAGCTAACCACCACTATTTAACACACAATTGCACACCTAATTTTGTGTAAAATTGTAACAGTGATGACATCATAACACTGCTCCAGAGGTCAGATGAGTGACCGAAGCCCTAGGCAGGGGTTAGACATTGAGTAAAAACCTTTTGTGCACCAGCAACAACGCAAACTCCCCAGGAGCCTTCTTTGAAGGCCTTTGGAGGATTCATAACCTCCAAATTTGCATTCTCCATGAGCATGCTCTGCCCCACCATGTGACAGTGTTCACAGGGGTCTGAGGATGAGGGAAGAGATGAGGATCTGACTGTGTTTCAGAAGGCTTGATTTATTATTTTATGATAAATATATATATATTATATTAAAACTATAATAAAAAAATAGAAAAAAAGATTTCCTCAGAGGCTAACTAAGAATAGAAAAAAATTATAACAAAAGCTTGTGTCTGACTGAGAGTCGGAGACAGCTGGATTGTGATTGGCCATTAATTAAAAAGAACTAACATAGACCAATCACAGATGCATCTGTTGCATTCCACAGCAGCAGGTAACCATTGTTTACATTTTGTTCCTGAGGCCTCTCAGATTCTCAGGAGAAAAAATCCCAAGGAAAGGATTTTTCATTAAAGATATCTTTGACACCACCAGGTCAGTTAAACCTTCATGCCTTCCTCCCCTGCTGGATAAGCCTCTGTGACCCATGTTTCTTCACTGCCCCCTCTCTCTTTTCTGGGAAAACAAATAACACTACTTTTTCTTGGTTTTTATCCCCCATGGCTTCTCAGAGTCAGCTGCTGACAACTTATTTTTATCATGCAACAAGTAATCAGCCTGTGCACCTCATTACTGCAGGACGTCAGCCTTGCATTCAGAGTGGATTGTGTTATTGCTTGAACAGACAGAGCACCTAAAATACCTTAAAAACAGTGGAGAAGAGCTGCTTCAAGCTGCTTTTTAGACTGTGGGGGTTATTCCTATAGGGCAGGTTATCCAAACATTGCTGTAGTTGAGGTGACTTTTGCTAATCTGTCTCCTTCACTATTTACACACTGTGGCATCAATGCAGTTGTCTCTTGACACGGTTGCCACAGTGACAGGCAAGGGGGAAAAGCTTTGGTTTTTACAAAACACACCTCATTCTTCACATCTGGGTTTATTCTGAGTAAATGCTCAAGGCTAAGGGCAGAAATGCAGAGTAAAGAGTGCACAGTCTGGTACAAACATGAGTCTGTGATGCTGTTCCATTCCTCCCATCTCTTCTTGTTCTCATCCTCTTCTTTAGCATTACCTGCTGGTGGATTTCATGGAACTCACTAGAAAACCTGAGAAGATGTCCACTTTTTCAGCCATTGCAAGGTGAGAACTTGAGACAGCTCTTAGAAAATTAGGAACATTCTGCCTTGTCCTAAGGACTATCAGCATGTCTACATGCAACCACCTGATTGAGGATTTCAGTGTGAAGAAAACACAACAGTGGGGCAGACATCTTTAATGAAAAATCCTTTCCTTAGGATTTTTCCTCTTGAGAAGCTGAGAGGCCTCAGGAACAAAATGTAAACAATGGTTATCTGCTGCTGTGGAATGCAACAGGTGCATCTGTGATTGGTCTCGTGTGGTTGTTTCTAATTAATGGCCAAGCACAGTCAGCTGGCTCGAACACAGAGCCCGACCCACAAGCCTTTTTGGCTTGCTATTCATTCTTTGCTATTCTATCCTTAGCTAACCTTCTGATGAAATCCTTTCTTCTATTCTTTTAGTATAGTTTTAATGTAACATATATAATAAAATAATAAATCAAGCCTTCTGAAACATGGAGTCAAATCCTCATCTCTTCCCCAATCCAAAAACCCCTGTCAACACCGTCACACAACAGGGCAGCATTTGCTTCAGATTTCTATAAAAAGGGATGTAATTCTGAGGGTAAATCACAAAGTCCCTTAGCTGGTACCTTGGGGACTATATTACATACCCTGTATTACTCTGTTGTCCTCACTTCACCCTGGGTTGGCTGCCCTGCTTCCTCTGTCTGCAGTTTGAGTCATCATTGGTATGAAAAGTCTCTTACCTATAGTCACCACATCTCTGAGCAGCCAAAGAGAGGTGTTGCAGACCATGTTTTTAAATGGAAAGCTGGGTTTTAGATGTGTGTTTGCTTGTAATTGCCTCTGCCTATGCTTATGTTAATCACAGGGTTTCTGAGACCTTGGAGAACCATTTACAGCACCAAACTAATGAGCTTTTTTCCCCTTATGACATTTCATTTCCTGGGCAGTGCGGCCACTGTAAAAAGAGAAGCACTTGCATTAATTTTGCCTCATAAAAGACACCCTGATTCATCAAAAGGCAACAAAAGCTAAACATTCACCTAAAGATTCAATCACTGAGCACCCCAGCTCTGTGAATACACCCACATCCCCCACTGTCCCTGCTGACAGCTGCTGGATGCTTTATCCCAGTGTTTCCCAGCCAGAAGATTCATTCAAACCCCAAGGGAGCTCTCTGGGAACCCCAAAGTTTTCCTGCCACCCCTCTCCCCTTGGCACCCACAGCACCAGTGCCAGATCTTGGGCAGATGGGTCAGGGGCTGTTGAGTGGTGGGAAATATTTGGTCTCTCTCATGCCTGGATAAACCCTTTTTTGAGTGGTCCCATGAGAAAAGGAGAAGACTGAAGCCAGGCATCAAAGACAACCTGCCAGAAGACAGTTGAGTTCACTTTGAGGTGAATTTACTGAATATCAGCAATTAGACTTTGCGTCCAAACAGGTCTTACCCATGCTTCTGTCTGGTGATAGAATGTTCTCTTATGGATTAGATGAGCCAGAAAACAGGGAAAAGTGGTGTGTGATGAAGGAAGGGAGAATAAATAAAACAGCCTGTTAAATTTTTAATTGGCTGGAGAGTAGTCTGGCTTTCAGAGCATGGAATAGTTTCCCAGGCAGAGTGGCAGAAGTAACTCCTGTATTAAGATGCTCCTGTCTGATTCAGGAGATGATCCAGGGCAGGTTTCCAGTCCTGGTCTTAAAAGAATAAAAGAACTGGACCAAGGACCCTTGTTTGCATCCAAAACACGACAGAAAACACACACCAAGAACACAATGAAGCTAACTCACAAAATAAATGCATCTGCATTAGCAGAAGGCAGTCACCACTTAGGGAACATTGAACGCTCTGGCAGCAGCAGCTCTGGATGGAGGAGCAGCAAAAGCAACAACAAGGGGTGAATTTGTGCCTCTGTGAGGGAGCTTTGCTGATGGGCAGGGGCAGGGCAGAGTGACACAAACTGCTGCTCTTGCTGCAGCCTCTCAGGAGCCCCAGTGCACCAAGAGCCTGATCCGGCCAGCAGGTGACCTTCAGCCTGGGCAAGGGGGAATGGAACCTGGGCAGCTGCTGCTGATGCACTGACAGAGCACGGGAAGGCTGATGGTTAATGATGCTTCATTAATGATTCACTTCTATTTCTGACCTGCTCTGAAATCTCCCCAGAGCTCAGAGCTGAGCTCTCCATCCAGGTTTCGAGTTGAACGAGGGAGACATCCTGGACACAGAGTGGTCCTGCTGGATTCCCATGTCACAGCCATGTCTAGGACATTCCATGTCCAAAGGAGGAGAGTGGGGCAGCCATCAGGGACAGCTGAAGCCATCACACAGAGGTGGAGATTAGCTGTGCGTGGAACACACTGACATTTGGCTATGTTTTTGATCTTTCTTTATACTTAAAGTCACCCTTGACAGTTCATTCCCTCTTTCCATTATATACAGGAGAAAAAGAAGTATTCAGAAAGGGTGAGGTATCTGTATCTCCCTGCTACATAACAATATGTCCACACTTCAAAATTAAATATTCCAATGTAGCCTCTGAACCTTCCAGGTTTCCATCTCATGTTTTTATCTCCAATGCTGACTATCTTTGTTTTGGAAAAGCTTTTAAGCCTTGCCATTTAATTATGCTCCTCATCCCTAGGCTTCCACTTTCCCAACAGCTGCCTTCCTAGTCCACCAGCATGTCTGCAGACTTTATAGCCTTTATTCTTTGTAATCTTTTTACCTTTAACTTCCTTCTCCAATTTTGTTTCCTTATTTGTTTTTCAAGTTCCTCTTCCTATACATTACAATTTATTTCACTCACTTTGGCCATACTTTATTAGTCTCAATTATTCTGATTTAGCTGATTGAAGCAGCAAATTTGAAGAAATTCCTGTGTCCCAGGTCAGCTACAAAGGAGGGGCTAGAGCAAGCAAGAGACTCACAACTCCTCTACTTTGGTGGCTTTTTGGTTGCCTTGAGCAGTCTGGCATTATGGCCTCAGTTTCTTTGTCTGTACAAGAGAGGTGCAGGTGCCACCACTGTACCTGGCACCTTCAGACCATCCCCAGGTGGCAGAGCATGGGGTGAAGGGCCAGCCCCTGCTCCCTTCCTCATGTTTTGGTGCTGGTGAGTTTGCAATCCAAGCACGAGGCACTGCCTCTCTTGGCACGTTGCAGTCGTGAGGATCAACGTTTGTGAGGAGCAGCTGAACATAATTGTCCACTTTGCCTGTCAGGATCCTGCAAACATTTTTAGCTTTCCGTGCTGAATTTGAATTTACGTAGCGAGTGACACATTGGACAAGCACTATATTCATCATCTCAGCTGCTCCCTGGCTCCAGAGAAGGGCACAATCTGCCTGTCAGATGGGGCTGGCTCTGGAAGGGGGGTAGCAGCGTCAAGTGCAGGGTCACCTCCCTGCAATTTGCTTCTGTCCAGCTGAGCCAAGAGAGTTTTACGGTGAGATCTGCTCTGCCAAAGACCAGGCAGTGTTGCACTGATGGAGAAGGATGCTGGGGGGAAGGAGGAAGGCAGGGAAAGTGCTGCACTGCCTCACTGGATGCTCTCCTTTAAATCTGAGCACAGCCCTCTGCAACGGCAGAGGGATGGATCACCTTGGGTGCTGCACTGCACCACGAGAGCTGGGCCAGGCTGGCTGGATGAGAGCATGTGGGAGGCAGGGGGAAGGCTCTGTGGCTCATGGCTGTGCCCTGATGAACCCAGTGGGAAATGGAGATGGGGTGAGAGAAGGGAGATGGAGCGGAGGCACACTCCATTACTAGGTCAGTCTCTTTGATGGTCATCAGAAGGGAATGACCTTCTCCCCACAAAAATCTGAGTTTTTGTGAGTTCCTACTTCACCAGATCTTAAAGGATGCTGTTTTGGATACTAATAAATATATTTTTAAGAGCAGGTTGTTGCACAGAGGGAGCTGAATGCCTCTGACTATGCTGAAGTGACCTGGCCTCAGACTGACTCCTATGTCCTTTCACTGCTGCCATTTGAAGGACCTGGGATTTACACCCCAAAGTGTGAAACGACACAGTGTTGGCAGTGCTGTTTTAGAGGTGATGAACAGAGGCACAGGGGCTGCTGAGACCTGGCCAAAGGCTCCCAGGATGTCTGTGGTGTTTGTAGTTGAAAAACCAGCCTAAAAAATGGTGGACAACCACCTTCCACCAGTGAGGAGGGAGGAGAGCCAGGACACGTAGAGATGCCCATGCCAGAGAGCAAAGGCAGAGCCTTGCTTTGTGGTTGTGCCAATTCCCATCCTTGGGGACACCCCTTACAGCTCTGTGCAACTGTGCCTCAGCTTTACACCCCTCCAGAGAAGCTGATCAGAGAAGGACATGGCTTTTAAATGTCCCTGGAGAGAGCCTCACTTCAGCACTAAAATACAGACAGTGTGTTTGAGGGTAGGGGCACAGGGGAGGAAGGGTGATGGGCTGCTGGGGACACAGAGGACACCAGCAGCTTTTAGGGAAACCACAGAGGAGAAGCACACTGCATGAGTGATGTGGCTGGGGAGGGAGGTGAGGGCAGGGAAAGATAAACAGGTGAAAGCAGCACCCAGAGGAAAGGCACGAACAGGCAGGGCAGATAGGGCAGGAGTGGCTTTTCTGTCACCTCGTTCCTTGAGCAGGTCAATCATCCTTTATCTCCTTTGAGGCAGCCCCTGTGCCATGGAGAGCAGCAGCCAGAACAAAGCAAAGGCAGAGGAGAGCTCCAAGCACTGCCCAGCGGGAAGTGAATACTCTGGCACTATTTATTTTTGAGTCTGCATTTGGATTAGCTGTAAAGAGCTGTGTGGATAAGCAAGCAGGCAATTACAGCTGGGACGTGCTGCTCATGAATGGAAACAGCTCCAATCTGCTCAGGACATATTGAAATTCTAATTCAGTTAGATTCCTTTAGTTACAGCGCTCATCACAGACACTAAAAGAGATAGGATTAGAAAATAAATACAACTCTTCTGCTGCCTTTGGTCTGTCTTCTGTGTTCCCCTTTCCCTCCTCCCCTCCCCAGTTTTAGCTGTTGTTTGACTTTATTTTCTGTGGTAAAATACAGCAGTCTGCTCTTATTCTTGTTAGTTTTTATGAGCATCCAGCAGAGCAGAGCTGAGCAGACCCTGCTGAGGGATGGGCAGTGAGCACCAGCACAAAGCCACTGCTGCAGCTCCTCCTGTCACATCTTACTAAAGACCTCTGCAAAGGTACAGGGGTGACACAGACACTCAGAGCAGAGCAAGGACAGGATTTGCAGAAGTTCTTCCCTGGCATCATCCCTGGCACAGACAGGAGCTCCAGCCTGCACTCCTCACCCAGCAAGCAGGTTGGGTCTCTGCTTTGGGTATTGGTGTGAAGCTCCTTCACCACTGCAGGCAACCCCTTTTGCACTTTTGTGTTGTGCAGGCAAGTTCCTAAAAGATCTGATTCAAAGAAGTGACCAGGGAAGAGGTCTGGGAGTGCTGGATCAGCCCTGCCACTGTGATCTGGAGATTCAAGGAAGTTGATTAGCTCTCTGCTGCTGGTTTAATTTCTCTGTCTGTCAGTGACAAAATGTTGTATTAAATCTGCTGACATATGCAAGGAACAGATAATTGAGCTCTAAATGTCAGAGACTGCTGGGCTGGAGGAACAGAAGGAGCTGGAGTGCGTGTCTCCATCTGACTGGCAGTGGTGCTCCATCACAAGTGGTCTCTTGGTCCTGCCAGGGGACCTCTGAACGCAGGGGAATGTCTAAAGGGAGGTTGTGAACAGCCCTGACACATCAGATTAGAAACCTGGGTATGGCAGACCCTGGGTACAAAGTTCTTGTCTCCCCTCAAGCCAAGGAAAGGGCTGGATGGAGAAAGGCAGTTGGAATATCCAATCTGACTGATACTGAGTCATGGAGCTGTGAAATAAGCAACTCTCTGGTAAAAACAAACACCCAGCTTGGCTCTCATGAGCATCTTTCCTCTTTGTCTTATTACAAAAGGGTAAAATTGACATCATAAGCACTCTGCAGTGGC
Organism: Melospiza georgiana; assembly: GCF_028018845.1. Lineage (NCBI taxonomy): Eukaryota > Metazoa > Chordata > Aves > Passeriformes > Passerellidae > Melospiza > Melospiza georgiana. The sequence goes on along the minus strand of NC_080439.1, from coordinate 6,622,233 downwards.
TCGTCATCCTTTCAGAACACAAACTTCACCATCTGTAGCCCTCTTAGCTGAATATGATAAATTGCTCAGATTCACAAAACAAAATTTTGTGCCCAAGTGCTGTAGAAAAGCTCCAGACATATTTTTTTTCCCTGCACACATTTCACATAATTTTCACAGAATTTAAATTTTTTATGTCATTATTTTTTAAAATGCAATTCTGTAGGTGCAGCTGCCTGCTGGCTTTTGAGTCTGAGTCCTGTGCAACATGGCTGCAGCTCTGTGGACCTTTGAACTCACACCTTTGTCCTCTGGAGATCCCTGTTTGCTTTGCCTGATTGCTTTCTGCTGATTAGTGGTGAGGAGCTTTGTTTTAACAATGAGCTCAATATTAAGATAATAATTGAATGGAAGGGAGTTCTCTCCATTGAGTAGTTCTGCTACTTATAGCAAAATAGAACAGCTCTTGGGAGCAATGTGCAAATCATATTTCTAATGACCTCTAAACACAGCTAATGCTGTCCCAGCTGGGGACCTCTGCTCAGATATGGCCAGATATCTTCTGTGATAGTCTGTGGAGTGATGGTAAGGATGCCCAAGCCACATATTAGGGACAAAAGCCAACTGGTTGACTGGAAGAACAATGCAGAACCCTAATTCGTCCTGGAGGAGTGTGAGTATTCCAGTGCAAGAAGAAGAAAACCTTTCTAGTGGAGACATTCATGGTTAGGACACAATCAAATCCAGCCTGAAGAGCAAAGCAAGGGAAAAAGTTAGAAACTGAGTGGGTCACATAAAGGCAGAGTGTTAGAAAGAGAGGGATCACAACCTGAAAGAGAGCAGTGATGCACAGGAGAGAGCAGGAGCAGCAGCACACTGCAGCAAGGCAGTGAGGAAATACTGCACAAGGCAGTTGGGATGAGGTGGATGGGGAATCTGGTGAGGTGAGGAGGTGACTGACTGCTGATGGCTGGGCTTAGCCCAGTGCTGCACCAGCCACGAGGTCAAAAATCAGAGTGAATCTAAAGCTCCTGCTCTGCAGATGAGCTCAGTGCCTGGTGGGCTGGGTGATGGAGATGCAGATTCAGCCTCTTTGGAAAACAATAGCTCAGGAGTTATGCATCTCTGCAGATGTGGCCTTGTAGTATAATTTTTAAGCATAAAACAAATATTTCTTTAGAGTCAGGAAAAAAAGATAGTGAGAAAGAACAAAAGCAAAGTCTCTCTAAGACAGAAGAATGTGCATATGGCTTCAATGCAGTTTTGAACCAAAAATGAGAACAAAATCTCTGCTGCTCTCTGAGGGCAGTGGAGCATGTAAACAGTGAAAGGGCCATGTCCATGAAACCAAAACCCGGGGTAGTTTTGGTTCTTATAACTGGTCTGGAAATGAAAGCAATGGTAGGAGCAGTCACAGATGCTTCCATTTCTCACATGACAATAATCTATATTAATTACTGCAAGCATCCAGCTTCAAACAGTGTCACTGCAGTGCTATTAGTGTTTAAAAGTATTGAGTTTCCAAGGAGGTGAATGTCTTTTTCTCTCCCTAATCATGATTACTCGGCTTAGTACTTGGGCCAAGCTTCTATTTAACCAAGATAAATGGATATTTCCAAAACAAGCAAGTTAACACTATGCATCACATTATTACTCTCCTCACAGATTTCTTGCCTCTTGTGCTATTTTACTCAGCTGCTAAACACAAATAACAATAAGAACAGGGAGGAGGAACTATGCAGAATCCTATATGTATTAAAGGGAAAATAATAAATAAATCTGGTTTTGACCATTACTTTGTCCTATTTTGTGACAGCATTTCCCCTTGATCAGTGTAATATAACAACATTATTCTGTCCTATAATTTCTCTTCTGTGAAACATAGACATCCACACCACATTTTTGCAGATACCACCAGCCTATCTGACTAATATTTTGTTGCTTCCTGCTTGGAATCCTTATTTATCATTGAAGTTGATGTGCCAGCACTGTGGGTTAGCATTCAGAAGAGCAGATGGGGAATTAGAGACAAAACTTCTGTCAGTGATAACGGGACTTCCATGCTTCATTTCCCCTGGGGCACAGTGAGTGTTTTCCTTTTCAACAGCGCTGGGCAAAACTGCCTGAAGGAATTGGTGGCAGCAAAGCTGTGAGCTGGCAACACGCTGAAATTGTCAGGGAGAGATTTTGGGTTGCTGGGCCATTTGTGGGAAGTTATTTTGTAATAGCTCCTGGGAAGAAATTAATCTCAGTACTGGAATTCCAGTGCAAGATACCCAAAGAGAATTGACTTGAATTAGTGAGAGGTTTGGCAATGAACAACTTCTTCTCCACAGGTGTGTTCACCTGACAACATTTCTGCCTGTGATGACCAGGGCAGGCTGCAGACCCATGAAAGGTCCTCATTCAGGTCTCCAAACTCTCCAAATCCCACTGTTTCAGCACCATCCTGATCCCCATTGCTGCTGGGGAGCATCTCAAGGCTGTGCATGGGCAGCTCAGGGAGAGGAGGATTTATTCCTACCCACCGCCTACAGCTTTATTCAGGGGCAGTGTCCAGGGCAGGCCACACGTCCTTGTGTTTGGATGTGTGAGGTTCACACATGTATTTTCCTTCAGGAAAAGCTCCCCTGTTTCTCCAGCAGCTCTGAGCACAGCCCCTTCCCAGGCTCAGGGAAGTTTGTCTGTCTGTTGGGTTCAGCACCAGAGTGCAAAGACCTCCCAAACTGGGATGTGGTTCATGCGCTGCAGCCCCAACATTCCTCACCATCATGGAGTCACAGCCAGAGGGACATCCCCTCTCTGTCCTGGGGACACTCCCAGGCTGGAGAGCCCTGTGCCACCCCCTGGGATGGATCAATGACCCCACTCTGCTGGCTTTGCCATGGGCTGTGCTGCTGATGCAGCCACTGGCACTCAGCAGCCACTGAATGGCAGGAACCATCAGGACCAAGGCAGAAATCACTGTCCTAACACACCAAAGGAGATTAAAACCAGATTCTTCCTGCTAAAATGTGCACTGACCACACACAGGAGACCTGCCCAGAAAGCAGGAGCTTGCCCCTATCCTCCAGTACCACACAGATGGGATGTGTTCCAACAATTGCCACACGTACAGCCTGCACCATCTCACCTTCCCTGGTTTTTGTCTCTAAGGGGTCCATCACTTGGCCAGCCTCCACCCACCTTCTCCCAAACAGCAAAAGGCTTTTACTAATCATTTGATACTGTCATTAATGAAACAAAGAAATAGATGCCAAAATTCAGAACATATGTGCTATGTCTGTATTCTCTGCTCTTTAGGACAGTTTAACAACTACATGTTAATTTTCGCCCAAATTGATATTTCTATGGATGTTCTTCCTGCCTCCATCTCTTTTAAGAATCTCTGAGCCCCAGTAATCATGTGGATTACATTTGAATCAAAATGCAGAAAAGCTGTGTGGACACATTGACCTTGAAATCCTGAAGACCATTTCCATTTTAAAGGTGCTTTACAGAAGTGCTTGTGACTGAGGAGGCTGCTAAGGGAAATATAACCAAAAATGTTCTTTACATGGAGATAGTCTCAGGATACTACCTGCTCCTAAAAGCTGGTGATTGAATTCTTCAAATTGTTTGGCTCATTTAAGCAGACACACCTGCAGGGTAACTTGTGAAGGTGTCAGCTAATGCCCTGCTCATGCCTGGAGCTGTTCCTGCTGTAAAGTGTGTGCCTTTCTCTCTAATACAGTGTAGTAAGTAAATAAAAGCTGATAGTCTTCCTCCAAATGTGTTCAGAGGGCTTTTATCCCTTATTGATTTCATAGGGGTAATTCAATAAGAGTAAATATTGTCAGGAACTGCATTTTTTATTGCATTTTAACTTTCACCCATACTTGCTCCTCTTCCTTACGCTAGGGCTGCTTTTTAAAAATTCTCCTTTTTAAGCTTCTGTGTAAGCTTAATGAAGTCCATCATTTCAGTGCTCTTTGATATGTACTCTGAAGAGACTGGGTACTTGATTTTCTTCTTATTTACACCCGTGAGGTCAGCAGCTGAATGCAGAAGCAAGCAAAGGGCCAGAGCAATGCCACTGAGCCTGTCAACACCACAACAAAGGCTTTTCTTCAGTTTGCAGTGGTCCTTTGGGAAATCCTAACAGCTGCACTAATGTTGGATGTAATTGAAGAAATACACTCCTTAAACAGGCAGGCAGTTCAGTATTTAAACGTAATGCCTGTTGAGGGAATGCTGGAAAGCTGATTTTTGACCTTCATGTGAGGCAAAAAAGAGATTTTTTTTTTTCAGTATCTGTACAGATTTAAAAAAATTATGTGGAACATTTTGTCCAATAGTAGCTTTTTTTATTTCTTCATAGTGTTTGTATTTATTTTTACATTTTGCCACAATGGAAATTCAATCAAAGTCAAGGATTTTATCACCTTTCTACTCGACTGCCTGAGTCAGATGCTTAAAATGTAACACCAGCATCCCCGTGAGTAGTCGATTAAAAAAAAAAATCAACCTTTTGCACTATAGCTCAGAGAAGTGTCTTTTTGTTGTTTTTTTTTCTACAGCCTGGTGGAGTCATTTGCCATCAAAACACGTTCTCACCCAAAGTGGTCTGCCATTGGCACATTAAAAGGGCTGGAAAATGTTGCTGCTGGAGAGTTTCAGCGCTCCCCAGTCAGACCAGTTTGCTGGTGCAAGGCTCTGGGCTTGCAGCAGGAGTTGTGCTGTCAAACACATCTGCTGACTGGGAAGCAGCAATTTTCTTCCTCTCACTCAGAGCAGAGAGAAGCAAAGTTTGTTTAATCTGGGAAGTAGGAAGCAGGAGTGGAACAAAGATGACTATTGCTCTGCACCTTCCCAGCTTTCCTTTATGCCCCCAGGAACTTTGATTGCTCTGCACCTTTCCAGCTTTCCTTTATGCCCCCAGGAACTTTGCTTTTTTTTGGTCTATCACCACTTGCAAAGCTCTCATGTGCTTCACCCCAGCTGGAGCAGCAGTGGTTTGAGCATCCAGGTTCTCCTGAGGCTCTGCTGTCCCAGGTTTGATGTGATGTGGCAGAGGATGCTCATCCAGCCCATTGCTGCTGCCAGTCCCTCCAGAGGACCCCAGCACTGCAAGGGCTGGCTGGGAGACAGCACACCCCATTCTGTTCTGCAGGTTTGGATGCACAGAATAAATTCCTGTGGGGTGTGGGTCACTGAGCAAAGATATCCGTGTGTGGGCTCCTATTCCATACAAACCAATGGCTGAGCTGGAAGGTCAGACTGGTTCCAGCAGTGCCCTGACCCCTCTTTCTGCCCATCTTTGAAAGGGCATCCCCCAAGTGTTACCTTGGCAGTGCTTGGAAGAGCATCAGCACTTTCAAAAGGTAACTGATACTATTCCCCAAGTGTCTGCATTTCCACTTCTATGGAAAACATTAAGCTGATCTAGGAGCAATTAATCTGGGAGATGCAACTCAATCCCAGCAAAAAGCAGCACTTGGAAGACCACCCGTGGATCCCAGCAGCTCAGATTCCCTGCAGTTAAACTAAATGTCATCCCACTGTACACAGCTGCTGGCTCCAGGTTTGCTAATTTGTAAAACAACGTGAAGAAGATGCTGCACTTGTGAGCAGGGCAGCTGAATTATAGGTACTTAAGCAGCACTGTAGGGATATGAATTCTGTTTATTGCACAAACCTGCCTCTATAATTAATAGAAATTATACCATTCCCTTGCTCTGTTTTCATTAATTCAGACTGATAGCTTCAGAAGACCAGACCAGATTAGGAAACTCATTTTGGAAGAACAGGAGAGAACTAGAGGACTTTCTCAGCTTTTCAGCATCCCTCCAGATCTCCTTCAATGTGTAAGGAGCAAAATTACTAGCAATGCTTTGAGTGTGACAAACCTGGCACCATAATTGTAGCCCTGTTTTACTTTTCCCTGCTCCTGGGACCAAAGATCCAAACTCCCCTGGCTACCTGTCTAAATTGAACATAATGAAATGTACTTTAAACCCTCAAGAAACAGCCACAGTCAGCCCAAAACCACCTTAAACCCCAACTGCTCTCTAAGACCAGCGCCAGCACGTCCCAATAAACACAGGCTGCAGGGTTTACCTATCAAGCTGCAAATGAACTGAACAGCCCTGGCTCCTTTAGTGGGAGTTTTATAGGCCTCTCTCCCCTCTCCTAGGAGGTGTAAACATATCATGGTTTAACACTGTGCTTTATTTATCTCAGTGGTGTAGTGTGTTATTGTTCCCACAGAAGCGCTGGTGATTCTTTATCATAGTAGAGAGGGGGGCACTGCATGAACCAGAGCTGCTGCAGGACCTGACTTATCCATGGCCAGTGACACCTGAAACAGGGCTGAATTTGGGTACTGTTCCCTTATTTTGGATGCTCTGGAAGCAAAGTGTGTCCAGAAATGACCATGAAAATCAGACAGCTGCACAAAGGGAAGTGGCCTTCCCTTCTTGCTGGGCCCCCAAAGCAAAGACACACACAGGAATAGGTACAGCCAAGAGGACTTGTTTTCCTCATGATTCATTGAAAATAGAATGAATCCTAATAGCTTTCTAACATAAAGTACCTAGTGACCACTGAGCTGCTCTAAGGAGGGCCCTTTATTGATGTGACTCCATGGGCAAATGTAATGCAATTAAATGATTGGATTTGGTTACGTATATTGACATGGTGTCAGTGACAATTTCCATCCTCTCTATTATTTCTATAAATAAAGTCATCTGCTATAATTAGAAAATATGAATGTGCTAAGACCTCCATTAATTCTTCTCCATATTAATCTAAGATCTGGGCAGATGTTTATTAATACCTTGTTTCACTGTGTTCATCAGCTGTTACCAAGAATAGAAAGATTGAGACCTGATCTCATGCTGAAGGTTAAACGAGAGCAGATCTTGCCAAATCTTGGCTTCTGATTGATATTTTGACAATGCCTTGGTTTTTTTATCAAAATGTTTTCTGAATTTTGACCCTTTCTCTGTGTTTCTTTCCCTTTGGACCATGTATGAGACTCATTGGTGTTTCCCATGCTCTGGGACTATCTGGTGTGATTTTAGTGGAGCTGGATTACACCAGCCTGTGGCCTGCCCTCTGCCCCTTCCATCTGGAGCAGGGTGAAAGCCCAGGTCCAGCACATTCAGTGCTGAGCACCTGCTGATGGGTCCTTGGGGATGGGTGTGAGGAGCAGCAGGAGTGGATGGACCTGCACCAAGCTGTGAGCAGCCTGTGGGACCTCTCAAACCCTCCTGGTATCTGTGCTTGGCAGGTTTCAGAGCTGGTCTTTGTCCCAAGTCGTCTCTTGTTGTTGCTTTCACTGGGTCTTTTGCCAGGAAGCTCCACAATTTAATTATGTTCTCTGTCAAAGAGAGTGCAATTTTCCCTGTTTCTTTTAAATATTTTGTGTGGCAACCTGAGGTCACCCCTGATCTTCCTCTTCTTTCCCATTTGCCTGGTGTTTGCTGCCTCTCCCCACTCTGTTCTGTCTCCCCATCTCAGGGATTTGCTCTCTTGGCTGTCACTGCCCAGAGTCAGCATCCATCAGGCAGCTCTGCCACCCTCACAGTTTGTACCAGCAGAGTGATGCCCTGTCCCCTCTGCAGAGATGGGAGCTGCTTGGATGATGATTTGCCCTGAGCCAGGACACCCATCCCATCCCATCCCATCCCATCCCATCCCATCCCATCCCATCCCATCCCATCCCATCCCATCCCATCCCATCCCATCCCATCCCATCCCATCCCATCCCATCCCATCCCATTCCCTGGCAGATTCAGAGATAATCAAAGCAGATTAAAATGTTTCAGCAAAACAGAAACAGGTTTCACGTCAAAACTTCTCTTGAACTCAAAAAAGAACATGGGTCCAAAATTAGACCTTGTTTTGTACAAAGTAATTTTAAGTTCATATATATTAAAATAATTGAAAAAGAAATATCCAGTGTTGCTTTCACCACTTCCTCGCCCTTGTCCATCTCCTTTGCTCTGGATGTTGCTTATCTCTTCTCTTGGCTACCACCTGGAAATCACCACTTTTTGGATTCTTTTTCCTTTTTTGGAATTGAGTTTGAAGAAATGCACATAAAGAGCTATTCTTTGAGTCAGCATTTCAATTAGTTTTAAGTCTTACATTTCTATTTCCTAAGTCTGTACTTATTTATTATTTGCATAGAATCTTTTCCTGAGTGTTTGCATTGATTCTGATAACTCTGTAGGGTGCTTATCTCTCCAAATAGATCAGTAGCTTTTGGGCTGCACTTTCTGAAGCAATGAACAGAGAGTTTTGCTTTGAACTTGAAAGCTTGTGTACTGCATTTACTAATACAGCAAGCTGTTACAGATGTATGATCCACAAAATTACTTCAATCCCGCGCTAAAGGAGGTAGATTTTCTACCTGTTCTTCCTGGTCATTTTTATTTAAACAATTGCCAGTTTTACATCCCCTTTTTTTCATTACAGTCACCCTGAGTTCATCAGGCAAAAGAACATCACTGATGTCATGGTGACATCCTGTCCAGAGTTGACAGGTTTGGGTTAATTGCTGGTCCCAGCAGGCCCAAGTGTGTGGATCACCCAAGGGACTAATCTATAGAGAAGATCTCTCAGGAATAAATCTCTTACCTCAAATTAAAAAAAAAAAAACCTCCTTTTTCTTAAAATGCAGCAAAACAAACCCCACTCAAATCTGATCTGAATTAACATCAGGAACAAACTAAGACTTTAATTTCTATTTCTAGTTTGTTCAAGTAACTCTTTGCACTCTCTCCCTCCAAGACAATTTTGGGCTAAGTTGAAAAACACAGCTCCACAAAGCCTCTGTGGGAAGGCACCAGGAATGCAGCAAGATAATAGTGCAGCAAGATAAGGGGGATTAAGATTACTTCTGGTCTTTTTTAAGACATAAGAGGTGAAAAAGTTAATGGAACACTCAACCAAGAGACATTGCTGAGACCTGCAAAAAGTGATAAACCAAGATAGCTGAGTGAAAAATATCAGTGAGTGGCTGGAGTTTTCCATGTGCATTGCAGCTGGGTTCCACATGGATTATGGCATGGAAAGATGCCTGTCAGAAAAGGACCTGGGCACACAGGCCAACAGCTGGCCAAACAGGAGTCAGAGGTGGCCAAGAAAGCCAGTGGCATCTCACTTTGTGCACAGTGTGGCCAGCAGGAGCAGGGCAGGGATTGTCCCCCTGCACTCAGCACTGGTGAGGCCACACGTAAGAGCTGTGTCCATTTTTGGGTCCTGCACTACAAGAAAAACATTGAAGGGCTACAGCATGTCAGAGAAGGGCAAGGGAGCTTGGAAAGGACCTGGAGCATGAGCCCTGTGAGGAGCAGCTGAGGGAGCTGGGGGTATTTAGCCAAAAAGAAAAGGAGGCTGAAGGATGTTACTTTTTAAAATCCATTCAAAGGAGGTTTTAGCAAGGTGAGGGTTGGTCTCTTCTCCCAAGCAGCAAGTGAGAAGACAAGAGGAAGCGGCCACAAATTGTGCCAGAGGAGGTTTAGAATGGCTATATTAAAAGTTCCTTCATCAAAAGGATGGTCAGGCCCTGGAACAAGCTGCCCATGGAAGTGGTTGAATAATCAATCATCCTTGGAAGGGTTTCAAAGAGATGTAGAGGAGTCGTGTAGGGACATGGTTTAGTGGTTGACTCAGCAGTGCTGGTTTAGTGGCTGAACTTGATGATTCCAAAGGTCTTTTCCAATCTAAAGGATGTTATTATTCCTCACTGAGAACTTGCTCGTATTGTTGTGGAAATGAGATGTTCCTTTAATCACCATGGCGAGTTTGAGTGGATTACTCTGTGGAGACAATATCAGCCACTGACAACCCAAATCCAGTGGACACCTGATCCAGCTGGTGTTGAAGCTGATGAAGTATTTCTATTGTACTTAATGAGCATTGGCCTCAGCCTCAGAAGAGTGCACTTCAGCTTGAACTTCTCTGCCTTTGCAGCGATTTTATTAAATTTACAGAGTTGGTATTAGATTTGCTCAGTGTATGAGAACATTACTATTCTGTTAAATTACTTTTTCAGTTAATAATATATTCTTTTCTACAAAGATTTTACTTTCTTAAGTCCTTTCCCCCCTCTTTACCTTCATCTGGTTAGGGAATTCATTCTCCCTTTCTGCCGTGAGCTACTACATGCTGTTATCTGGCAGGGTTAAACAGCTCTTGCCCACTTCTCAAAGGAGTGCTGAACTGTATTTTTGTTCCTTGGGCAGGCTGTCCCTTTCTAACTGGTGGAACCAAAGCAAGAAGAGCCTCATGAACTGTGAGGGAACCTAAATCAAAGCAGGCTCTTGACCCCAAGCTCTTCCAGGTCAAGGCTCAGTACTAAGTTCTGGGAAAGCCCTCCACATTCCTGAGCCTTTTCTGTCCAACAGAGAGATACACTCTGTGAGCCCATTCCCAATGATCTCTGGGATCCAGACTCTATTATATTATTTATAGTATTTACACCTGTAATACCAGCAGCACTCTAAGGGCTTTGAAGAGATCTTGGAAGACAAAGTCCCTGCCTAAAGAGCTTAATATTCACATTTTATTCACAATATAAAAATATACATACTCAGAGTCTGTAAGACACCGGATTAAAAAGGCTTTTCTCCTTAAATTAGCTCAGAGAAACCTAACCCCCTGAAGAGAGAGAATGAGGCAGCTGTGGAGGGAAGGGAGCCAGCACCACTGAGTACAAAGTGTCTCTCAGCTGCCTCATCTGGAGATGCACTTTCAGCCTCAGCTTGGGGTCCTCACAGACACTTCTGATCCCTGTGAGCCCAGCTGGGATCAGAGGGCAGGTTCACCATGCTCCCCTGCGTGGTGTTCTTGGCCAGAACTGAGTCCAGCCCAGCTCCACCTGGAGTGGGTGAACAGGGGGATGTGATGGGATCAGAGCCTTTGGATCTGCCTGCTCAAACTCAGCCCTGCTCAGTGGAACAAACCAGATCCTTTTACTTGGGAGTCAGGGTGTGCAGCACACAGTTCTCAGTTCTGACTATTCTGACTATCGCACCATTCCCAGTATTTTGACACAGTGCTTTATATCCTATTTCTGTGCATGACACACCACACTGTCAACATTGAAACACATTAAATTATTTAAGACCAAAGAAAACCCAAATAATAGCATATAAAGAGATATTTTGGAAAAAAGTTGTGTTCCTTCATTAGGTGTCCTTGAAGTTTGGTGGGACTTTTGCCATAATGGACAACAGTGCCAGAGAAATGGAGCAGAGTGCTCAGGAAGGGGCTGGTGACTAAATGATTGTGGGGAGAGGGAGTCAGAGCCACCATTACAGGGTGACAGTTGAGTAGCAAAGTGACAAGAGTTCAGAGGCTGTAAGTTCCAGTCTGTTGCAGAATTTTAATGTGTTTCCACATGAATGATATTTGGTTAGATATTGTAAGCACAGTGCTGGAAAATTAGGATTAGCAAATGACTAAATTAAACTGAAAATTGGGTAAAGAGATTTGGAAGTAAATGCAAATGCTTCAGTCGTAATGGACTTTGCCCTCTAAGGAGTATTTTTTTTAAATAGCCTGTTAATTCTTATTGGATTTAAATTTTTTCCCATTACAAACACTAGAGATTTTGCACAGAAATCTGAGGGGGTTATAGAAGAACAGTCAAAGAACAACGGAAGAGATGTAGGTTGAAAGTGATGCAATGACCTCTCTTTTCTGAAATGCTCATCACAGATTCCTGAGAAAATTTCTGGGATTCATTCCTGACCACAACACAATGACAAAAATACTTAACACAAACTTCACCAACTCACTCCTGGCCCTTGAGAAAATATCTGTTACAAGGTCAAAATCCACATCAGTTTTTGCGGGGCTATTATTTCTGAAACCCAGGTGAGACACAAAGGAAACTGCACAAAGACACAGGATGTAATTAACTCTGGGCATTATCTGCAAACAGGGGAAATCACCCAGAGGTGGCAGGGTGATTTTCTGACCTCCTGACCAAAGGAGATGGTCCATGCTGGACCCCAGGGTACACCAATACACCTGACCACCCTGCCAAATGCACAAAACTGGATCCACATCTGACCAAAGGCACTCTGAGCAATACAAAGGAGTTGGGATTCTCCACAAACCAGCCTCGTGCTGACACCAAAACGAACCAGACAACTCAAATAGCCAAAAATGGGAAAAGCGAATAGTGATAGTGAGAGAAAAGAGTGGGTGGTGCATAGCCCCAGTGACTGTCTCAGTATATTGTTTTTCCCACGAGGATCTGGAAGATCTGACACTTCTCGTACCAATTCCCAAGGAATATTGCAAGAGAATTAGAGATAGGGGGAGAGAGATGCAGAGCAGTCTGATAACTTACCATGATAATAGCTACCGAGTCAAAATTACATCCAAGGCTTCCCTCTTCAATCTGTGAGGTTTGATGATGCTGATTTTATCAGCAAGGTCATTTTAGCACCCAAGCTTAATCCAGAATCTATTCTGATATTTGTTTAGGAGATTTGAGTAATCTCTTTAGGAGTATTAACAAGAGCTGGAGTCCTAAAGAGCAATCTTCTCTCAGCCCTTACTGGAACAGAAGGATTTGAGGTCAAAGCTAGGTGAAGGCTTTTTTAGGGCAATCTGGAAGCAAATGGAATTATCTTAGGAGCAAGTCACATTTTGGAGAATAGAGGCATGAAGTTTGCAAAGGAGTTTAGGTTGGTTTTGGGTTCAATTTTCTGGCTGCCCTGGATGCAACCCATGAGCTGCTGCATGATTCAGGCATTGATAGGAAGGCAGAGGAGCTTGCTTCGAGATTTCCTCAGTGAGCCATGTACAACTGCAGTCAGTGGTCAAACAATATGTGAAAATTTACTGCCTTTTTCCAGTGTCACCATATGCTGCCTGTTGGCTCTTCATGACACAGGGCTGGCCCTGGAGCTCTGTGCTGGGAGGGGACATCTAGTTGAGGGAGTGGATGGGAAAATTGAGTGAAACAAAGTCACTGATGCTCAAATGCCAAGCTGTTAAATCTTCAGAAAGTCTTGGTTCAGAAATCAGTCATTGTTTTTCATAAATAATTAGAAATAGGATCAGTGGATAGGAAGTCAAATGTTCACTTGAGGGCTTTAGGTTACACTTTGTAAGGGCCTTTGAGGAATTGTCATTGAATCTTCACACCCAAAGTGTTCTGGGTGTTGCATGGGTGTAGCATAAACCATTTCCACATGGTCTCATCTGAGACTGTGTGGCTGATAATGCATGAGATTAGACCTTTTCTTGCAGATAAACTGAAGAAAATCACAAAAATATCAAAATAACAAAAACAAAAGCAGTGCTCCCAGAAGAGCCCCATCATGGCAGGCAGAACGGCTTGTGGCACTGTTGGGTCATTAACCCTTGTACCCTCTTCTTCCCCAGAAGGCTGATGGACTTTTATCTAGCGCCAGAAAAAAAGAACAACACCCTGGCCTGTGGGGCTGAATGCTGTGGATACTCATCCCAAGTTCTCTGCAGTTTCACAGCTGGCAGCAACAGATAAATTTATCATTTCTCCAAGCCAAGATGGAATCAGGTCTCACTTGGAGGTGCTGCCTCGAGAGTAGAGGAAGGTTTGGGCATTAACTCATCTCACCTTCCAAGCTTTGGAATGTCTGAAAATTTGGAGCATAATTTGGAATCCTAAGGCCAAACACCCCAACCCTAAGAGGGGGTACTACAGCTCACCTAGGAAAGGTTTACAGTGAGCTTTGCTATCCAAGCCATAACAATGTTATGTTTGTGGGGCTGATAAATTGCCACAGCAATTATTTTACTGTAAAACCAAACAAACCTCCCATTACGGCCTCACATGCAAAAATCTCTTACTGGTAGTTTCAGAAATGAATGTTGGTGTTGAGTAACTCAGATTTTGGTTGTATCATGTGAGGGGAACTAGAAAACAGTGTTATTCAAAGTATTGTGACATCAAGACATTTTTGGCATGATGTGCTCTAACACTGACAGGAGCCATAAAAATGTGTGGAAAAAATAGTTTTATTTTCCCTGTGTGTTTGAAGGGTTAGATACAATTGGTAATATACAGCATGTGACTACTATTGAATGTATTAATATAGATTTGCTAGAGCTTTTTATTATGAACCACTGCTAACAATGTTTATTTTCACTTGTGAGTGGAAGCACACAATAAAGGCATCCCTCAGGAAGTTTGTGCATTTGCTCTCCAGCCATGACTCACCCCTTACTCAGAGAAGCAAAGCCCAAGTGACCCAGCTGGGGTGAGCACAGAGCCACCACAGAGGAAGTTTCCTTAGCAACAGGAAAATATCCAAAACCTCTTCCACCTCCTGTTTGCTGTTCCTTGAAGTTGTTCTAAGTAAATGGATGCTAAACCTCTGAATTTCAGAGTCAGAATCAATGTATCACAAAGCAAATCCCTCTGCTTGCAAGCAAGTTAACTGGAGCTACCACCCTCCCGAATTCAGGCTTAAGAAAAATAATGTTTTATTTTATCTACTCTCTCCAAACACTGCCTGGGCTCATAAACAAATAGCAGAAACAGTTTCTGCATCCTCAGCTGACACTGATTATCATCAGGGATCTGTTGAAGTTAATGAAACCATGGCAATTCAGAGCAATCAGCCCAGCATGAGCTCGGTGCTTGTGGGTTCCAGGTGCCCATGATCAAAGCTGATGAAGAGCAGGGGAATAGCTCACCCAGGAGAGAGGGAGGCTTGGGGCTTTGTTCTGTGGTGTTTCTCTGTGTGATGTTTTGAAGAAATTTTGAGGTGTTTTTTGTGGGTTTTTTGTTGTTTTTTGTTTTTTTAAGAGGTTTTGGACCAAAGAATGGGAAGCTGCAAGCAAGTGGAAAATTGTTCTTTGTGTTTCCAGGTACTGTGTACAGTAGTCTGATGTATTTCCTGTATGTATGTACATTGTTTCTTAAAATATCTTTAGTCCCTGTACTGCACCCCTCTGGGGTGAAATGTGTATATTACATTGGAACAAGATGCCACTTTTTGTGTTCACAGTAATCTATGTTAAAGTTCAATAAGGCTCCAAGTGTGTGCTTCCCTCCCTGTTGTAGGCATGCAGCCATGGAAAAAGAGTGCAGGAATGAGTGTATTGATTTATGCCTGTCGCTGCCTGATAGGAGCAGATGGGGGTCTGGGAGTTTCAGTTTAGCTGATGGACTGTGCTAAACCTGACCTGGTTCTGGTGCTGTTACATGGGAGATGTCTTTGATGCAGCTCAGTCACTTTTGAAGTATTGTGGAAGGTGAAGCGGAGCCAGCTTTGTAGGCAATAACAACAGAATGAGATTATTTAGGCTAAAATGAGTCAATATTTGGAAAATTCCACTGTTAATAATCAGACCTTGCCTGAGGGGAGCTGATTGATGCTGCTTGTACCAGATGGTTTGCAGCATGAGGCTGAGCCTGAGTGCTCCTGTGGACACCCTGATGGGGAAGCAGCTTGGGGGAACGCATGAGGGTGCAGCCAGGAGATGCACGTGGGCACCAAGTCACCTCACTGGGAACAGCAGTCAGGGCTTCAGTTAAGGGTGGAGGAAGAAAAAGCACTTTTGGGACAGAGATAAAATTACACAGATTTGAACCCTAGCAGAGCATTTGAGCTCTTGTCTGTGGTCACCCTCACTGGTGGCGTTGTCCCCAGCTGGTGCCAAGCATGGGGGTGCCTGACCTGCTTTTCCAGGGCTGTGAGCTCCTGCTGGCACCACAAACACGAGGCCTTGGCTGTGCTCTGCTGACATCTGTCCTATAAAACTGGCAGCAATAATGAATGATAGCCCATATTTCTGTAGTATCTTCTTCGTGAGGACACCTAACAACATGCCATTGATAAAGCTCTTTAAGGGCTGGAGTTTGGCCAGGGCCTTGAAGAAGCAATAGCTTGGCCCTGGTCCCACAAAAGGGAGCTCCACAAAAGGGATGCTTCTGATCAGGGACAAGGGACTTGCTTTCCCTTCTCCCAGCTGAGCAAACAACCTTTCCTCACAGCTTAGGCATGCCTGACTAGAGGGTATTGATGGTTCTAATTGCCTGACCTGGGTACCTGGTTGTTCTTGGCCTGGACAAGTGCATGAGCTCTAATAAGTGACTTTGGGTGGGAGCAGCTGTCTGTAGTGTCAGACTGCACATCTAATGACATGCCACTGAGCTGCCCTGGGTTAGGCTACAGCAATAACTCATTAAATATAATTCTGAGGGAGCCCATTTTGGGAGTGTTGGAGTGATCACAAACAACTGAGGCATAAACGAGTCCTCTTCCCATCCTTGGTCCGTAGCACAGCTCAAGACTTCTCTGGTTATTTGTGGACAGAATTTATTGATGATTATTGTATTCCTTGGCATGAACTGAAATTTCAGGTTCATGGCCATTAACCATGGTGAGAACAATTGAACCATTTGTCTCACATGGTGGGTTTGCCCGTGGAAGCTGCAGATGCTTTGACTGACTTATGAGTGGGGCTGGGTGCTCGTGTCAGGTGCAAACAAAAAAACACAAAAATGCCCAGTCTGAAATGGGTGTCTGTGTGTGTGACACGACAGTCCCTCCTGCAAATACTGGGCTGGGAGCAGTGCTGTGGCTTCCTGGTGCCCTGATGAAATGCTTCTGCATTGTAAAGATAAAGAGGAGATGGATTAAACTCATCCAAATCCTGGTAGAGCCTTTCTGCTCAAACTTTTTGTTTTGCTTTCCCTGACCACTGTGACACCAGCAATTTGCTGGTCTTTTTGAGTCACCAGCAAAAAGGAAATGCTGTGATTTGTACCCCAGGAGCAGGGATGGGAGCCCTCAAGCACCTTGTGTGCATGCAAAGGAGACTGATGCATCCGGCGCCGTGACTGCTCTGAAGAACTCTTCAGATCCCGGAGTGTGAGCCTGAGTGCAGTTTGAACAAGCTGTGTGCTTATGCAATTAAAACCAAGCTGTGCTGCTCCTTGAGCACTTACAGCACTCCATAGGGGCACAAAGAGATCAGGCACTGCTGTGTGGGCATTTCTTTAAAACCAAATGGAGGGAAATTGGCCCCTGTGCTGCAGGAAGGAGGCTGTGGGTTTCTGTCTCTGGAACCACAAGCTCAGATTCTGAGCAGTGATTGCACTTTTCAGCAGCACCTGTGCTCTTGTTTTGCTTGTGGTGTTGCTTATTTTTAATGGATCAGGAGTCTGCAATCAATTTCAAAAATACCAGCAGTGCAGTTTGAGCCCATGAGATCAGGAGTGGATGTGTACTTTCAAGAAGGCACTGAAGAAAAAAACACTTTAAAAGCAGTTTTAATTCTATAATTGCTGTAGAGGATAGACACAGCAGGGCACTGTTTTTTCACAGAGTGAAAAAGAATAATGAGGAATCAAAACTTTATATCCTGTTCCATATTTTTCATTAACTTCTATTTGGAGGCAAACAAGTGCCTTACTTCCCTTCTTCTGCTCCTGCAGGAAAGGCAGAGCTGCAACTGGGAGCAGAGCTGTCTTGTGGCTTTAAGACTCTGTGAGAATGGAAAGCCTTGATGAATGCTCCTATGGAGATATAAAATGATTAATCTACAGGCATCTGAGAACACTTATGATTTAGGTTTTGGTCTTGTATCTGTTATTTCACTTATGGGGCTGTTAATAATCTTGTAATGCACATCAGGCTGTATCTTAATGATTAAAACATGATTAAAAAGGGTCTGTTTTATCTGTAGCTGGTGAGAAATGCAATTATTTTAAGTAGTTCAATGCCTGTACCAGTCAGATGTGGTATTAAATGGCTTCAATGATTTGTCTGGAGGGGTTTTTTGAGGTGCTGGAAGCACCCCATCAGAGGCATAGATAAGAATGTGGTGTGGGGGCAATGCAGGAGGGCAGGAGGCCATGGGATGGAGAGCAGAGGGATGGGAGGAGAGTGAGAATAAGCAAATTGTAGTGCCAGATGTAGAGCCTTAGCCTGAGGACAGTTGGGCAGGTAGAATAAGGCCTGGGTGGGAAATCTAATGAGGATGGCAGAGCTGGGGGACACAGAAGGATGGACATATGCTGAGTGGGAAGAGAGAGGGCTGGAGATGAGGTGAGGGGGGAAAGCTCTTTTCCTTCCTCACTAAGAGCTTGTGCTGAGAGGAAATCCCAGGAATGACCTTTGCCTCCCAAAGCTGACCTGCTGGTCCCTGGAGGGGAGCCTGCAGTGCTGAGACCCATCAGGTCATCTGGCAGTGCTTCCCAAAAAGCTCCCCTGCCTCTGAAAGGTCCAGTGCTCCTCAAAACCTCACAGCTCCTTACTCAGAGATAATTAACTGTGCTGTTAACAGGGATCAGACTTCAGTTTCAAGCGGAATAAACCCAACCGTAAGCATGTGGGTGGGACATGGACGGGCTTAAAGCATTTCTGAGGTTTTTCACTTGTGCTTCCCTCACCAACCTTTATACATCAACAACAGAATTAAGAACTGAGGCAGAATAAAAAATGGACAGTTTTTCCAGTTTCTGTATTTCTAGTGTGGAGGGCTACTCTTCAGCTCAAGCCCAGTACAGTTTGCCTGGACACACAGAAGTGAGTCCCTGCTCACACAGGAGCCAGAGGCAGCTTTGCCACCGAGTTCAACCAGCACTAAAACTGCTCCTGTAAAAGTGCATTTCTACAGCTGCACTGCAATACCTCTGCTCTAAACCTCTAGTTAAATGCATGTTAAAGTCCAGGATCAATCTGCCAGGCAGTAAGTTAATGGCCCATGGTGTAGCTGCTGCTGTGATGCCTCTTTTCCATTAAGAGAGAGGCAGTGTGGCTCTGAGTGGCTCGTGTGTCTGAAATGATGGTGCTTGTGGCTCACACCTGCGTGGGGAGGATGCTTGTTGCATTTAAACTAGATTACATGAGCCAAAAGGGTTGTTCAGCCCAGCAGGCACTGCAGAGCTCCAAAGGGACACTCTTGTGGGACTGGGAACCCCTGGCATGTCCCCCCCAAGTGTTATTTCAGGAAGCTCATGCAGATCCCTCCACTGACTCAGTTTTGCTGCCCTTGACCTGCAGGGTGCTGCAAGCATCAGTACTCCTGTGTTTGCAGCCTCTGAACAAGCATGCAGAAAGCCAGGAGACTTCTTTGCCATCCCTGCCCTCTGTTGGCACAACATCCTGCATCTGGCTCAGGGCACACTGACATGCCAGCTGATCCTGGAGTGTAAAGGGCAGAGATGTTGGTCATTCTGGATGCATGCAATGCTCCAGTCTGCTGGGTTGCCTCTGGCATTTTGGATATAGCCTGAAAGGCACTGGATCTGCAAGGTTCAGTGCTTGGTGTTGGGATCTCCCAGCAGTCTGCACCTGGCATGTAAAGCAGCACAGAGAAGTGACTTCTCCAGCTCCTTTAAAAGCAAAAGTAGAAAGGGAAATAAGAAACAATTACCAGCTTTGAAGGTGGGAAGGATGCTGAGGCCTTTTGCTTTCCTTTACCATGCTGTGCTCCTTGTCTCTCCTGAGCCCCATGCTGTAAATCCCACGCTCCCATCGGAGGAGCACTGGCTGCAGAGCCCCTTGGTGCAGTCTGGGTCATCCAGAGAAGGTGGTCAGGAATGATCCTGCACCTCCCTGCTGTGCCAGGACACAGCTTTGCCTTCCAGGGCATGGGAGGTGCTGGGCTGGTGCTGAGTCCTGATTCAACCCACTGCAGCCTTGGGGCTCCTGGGGTGATGCCTGAGGTTGGGCAATGCTGGGACACCATGCTGGGGACACAGGGAGCATACCTTGTGGCATCTATCTACCCACTTTTTTTGGGTGGTGAGGACCCAGTGACTGAGGCTGGTGCAGGGCATCCCTGTGAGGCAAAACCCCCCTGCCTGCCCAGGGGCTGCTGGAGAATAAGATGATTTCTAGTGGGGCAGTGAAGACCTCCTAGGGAAAGACAGGATTTCCTCCAGTGGGACTGAGGAGATTATGACAGAGAGCTAATCTGTATGGCTGTTTCATAAGTTTCCCCAGTGCCTGGACTCCGTGCTCAGCAACAGACACTCTGTGTGCTGAGAATAACTGATTGCCCAGAAACACCATGGAAGGGTGTGTGGAGGGCTGGAGCAAGCTCTGCCTCTCAGTCTCTTTGTATTTCAGTGTTATCTAACAAAATCTCTCCTCATTCCCACACCGGGTTAGTAGGAGGGACCAAATGTGCTGCCAAGCCCCACTGCTTGGTGGAAACCACCCTTCACCTGGCAGTTTACATTCCTCGTGAATCCCCACCTCTTTCCTTGACCTTATTCACCACAAACAGGCGAATGTTTGTGGTGACAAACCCAACACCAAAGCTACTCTTCAGACCCCTGTCCATCTCCTACTCATTCACTGCAGTCAGAATTCACGAGCAAAGGCAGAATGCAGGTTCTGCTCCAGCCCAGGGATCACACCACGAGGGGCTTTGCTACTGTCCCTGTGCTCAGACCAACTGCACTGTGCAGCAAAAATCACAAGCAAGCAACATCCAAGGCTTTCCAGATTGTTATTACAAAGTGCAAGTGAAGATCTAAGTTCCCATCTGGACACTTGCTCTATCCATCTTCAAGTTTTTGTCCAAATTATTTAAATGCTCACTGCCTTAGTTCTTCTGTTTGTAAATCCCTAACCTGCCTGTTTGCTATTCTTGGATTAAAATCACTGTGTGTAGTACAGCTCCTGTTCCAGCAGCTCCTGCTGCTTGTGCACATTTGGACAAAAGAATTCTGAATGCATTCTGAGGAATATGGATATTCCAAATCAACCCAGGGCTGGAGTGCTGGCACTGCTGGGGAAGCTGGGGAGAGTGTGGAAGTTTGTGCTCTGTCAGTGGGAAGTTTGTGTGCAGTTACAGCTTCCTCAGTATTTTTCTGTTTTAAATTCAAACATATACATGACTTCAAGTCCATCCTAAAAAAAAGGAAGATCATAACCCCCAATTAGTGCATTAAAGCTGGCAGCCTGTTTTAATTTGTTACTCCTACACCTTTAGCTTGCCTGACACAGCTGGGGAGCACTGCCAGTGAATGCTGTATGAACTCCTGCGCGTGAAGTTGGAGGGGATGGACAGTGAGTTCCCCCCTGGCTGGGAGCCACAGCCTGGAATTTCCTGACAGTTTTTCTTTGTGGTTCTGAGAGCAGCTTGCTGTCAAGGAGTGTTTCTTGTGTCCCTTCCCTACCCCATATGCTGTTTTCAGTCTCTATTGCAGCATTCTGGAGTATTTTGCTTTCCAAATGAGGTCCACAGGGTACACTAATAAGTTGAAACATTACAATATGCATCAGTTAGACATCACTGTAAGCCTCTAGCTCCAGCCCACAAATGCTACCAACAGCGAATTCATTCCTCAGATGAGCAAGTGTAATTTATAACTCAGAGCAGCACTTGAAACTGTTTGACTAATAAAATGCCCTTCACTCGACTCCTGGGTTAAAGCCTGGCTGGTGCCAGCCCCTTGCCAGCTGCAATCACTCTAGGAAATCCTTTCCAGTGTGCACCTAGCAGTCAAACCTGCGTGTGCTCTGATACATGCTTTACTCTCCACTCCCCAGCACTGCCCTAAGTTCTTCCACCAACCCCATCCCAAATTGCTTGGCCCATCCAGCAGCTTCCCCCCATAAGGATCAGGTTTACCTGAGCAGCAGTGGAGCAGCAGTGCCTAAAATGGAGATTTCAATGGGATGCGACAGGGAGATTTTCCCTCTCATCTACGAACTTCTGTAGCTGCCACCTTTGGGAAAACAGCCTAGCTACCAGCAGAAGGCTTCCAAATATCTCGTCTCTCAATGTGTCCAAGTATTTCTTGCTGCTTTCACAGTTCCCAGGAAGTTTTAATTACTTTTGGTTTTTAAATAGAGGCAAAGCACCAGAATTCAGCAACTACACAGAAACAAGCTGTCAGTAGGAAGTGGGTGTGAAGACCCTCTGAATAAAGTCAACCCAAAAAAAGCTGAGCTTTCTCTCTCCAAACTTTATTTCACGAAGCTCCTTGTTCTCCCCACATTTATAAAAACTCTTCTTGAAATCCGCTCTGCCTGCACATCCTGGGCTGCCGTGACTCCTCTGGGGCATGATGGCCATTTCCACCAGGGCAGGACGCTCCGTGTGGAGTCGGTGCGTTCTCTGTCATTTGGCAAAGCTCATCCCTCTCATTTTTCCTTGGAAGGAAGCTGCAGGAGTCAGGCAGAGAAAGGAGATCAGGGCTGGGGCAGTGCCAGTGCTGTGCTGAGCCCTGGCTGGCCGTGCCCCCTCTGCCTCCGGAGCGTCAGGGCTGTGCAGGAGCTGTGCGGCTCCTTCTCCTGTGCTCGCTCATCCCTGCGTGCCCTTGCCTGTGCTGGTGGGAAATCAGGGGCTTCCCAGCCCTTCCCTCAGTCACCTCCATCGGACCACTTTGTCCTTGGGTGCTGTTTGCTTTCCTGAGCCCAGAGCGTGCTGGAGAGGCGCTCCCGCTCGTCCCCGGCTGCTCACTGATTTCCCATGCTGAGCTCTTGCTGTTTGCTGCTGTGGCAAAAGGAAAAGCAGCTCTGGCTGGCCAGGTCCACAGTCAGTTGTGAGAGGATCTTTTTTCCCCCCGTTTGAAATGTAAGGTCTCGCAAATTAAGAAGCTACAGCCTGTCTAGGTCTTATACCAGTCAGTCTGTGATTCATCAGAGAATCTCCTTGGTAACTAGCAGTTCCTCTCTGATGATTTGCTACTAAAAAGCTCTCCCAATTTAAAGATAAAACAGAGTGAAAGCAGGAAGAGGAGCTACACTATACAGATACCTTATACAGAAACATATGCCTTGTGTGCACACAGCTATACTGGATATTTTCTGATGTGTGTGGGAAGCAGCCTCTTTGTGAGACAGCATGGTATTACCCTACGGATGGCAAATGTGCCCCAATTGCCTCATCTCTGCTAGAAATCCTTTTTGCTGCTCCAGGGTCAGTCACCCCATCTGCAGGGTAAATAATCCCCCAGGAGAAGATGAGGCTGGCATTTAACGAGGGGCTCAGCAGCTCACGCTTTAATAAGCCAGATTTCTGCTTGTGTGGGACTGATTGCCAAGCACAAGGATTCAGAGACGGGGTGACTTTGTGCAGGAGGTGTGCCTGGTGTGTTTGATGCTGCCTGCTTGCCCTCTGGCTCTGGCAAGGAGCCCCTGCTGCCTGACCCCATCCTCACACACAGCAAAGTGCTGCCTGTGCTCTGGTGCTTGCTCAAGCTGCAGGGAAGGTGCTCACTGAAGATTTATTTTTCTAGGAATCAGTACTGCTGGAAAAGTTGATCCAAGGTAAAGCTAAGAAGAGTGTGTTTGAAACAGTGAGTAACTGTGCTCAGAGAGTCAGTGTAAGTGAAGGATGCCAGAGGCAAAAAAAGCTCTGTGGTGAGATTTGCCTGGGGTTCCTCAGGGATGAGGGAATGGTTTTGGGCTGGAGATCACTGTTCATGTTGTGCATGTCTGGTGCACCTGCAGCCAGAAAGCTCCAGCTCCCTGTGCATGCTGAGTCTGTGCCAGCAGGACTGTCCTGCTCTGGTGGGGCTTTCTGTGATACTGACCCCACCCATGTAGTGAAGGGGACATCAAATTACAAATGAGCAGAACCAAGCTGCTTCCAGTTCTTTTCCCCAGATAAATCAGGAATTAATATCACTCCTAGACTTCTCTTGCAACGCCCTTCCAGCAGCCCTTGGCAGAAGTGAGCAGAGGATGAAGAGCAAGGCAGGTTCACACTGGCAACCCAGATCCTCCTCTGTATTTCCTCACTTGCCTTATGTTCCATGGCACTAATTCCTCTGAATCATCACAACAAACAGCAACAAAGCACCAAATCCGTGAGATGTTTTTCCATTCCCGCAGGAGGGTTTGGAGCTCATTGTGAAAGCTTGCCCAGCCCTGGGAAGCACCAGCATCTGGAGTGTGGCTCTTCCAGGCAGCTCTGACAGTAAGGAGACCACGCTCCATCAATATCACCAATTTGGGACCAAATCTGTGCTCCCATTAGGTGGTGTGGCACCTCTAATATCTGAGCAGGAGAGTTCCAGCATCATGTGCTCTGCCTGGGGAGGCTGATCCAGCCCTGCTTAGATTCAGACCTGTGGTTTCAGATCTTTAATTTTAGCAGGAAAACACTTGAGTGTAAATGCGCTACCCATCCCAGCAAAGCCAAAAGTGCTCAGACCTACATTTATCAAGGAATATGAGTGACAATAAGCTGGTTCTGATAAATGAGAGCTGATATATTCAAGCTGATTTTTGATGCAATTGAACATGTCAGGAACACGACCTCATTCTGGTTAAGGGATGAGTTTTTAGATAATCAAAGCTCTGATAAGCAAGGCCTGACTTCCACCTCAGTCAGGAAGAAAAGGGGAGATTGATGCTCCTCCTTCCCCTTCCTGCTCCCACTGTGGGTGCTGACCCTTGGCATGGGCAGGTGCTGCTGTTTCAGGCTTGAAGGGAAATTACCAGGGAAAGCCTCTCCTTCACCTCTCTCCTGCCTTTAAATTCTCTTCCTGAAGCTTGGAAGCCTTTGCTGCTACCAGATCTGTGAGCCTGTGCCTGTTGGAGGGAGGGAAGCAGATGGAACCCCTGATGGGAGGGATGTCTGCAGGCATGTCCTGGCTGGCTTCATCTCCAGGATCCCCTCATGGAGAGAAGGATGGAGAGAGGTCAGCTCCAGCAGCACTGCCACTCAGTGCCATTCTGTCACCAGAAGGCACCAGACTGGGAAAAGCAGGACCATTTTTGTTTTACCCAGGGGTAGCAGGAGCTCATATCCCCTGGGGGAGCCTCAGAGCAGAGCCTGGTGCAATGCCTAACCCCCCACAACTCTTCTGGAGCAGGAATTGCTCCCTCAAAGCCTGTGCTGACAATGAGCAGACCTGAAGCAGATCTAACTCTTTACCTTTGCTGAACCTCTGGAGTGGCCAGATCTCAATTTTTATGTGATATGTTTAATCACAGTGTTGTGACTTGGACCATGTCATGGGGAGAAGTGCAAAAGCATCAAAACCTGCTGGTTCCTCACCCCCACCTGGCTTCCCTCACAGAGCATCTCCTCAGCTGGGCTATTGCCCACCCTGCCTGGGTTTGGTTACAAATGGATATTTATAGGTATAAAAACAGAGTTCATGTGCAGTGTTCTGCTCTTCCTATCTCCTTTGCAATGTGTCTCTATTTTGGGAAGTGGAACAAAGGTGTCTGCAGCTATTTATAGCAGGGCAAGGTGCACAAAGCCTCCAGCCTGGGTGGGCACTGACCCTGATGTGGGGTCCCTGCCATCAGAGATGATAGTGCTTTTTTTCTGCTTTTCTGTGTCTCTTCTCTTTTTTATTTCAATTGTTGGCCTAATGCTGAATAAGATATGAACTTAAAGGACTGTTAATGGCAGTTTGAAAAAAAAGAAAACGTGCAAAGCCTTGGCAAGTTTTTTATGAATTGAATCTCTTGAGATGAAAGTTTCATTAGTGTGAAACAATGAACCTGCTACACTTTTAGTAGTACAAATGAGTTTCATTTGTATTAGGAAGATACAAGCTTATTATTTTTAGTTTGTTCCTGTAGTACCAGGAATGTTTAATGTGATAATCAATGTAATTGAGGAACTGAAAGTACAGAAAATTGCAGCCCTCTCAGAAGTGGTAATGACTGCAGCATGGCCAAAAGGTCTGGGACATGGGCACAGGAGTGCTTAAAACAGACTCCTGTCCCAGGTGTGGATGATCCATGATCCCTGATTGTGCTGGGGTCTGTG
This sequence comes from Melospiza georgiana, assembly GCF_028018845.1. Lineage (NCBI taxonomy): Eukaryota > Metazoa > Chordata > Aves > Passeriformes > Passerellidae > Melospiza > Melospiza georgiana. The sequence goes on along the minus strand of NC_080439.1, from coordinate 6,596,553 downwards.
GGAGGACAGTGCAGCCCTTGGAACCTGATGGGATATTCCTGGTCCTGAGCACCCAGCAGGAAGCTCAGAGCTCTGGGATGCACTTGGGATGGCCCTTCTGGAAGGGCAAAGGGAAAAGGAGTTTTTGCTTTTGTCCCCAAACCCGAGGATATGGGAAGGAAGTTTCCCTTCCTGGGATCTGGGGGGTAACAACATTTGGGAGCAAGCCTGACTGCAGAATTTGGCACCTAAGTCGGGGCAGGTCTTTACTGAGGATTAGGATAGATCACAATTTGGCCACTTTGGCTTGCTTTTCTTTCCTTTTTTTGCCTCCCCAGAAATAGCAAAAGGCACACATTTGACACCAAAAATCTACTGTCAAATTCCCACTCTTCCTAAGTACAAGGTTGCTAAAGATTTTCAATTGAATGCTTCAGAGACCTTAACACAGAGAAAACACAGAGAAAACACAGCATCTCCTCTCCAGACCACTGCTCACAAACTGTGATGCTATTTTGTGAAACTTCCACTCCACAAACCCAGCAGCAGGCACACACCACACAAATTCAGCCTGAATTCTATGAAAAACATAGCATAAGCAGCAAACTCATGGGAGGACCCACCAGCAGCAGGTTGGTCACCTGTAGCCCAGCACCATGGAGATCCTGCTCCAGCTTTGGGCAGCTGCTGATCCCATGCACCAAATTCAGCCTTTCCTGCACCTTCAGGCAATTTCCCTCCTCAGTGCATTCTCTCTCTGATGCAGCTGGGGTTTTTTGTGATTTACTGTGTATTTAGTCCATAGAAGAGGTGGAGGGGAGGAAGGCAGACCCTTGTGTCTGCTCTGGCTGCTGGGCATCAGCCTGGGTAGTGATGGAAGAGGAGGAAACCATAGAACCCAGGGCAGACTAAATGTATTTTAAATGCAGCCTGTGAAGCTGCTAAATTCAGAGCAGGTCTGAAAGAAACAACAGCTTGCAGAGGTGCAGCCAGGTTTGTTTATACCTTCTCCATTTTAATTTGTTTCACTTTGAGGAGGGAAATTTTCTGTGTGAGAAAAGTTGCCTTGTTCTGGTGGTCTCTAATAAATCACAGCTGTGATTTTACCAAACCTAAAAGTGTTTGGTGCTCTCTGGAAATGCTGCTGGAGCTCTTTGGCCATGCCAGGACAGGCTCCCTTGCCCCACAGTGCCATCCTTGAACAGATAACCACAGAGAAACAAGGTTTGCCCATTGAATGAACTTACTTTAGTGCTTGCCATGAGTTAGATTTACGTCTACTGCAATCAGAGTGTGTTTTGGGGAAATGACTGAAGGCAGAGCTGAAAGTGGTGATGCATGGGCTGTGGTGCTCATGCTCATAATGCAATTGCTTACATTACAAAGCAATTATCAGAGTTTTAAATTTCAATAGCATTTAGAAAGGCATATATGCTCGGGGGTTTTCCATTTGCAGTGATGTTTCTTTTATTGTACCTACTTGCCTAGTAACTTCACTGTTTTAAACACATCAAAGTGCTTTAGAAATCTATTTGTGATCTTTGTTGAAAAACAAAGGCAATCCTGCCAGGTCCACACAGAACACTTGCTCTGTCACAAGTGGCTCCTAAAGTCCAGTTTAAGTTTTTGTGAGGTTTAATGAGGTAAAACCCCCTGTACAGTGTTTTCTGCTCCCTTTGGTAAATTTTGGCAGCACATCCTTCAGCTGGGGCAGCATGCTTCAGTGCTCTCTCTATCACTGCAGTGCCCATCAGCTTTTCCCTATCTCTCCAACTCCTCCAGGAGCAGCAGTCACTCTTGCAGTAAATTTTCACCTGGAATAGCACATTATTCTTGTGGCCTGCTGCTGGTGCTCTGCAGACAGGCTGAGGGGGTGGGAAGGGCAAACCTTCCCCTGCAGCTGCTGAAGATGAAGTTTCTGGCTGGTAATTTGAGGTGGTGCCATTTTGGCTATCAGGGCTCTGGACAGTCCAGGAGGGCCAGAACTGAGCTGGGACCCACTGGAGCAGGTAATTCAGAGAACCCTGATCACTTAGCAAGGGACTCTCTGCAGGGAGGAGGATGTTTGAACCTGACAATTCTACACCTCCCAGCAGTGCTGCTGTTCCCTCAAGCAGCACCAACACACTAATTGTTTCTCACCATTTATCAGGTGCAAAATGCATGTGAAATTGCAATTTCCATAGTAACTACAATCATCACCTTCCCATGGAATGTCAGGATACTTGAGAGTACCCCATGTACCTGTGTCCTTGTGTGAGGCACATCCCCTTCTGGCAGCCAGCCTTTTGTTTTTGGGCTTCCACTGCTTGGCATATAAGCATTCATAAAGCCTTGGTTACTCATCAGTACCCCTGCACTAAACACATGCTTCTCTAATGTCTTTAAGGTTATGTGGGATTCTATTTGCAATCCCTTTCATAAAAAAATATTACACAAACCACTTGCTGCTAAATCTGGCTGTCAGCAAGCAAATGCCAGAAACCAAAATGACTATTATTATTACTGCTATTTGCACCATTCCAAAACCCATTAATTTGCTTGTTGCAGTGTTAGGTAATGAACACTTCTGCAGCAAGGTCACACCTCCATTTTACATCAAATAACTATCTTTACTCATGTTTGATATATGAAGCCTATTTCTTGCTTAGGGCATAATGTTTTATTAACATTATTTTCCTTTGTTCTTTCTTACAGATTGTCTATTATGACTCTAAAGATTGCCTGCATGACATCTCTTTTTAAATTCAATGCATAATTACACAAAACAGAAATTCATTTGATGCTACATTAATAAATCTCTCATAATTTTCTTTGAACAGGGGGACACGCTGCTATTATTTACCAGAAAACATGGATTTAGTTAAGCTTCATGGAATTTTGCTGTCACTGACACATGTATTGGCACAGCAATGAAGGAAATAATTTGAAGGCAAGCTAGCCAAAAAGACTGATGGAAATAGTAAAAATAGTAGAGATGTGAAAACAAGAGGTACTGAAATAAGTGTCTGACATGGGAACTTGCAGAGAGGTTCACTGCAGCTGTGCCTGGCTGAGTGTCAGCCTGGGTTAATGTGCAGGGTGACAGATGTCCTGGGAACAGGCAAATGCTGAGGAGCAGAGCTGGAGTCCCTGGGCCAGGTCTGCTGGTGGAGCTGAGCTGCTCTCAGGTGTCCTTGGAGCATCAGTGACTTCCTGAGCTGTGGCTTTGGTGCTCTTCTCTGAGGATGATGGTGCAATCCTTCACCTTCACAAGGAAAGTGCCACCTCTCCTCCTGGCAGCATAGTTTTGATCTACTGACCCCATCCTGCTTGATCTGCTTCACCCACTTCAGCTGGTCTTGGCTCACCTCTGACCCTTTGAGCCCAGTTTTCCCCTCATTTGCTGTAACCACCCATTGCTGTGCTGCTTCTCAGCCACCAATCCAGGTGTTTCTGGTTACCCCAGCCCCTCCTCCAGCAGGGCTGCTCCTAAATACCACACAGGTGCCCTTCAGTTGTAATTTCACTGCCCCCTTACTGTGGCTGAAAGAGTTTCAAGGGTCTTCACAACCGTTATAGAATCCACTGCATAAGGACAGAGAAGAAAAGAGGACCTTGCACCCTGAACTTTGAATTTGCAGGAGGTAAGAGCTGCTGTTACTGTTTTGTGGATGGAAAACCTGCTGGTTGGCAGATATTAAGTGTTTGGCTCAAGGTCACAGTGAGTATCTTTGAAGTCACTTGATAAACACTTTGTTCTCAGCAAAGGATGTGCCTTGGGCTGTGATCTTATCCTGTAACAAAAGCTGAGATAGTTCCTCCTCGTTTATTCTAGTCTGGTGGTCAAAGTTGCTCACAGTTAATAATAAGGGGAAGGCCATTAATTGTGCCTTCTGATATATGTTTTTAATTTCTTTATTCATAATGAGCTCATTGCTGCAGCAGCAGGAGTGAAATATGTGATACTACTGGAATTTCTTTGCAATTCAGCATTAATTAATGTCCACTTCTCGCACAGCGTTAATAATAATGTGCCTCGTGTTTCAGAGGCTGCTGTGGAAAATTCTTCTCTAGCTGGCAAGAGCTGAGATTTGCATTTTAGCCTTTTGTTTAAAATGCCTCTGAAGGACTTTGAAGTATTAGAGTGAAGTTGGATGTAGCACCCCTGTCCAACCCAGCGCAGTGTAATCAGAATTCTGGTCTGTCTGCTCCCCTTGTCTCTGCACATTTACCAGCTGGAGCAGGGAAGGACACCTCATTTCCACAGAGGCCATGAACTTTTTGTTAGGGGAGCACATCTGTCAGCCCTTATTCCTGCTGTTCCAGCAGAGTTTGGGTTAACTCACTGTGGCATTTGCTACCTCTGACATCATTTGAGTCCCCTTGCATGGGATGGGCTCCTGGGTCTGTGTGATGATTTTCCTCACCTGTCTGTTGCAATAACAGCATACTGCAGGTTTTGCCCCTCTGGAGGATCAGACATGTCACTTAGCAAGACTAGCCATCCAGGGATAAAAATATGCCACTAAAATTAAGTTGCTGTTTGCCTATACTGTGAGATTTGTGTTAATACCATCACAAGGTTAAACCCATTTCTTCACAGGTTAAAGAGGATGGATTTTCTGGCCTGAAATGTTGATTTTTTCAGCATACCTGGCTGCTGTTTCATGCATGTTCGTCTCCTCAGCCCTGTCCAGGGGAAAGGAGGGGCTGGGTGTTGACCTGTGGCTTTTGGTAGAGACTGGGGAGCAGTCAGACTGATGGTTCATGGCTTACAAACAGAGTGTTATCCCTCTATATTTAATGATATCCCTAGTTTAGCAGCAGACTGGACAGATTTTATGCCCTCAGCACCACAGTGAATGTCTTTGCTGTGAGGATGAAAAGAAGTCAAAGGCTGTTGCATTTCCTGTTCCTGACCCTTTAAAGTATGATGCGACCTTTAGCATTTTCAGAGAGCTGAGAAATTCACAAATGCACACAGATTTAAACAATAGATGCTGCTTCCTTTTCTGAGAGCCCTGTCAGGCTGTTGTGGGAATGGGATGATGTTGCTTGGCAAACTTAGGAATTTGTGTGTGACCTTGCTGCTAAAAGCTTCATCTTGTGGCACCAGAGCATAACACTGAAATTGTGCATGGACTCTGAATTTTTGTTGGTTTTAGGCTGCTGAATGAGCAGATGTGGAAACTGCTGCTTCACTCTGTATGCTTGGAGGGGCATTCCCAAAAGCTCCTGCCATGGCCCAGGTTGGAAACACCCTTGTCTGAGGGCAGCCTGGGGATGGAGCAGCCTGTGGTACGGAGGGTGTCATTAGAAATGTGTCACCTTGTCCCCATGGTCATCTCTGACACCTTGCTTTGTGCACCCTGTGTTTCTGAGCTGGAGAAACAGCTTTGCTGACTGGGACAGTTGCAGCTGGGAAGTCCTGCACCCCAGCAAGGGTCAGGCTTTTGCTGCTTCTTTTCCAGCCCTGCTTTGCTGCAGGTTGGAGCTCACCCAGTGCTTGTCCAAAGCAGGAATCACAAAGCCAAGTCCTGGATAGGCTGTGGAATGGGAATGGGGAGGCACTCTGAGGTCTCCATGCACAGGGGATGTACCAGGGGCTGTTTGGCTGCTTTGTCTCACCGGGGCGGTGGGGGAAAACTGCTCCTTTTGTGCCTCTGCACTGTCACATTGGAAAGGAAATGGCAGGTGACAATTATTGCAGTTCCCCACCCTTGCTCACCAAGCCTTGGCAGGGACATGGCACTCGTTGCCTGACATCTCCTGACCCCACAGCTTTGGTGGGAGAGCTCAGAGGGAGGGATGCTGGATCCTGCTCCATCCTGCTTCACTGAGCTGCCATCAGGAAAGTTCCTGTCTTTTGGTTTTGTGTCTAATTTGGAATATGTGCAGATCTTGGTCAAGAAAAGTGAAGAGCACAAGGTACTGCATCCTGAAGTAATGGCCTCAGTGTCCCCATGTTGCATCTGACTTTAGGATTAAGTGGGAGGCTAAATACAAATTCAGGTGGTAGCACAGGCTCATCAGTAATTTACCATTTCACTCACAAATGTGCTTCACAGAGAAATAACTACTTTAAACCTTTCTCTTTGCTACACCCACTGACAAATATAGCTCTGAATCATGATAATGCTGTCTTTCCAAAGCTCCCATTCACATCTGTCTGTGCTGAATTCATAGGCAGAAGTTTTCACAAAGGGATGAATTGCTAAAATTCCTAATGAATGTGGTTATCAGAGAGGCTGCTCTAATAAAAATAATATACATCAGCAGAGCTGGCAGGTTTTTACTGGGGCAGTTCTTCATTGAGTCCAGAGTAGATGCTGTGTGATGAATCTTAGTGCTGTCACTCTTGGTCCTAATGGTGTGAGCAGCCATCAGCTCACAAACCAGCAGGGCCATTCAGTGGCTGATGGTTTTTTGGCATCATGCTCAAGTGTTCTCCAGCCTTTCTGGTCTTTTCCCAGTCTCTGACTAATTCACCAACTCTTTTATAATGCATGTGTTCCTCCTGCAATGTGTCTTTTAGCCTCTGATGTTCAGTGTTTTATGATGTGTGCTGCCTGCTCTGATTGCAGGGTGTGGACCCCACTGCAGACACCTGGCTCCATCTCCAGAGATCCAGGTAACACTTGGTTCTCAGAACACCTGTGGGGCTTGTTTCATAGCTTCCCCTTCCAAAACTTTGAGCTGGATTCCCCCTCTCTGGCTTTCACAGACAGTTATAGCTCTAGGCTGAACTGGTGACCAAGAGATAAACCAAATTCTGTGGGGCTTTTGTGCAGAGTACAACTGGTTCATTCATTATAGAGGATGCTGCTGCTTGTGGAGCCACCCCCAACCAGTTGGGTATTTCTTGAGCATCACAGGTTGTCTTGTGGGGACAGCCACAGTCTGAGGCTGTCAGTCCACAGCTTCAGTGTTTGCTGGCTATCAGGATGACAATGACCTTGTTTCCCTGGCTGGGTTGAAGCTGTGGCTGTGTCATGCAGGATGCACACCCTGCAAACAGGGACAAGCAGGAATTTGGGAACAGCCTGTGCCTGGGACGGCTGCTTGTGCTCCTTCCTTGCCATGTGCTGTGTAGGACCACTGGATCTTAGTCCCACCCACTTCACTCTGGAAATTGTGGTGGAAGCATTTTTAAAATTTCTTCTTTTAAAGTATCTATTGCTGATCTGTGTCAACAAACTCAAGTGTTTGCAGCAGAGACATTCTCCTACTGAGTTGTTTTGCATCAGTGGAGATCTCAGCAAAAACCAAAAAAGAAAAGAATAAATGCTAGAGAGTTTAGTGAGACCTGCACCAGCTTTGTCTAATACTAACCTTGCAAGAAGTCCTTGGATGATGTGAACTGGCTGCTATTGCTGGCAGAGAAAATAAAGTTGCAGCAGTTTATACAGCTGAGTACCTGGTCATTATATCTCACGTTGTGGAAGCACAGGTTAAAATGGTTTTTCATCTTTGATCCCTCAGCAATGTGAGAGTCTGTAGTAATCTTTAAGATTAGGGTAATAGCTCAAATTTTATATACAGCCTGCTAAACTGTTTACAAAATGCTTTAGTTCAAAGAGGGGAGTGCTCCATGTGCAGTGTGAGTGGATCTCCCTCCCTCCCTGCCTCTGCTGGGCTTTTAAATGTGTGTGGAGTGCCATGAAAATCTGACTTGGCACCCACAGTGCTGTGGGTGCTCTGAGCTGCAGGCTGGCACCGCTGGCCCCAGCACCTGGGATTTCCAGATTAAAAGTGTAGCTGAGGAGGGGGTACCACATATTTATGGAATTGCCCATTCTTTGGGAGCAGACATGGAGCCAGGCTGCATTTGAGAGGCAATGTAAAACCCAAATCAGAGGAATACACTGGCATGCAGGACTGGAAGCAGTGGCTTGGCTGTGTCTCATGTTTCCAGGTGACTTTAATTACACTCCCATGCAGGGGAGGGTGTAAAACATGATGGCACAAATAAACAAAACCGTCCAGCTAGCAGGAGGCACAGTTGCAGGCTCTTCGTTTCTAATACAACATGCTCCAGCCCATGTTTCTAGGTTCCCTGTGTATTAATACAAGTATTTATAAAACCAATTAATGAGAAGGATTTCAAATGCCAGAGCAGACATTTACTGAGACCAGGAGGCAGCTAAGGTTTGGCTGTCTTGGGCCAAGCCTGGGATTGCTCACCAAGCTTCAGTGGAGTGATAGTGGGTTTGCCCTGGGAGAAAAACAGTTTGTTTGACCATCAAGGGAAAACATAATTCAGACTGCAAAGCAGAACAGAATGGATTTTTGTAGCTTGCTTGCTGAAATATTTTTCTTTGAAAGTCTGCTGTGGTGTTGTGAAGGAGATAGCAAAAGAATGGATTTGGTAAAGGTGGGGGTGCCTCAGTGATGAATGGAAAATTTTCTTCCCTCTCAGCTTGCAGTAGTAATTCTATGTATCTGTTCATAGGTTTCTCAGAAAACTCTTTTCATCCTTCCAGCAATATTTGATACCCTGTGTATCCTGCAGACTGCAGAAAATGTTTACTCTGTCTTGTTTGCCCTTCTCCCAACAATGCACACACACAAAGGACAGTTTTGAAGTGTTTGTTCCTTTTGATTGACAATAAAAATCTTTTGCTATGAATTCTGGCAAAAAGTTCATGGTCCTCAGAATGCCTTACAGTTAATTGTTCTTTCATTTGCATGACTAAACAGTGGTTCTGCACCACTTCATTACAAAAAATTTGCAGAGCTTCTTTGTTGGAGAAGAATCCAGCAGTAAATCCTGCTTCCATGTATGGTTAAATTGCTTTAAGCTAAAAATCATAAAAGGAACAATTATTTTTCATAGAATAATAGTATGCTTTGGGTTGGAAGGAACCTTAAAGATCATCTTGTTCCAACCCCCTTCCACTAGCCCAGGTTTCTCCAAGCCCTGTCCAACCTGGCCTTGGACACTTCCAGGGATGGGGCAGCCACAGCTTCTCTGGGAAACCTGTGCCAGGGCCTCACTTTCCTCAGGGTCAAGAATTTCTCCCAAGTATCCATTCTAAACCCGTTCTGTTTCATTTTAACACCATTGCTCCCTGTTCCATGTCTCCATTCCCTTGCCAGGAGTCCCTGTGCACTCCCTTTAGGCCCTGGAAGGAGCTCTGAGGTGTCCCCAGAGCCTCATCTTCTCCAGGAGGAGAACAACCTCAGCTCTCTCAGCTGTGTCCATGGCAGAGGTGCTCTGAGCATCCCTCTGGGCTCATTCCAACATGTCCTGGTCATGCTGAGGAGCCCAGAGCTGGTGCAGCACTGCAGGTGGGTGTCAGTAGAGCAGAGTACAGGGGGACAATCATTGCCAGGCCATGTGGAGCTCCTTGTCAATCCACACTCCCCAAGCCCTTCCCCTCAGGATTGCAGATGCTTTTATCCCTTCAAATGCAGGAGCCAGTGAGGCTTCCAGCCCCAGAGAATCTGGGTGTGGATGGTGGAAATAATGAAGGATGTATTTGTGTGAGAAATAATCAAAGTTTCTCCCAGCACAGGGATGTGAAACGCTGGTGATTCACTGCTGGAGCTTCCTGCCACATGCAAAGTATTGCCATGAATTATTTAGCAAGCCTAATTGAATGTAATTTTGCTGTTGGAGATAAGTAGCCACTAAGCTTAAAAATCAATTTGCCTACGTCACAGAACTGGTATCCCTCAGAAATGGCTTGGTGCCTGTGCCGCCTCCTTCACGCTGCAGTTTTAGGCCCTTCTTTGGTGTCAGTTTGGCCTGGGATGTCCAACAGCCCAAGGCTCTCTGGGATTTTACACACAGCAGGACGTAAATCCCCCTGAATTTTCAGAGTAGCACACATCTAAGACATTTCCTTGTCCTTTCTGGAGGATTTATGATGTCTTGGGGCAGTGTGGCACATGCACCCAGCTCTCTGAGGGCTGCACAAGGGCTGGGCTTTGCCCAGAGCAGCTGGCAGGACTCACTGTGGATGTGCCATGGAACTTGTGAGCGAGTGAAAGCGAGCCAGGAGCTAACACAGCTGAAAGTATCTCTGCAATGGGAGTTGGAAGCACTGCAAAGGGGTTGGGTAGGCCAAGAAACCTAGATTTGGTCTATTGAGGTCAACATCATCTACTGGGGATTAGGTAGGATCAAGTAATTAATGAAAGGGATAATTCATACCAGTTTTCTAATCCCTGCAGATAGTGTAGATGACACACTTCTGCTTCTGACCCTTCTAGATATGTTTTCATTGTAAAGACGTGCAGAGAGGGAAAGAATGGGCAACAGGCTGCAGAAGCTGCCACTAACTCTCTCCAAGTGGAATTTTTTCAGTGGAATTTTTGCTTCAGTGTTGCTCAGACTTTTGAAATAATGTCCTAGGTCAGCGTGATGTTTTTGGTTGCAGAATATTTAGTTCAGAACTTCCAAAACTGTTTCTCTCTCTGTTTTAAAGCTCACAAGATACTGTTTCAATAATTTAAATTAAACTCTTGGACTCTGTTTTGAAATGGTTTTCTAATTTTAAAATGTCCCTTAGTTATAAACAAGAAACAACTGTATTTCAAAATATTTAAAGCAGACTTGAAATGAAATGTGGATTTTATTAATTAAATTTAATAAAATGTGTAAATTAATAACCTAATAATGCTGTATAAATAAATTATATATTTATAATATATATAATATCTAATTATTGTATATATAGTTAATAATTTTATTACATTTAATAAAATGTATAAATTAATAAATTAATAATATTTACATTATTAATTACATGGAAAACATCCTTTTTGGATCAACTGCAACTAAATTTTTCCTCCATGCCAAGGGAGCAGAGCCCGTGTGCTCTGCTGCTGCACTCTCAGTGTGGCTGTCTGAGGTTGTTCCCCACCTTGTTCTCATTTTTACTGCTGAAATATGATCCTGCAAATGACTCCCCTGAAGGGTCTGGGGCTGTTTAGAGAGAGATTTCTGGGTGCACATTGCAGGGCTGGTCCCTGAACTGTCCTGGTGTCCTCCAGGATGGAGGGGGAGCAAGGAGGGCTGTTCTGGGTTTTTCTGGAGCAGGTGCCCAAGCAGCCAGAGTCTGGCAGGAAGTGAAAAGACAAATTGGAGAAGGTGAGAGAAGAAATTGTAATGGCCCCAGTCCTGTATTCATAGATCCATGGCTGATTAGGATTGTCCTGAAGAGCTAATGTGGGATGGAAGCTCCAGGAAATCAATCCACAGGCATTTGTGCATTGATCTGTTTGGAAACATTAACCTGAGGAATTTCTCCATCTACACTTGTTTTTGTTTGGGTGCATGTTCACAGGGATTGATTTTTCTAAGATCTGAGCATTGAATCAGATGTTTTTCTGGATGCACTGCTTCAACCTCAGCTTTTGTAAGGAGGCAGCAACTGGGATTTCACTTAATGTGGCTTTGTTTTTGAGATTCACCAACAGAAAGCAGTAGGTTTGTGACTGCATTTTCCTCAGCAGCCCTTGAAAGGGCAGAGGGCTGTTTTATCTGTAAGGCTGAACTGTGTTTTTACTCAAATGCTGTGGGAAGTGGGGGCCAAACCCAGCTGTGAGACAGGGTCATGTGGCAGGGCATAAGGGTGGGTTCCTGCCCCAAGGAAACATGAGCTCTTGGCAGGTAAAGGAGACACTAAAGTGTCATATTTTCTTAGGAAAACTACTCTGTCTAGGTATATAAATTGTGCATGAAAAGGTATATCTGTGTTCATGTATTTTCTTATGAAACTGCTTTGTTGTCCTCTGGCTGTGGAGGAGTGAGAGTGAAGCCTTAGATAAGGTGAAAGCCAGGTGCCCCAGTGCTCTGCAATTCTGGTGAAAACATTTTTGGGGAGAGAAGGAGGTCCCAAACTGCACCAGAGGATTCCAGCAGAGGCTCCCCATTACACCTGCAGGGTGGTGGTGCTGCCTGACTTCCAGCTCATCTCACACGGGTGCAGGCACAGCTGCCCTTTGCTATGACTGCCTGCCACTGCCAAACTCCTATAATGAAAGCAGTGGATATCTGTACCCAGCTGCTAAAACAGGCAATGCTATGGGTTTGTTTCCTCTGTCTTCACCCTCCCCATGGGATCTGTGCACTGTTTGCCACTTGGCCCAGCATGGACTGCCCTGAATCACAGGGAGACAGCTCCAGAGCCAGCTGTAAGTGGAGCCACTGCAAAGTCACAGAAAGAAAAGTGGCTTTGTCCCCTGCAGGCTTGGAACCTCTTTACCTTGAACCTGTGCAGAGCTTGACTTGCAGGGGTCAAGTCAGAGTGAGATAAAGCACAATTCATTACAGGGTTATTTTGTATGCAGGGACTGAGCTCAGGCGCTCTGTGTTACCAAAAGCTGATAACAAATAGATATGAGACACCTTTGAAATGTTAACTTATCCTAAAAAGCCTATTTCTTCAACACTTCTAAGAAGCATAAAGCTTCATCCTAGACAATTTGCTCCCTTCTCTCTATTTTAATAAGCAAGAAGCATAGCATCTGTCTGGAAAGAATGCAACAAATACTTTCACATTCACACAGCTCAGGAAAGAAGAGATGTGGCAAAACTTGAAGAAATCCCAGTTTCAAAGTACAGGGATGAACAGACAGAAGAAAAAGCTGGGAACAGAGAGGTTTCAGGCAGGATTGTGCTTCCTCCCAGCTGCGCTGTCCCATCTTTTCTCTGTGGGCTGGAAGGGGCTGCCTAGGCTGTGTCCTTCCAGGGGATGTTTCACTTCTGACCTGCACGCAGAAGCAGCCAGAAGCTCAGGTTTTGCCATGGCAGGCTCTGTTTAGCACAATATGCACTTTGTCTCCCCAGCTGCGTTTTCCCTGGGCTCCCTCTGAAGTCAGGTTTGCTGCTGAACTCCTTGTGTGGGTACACTGTGACCCATTTCAGTTCAGATGAACTAGGTTAGCTAAAGCAGTGGAAAATGTAGGTTTTTGCTATTTTGCCTGGCTTTGAGCGAGATCCCTTGGCTGATGTAAGTCAGTGCACCTCCTTTGACTTTGATGGAGCCTCATCTCTTTGTTCCAGCTGCTGATCTCCCCTGGCATCTGGTACAATCTATCCTGTGTGGTGTTTATTTTAATAGCCTGATAAAACTATTATTCTCAAGGGGAGCTAGAGGCTGCTGGCTGTGTGTTTAGACAAATCTGCGCCCATGCAGATTCCATAAGTGTTTGCTTCAAAGATGTAAACACCACGTTACCCAATTAAAGGAGTGTCCTTAATAATTTATCAGGCAATTAAAACGTTCATTGCCCTTTATCCCAGAGTGCTCCACCAGTGATATATAATCTGAACCTAAGTTAAAATGCCATAATAAATGAACAGTGATGCAATGTATCAAACATAATGGGAACATTAAGGCAATGGAGGGTGGTTTGTCAAGAGTGGAAGGTATAATGCAGTTAGTGGAGCTAACTTAATTTCTGGAAATACCACTGCTCCTGAGGAGTGGGGCATGGCAGGGGCATGTCTGGCAAAAAAAATTTCAGTAATATGTTCCAGGGAAAACTTACCCATTACAAAGTTAGAGACAGAAAAGATCTCTGTCCCCAGTTATTATTAATAATCCTCCTGAGAATGCCATGAGAAAAGGAAATGAGCAACTAAAAGAGAGGGATTATAGCAGGAGAGGTGTTTCAGCTTAGCTCTGGCTGCTTGTTATAGTACAGTATTGCTTCCTACTTGTGTAATGGAAAATGCAGCAGTAAAGGGCGCATAAAAAAAGGCAAATGCTTTTGTTGCTAATTCTGATCTGGATGTTTTAAAGAAATGACCCCAGAGGTTGGGAGTCCAGTTCACACTGAGCTAGAATCAGATTTGGAGAGTTCATTTGCCCTTTGAAAATCTCAGTCATTATTGTAAAACTGCCAGAGCCGTGGTGGTGCCCAATCCCCTGCCTGTGCTGTTCCCTCTGCTCCTGGGAGTGTTTTGTGGTGTACCCAAAGATGTGTGGGTCCTGCAAACACACAGCTGGTACGTGTTGCCCTGGGGATGAAGGAAGGATGACAGTTTTACCTTTCCTGTTTTTAATAGTATCTTAAGGTGGGAGGATGATTAAGGGCCACTATTACAGCTTTTGAAGAATTCCTCTTGAGCCCCTAAATTGTGGATATGAAAAAGGATGGGATGGAAGTGAATGGCAACATAAAAATGATGGTCCTGCAGTTCCCCTTTCCATGCTCTGAGGCTCAAACATGTCAAGTGATTTTCTTCAATGGGGGAAACCAAAATATGATTTATTCTGTGGGCAGAGTTTTGAGGCTTCACAAACACCCACGGCTGCTTTGAGTGAGAGTGGCACCCTTTGAAAACTGGCCGCCATAACAGGGCTGCCTCTCTGATCTCTCCTTGGGCACACACATCCCCTGCCATCTCGGGGAGGAAATGTCCTGCCCAAGACTCTATTCCATGCTTGCTGGTTTATTTGCCAGCCTGTACAGACCTGCATGATGCCTGTGGGAGCTGTGGTTATTGGTACTGGAGTCCTAGCACAGCATCTTGCATCAAGTGGAACCAAAGGGCAGGTGGGGAGCCCACTGCACACAGCAAGGGCAGGAAGGACCTGGGATGGGCTTTATTCCTGCTTCAGTTACTGACTTGCTGCCTAATCCTGAACACTTTGTGCTGTTGTTATTTCCCTTTGCCTATCTGGTCCTTTGTGGATGCCTTGGAGAGGGAGCAGCTGCAGGACTGAGGGTGCTTAGTGCTGTCACTCTACAGCAACTCCTAACAATAGCAGAGAGGGCTGTTGGATACTGAGCTTTATATTGAGCCATTTGGAGTGGATTTTATGGACTAGAACAGTGTAATGGAATGCAGGGCTCATCCTTTCCCCACCATTTGCAGCATGCATTGAATCCATTTATTTATACTGCCACTCTTTCTCCTTCCTGTGATGCAGAGGAGAGTCAGCCCCCTGTTACAAACTCCCCAAAGATTTCTGGGGCAAGGATCTTCTCTTTACTATGCCTAGGAAACTTTTACAGAGTTTTGGAAAACTCTGCATCCAGCAGAACATGCAGCTCTGCCATCCCAGCTTGCAGAGCAGCATCCCTGCACTCCCTGCCTCCCTGGAGTAATACCTGGGGAGCTGGACGCTTCTTGGCTAGCCCCTGTTCTAGTTTAAAGAACAACCACACCTGTCAGGATAAAATATTTTGCTTTGTCACGTCTCTTCAGACTAATATTTTTTGCTGAATAAAATTTAAGGACAAAAGTATACAATTAAACAGAAGCACAAGCCAAAAAAACAACAGCAAAATGAGCTTTTATAGTGATACTTTACTCAAATAGCTTTTTATTAGTTTAACTCTGCCAGCTTTTAGTTCTTTGTGGTAAGTTAAAGCAGGCATCTCCTTCTCTTAGCCCCAGAAAGGCACGCAGAAAAATTGATATCCCCATTTCTGTCATCCTGCATGTCCTTGTGCTTTCACTCTTGCCTTTTGTGCTTGGTTCCCTTCTTTTTGCAAAGGAGCATTTGGATGCTGTTCAGCCCAATGGGGAACTACAGCTGTTCTCTCCCTCCTCATCATTCTGGTCACTTGGCTGACACTTCCAGCGCCTGAACTTTCCCATTGCTGGGCTCTCTGTGCTTTTCCTTGCACACCTCTGAAGGCAGAACAGCAAGACCTTTGTATTGTTATGAGATTTAAAAAAACCAACCCGGTCTTTTTAGGACACTCATAACTATTTCCTCTTGACTTTAGATGCCTAAATGAAAAGTGGCTTGTGTGGTTTTACTGATGCTCCACCTCACTGTAGAGTTATAGGGACTGCTGAAGGTCCCTCTGCAGTCAGATGCTGCCAATGCTTCCTTTGTACCAGTGCTAGTCCTTGGCATAGAACTTAGAACACCTGAAACAAAGCCAGAGATCTAATATCCCATCCTCAGAAAATCAGGAAAATGTCAGCTCTAAATTTGCTGTGAAAACATTTGATTTGTGATGAATTTCTAGAGGAAAATAAAAATAAAAACTGCTGTCTTGCAGAAACCACAAGAATTTCAGTAGATTACAAGGGAACTGTTCTTTTTGATGACTGCCTGAATCCTCCTAATGTCATATAATTTATGTTAATTAAATGCTGATGGAATCTGAATAAGCATATTGATGGAAGATGTATTTGAGATACTGTTATTAACTCATCATTCAGTAGCTAGTGTGTGAAATAATGCATTCCTAGGCTCTGATTTAGGACATTTCATTTTCAGTATTACCAAGATGTCTGTTTCCAACAGAAATAACCCTTTAATCTACTGAAAAAACCCAACCAAAGCACAGCACAACAACAATTAAACAACAACAAAAACTCACCAAAAACCTTATTGGAGGCAGCTGGATAAACAACTCTGAAGCAGTAATTATTTATGCCTTTCAGAGCTATAGCATGCACTGACCCCCAGTTCTCCAGGCAATGGACATAAACCAGTTATTTAAAAATAGTTAAAGCATTCAAATATGAACAAGGAGCACCTCTAAACCCATCAGCATGTGCTTTATTGCACCCCAAGTTTGTGTTCTGGCAAGTGTAAGGACATGGCAGCCTTTCTGGAACTGAGCTTTGCACCTAGTGAGATGTGGCTTTGCACCTAGTGAGATGTGGCCAGGACTCAGCATCCTCCATCCAGGTGGGTGAGCTGGGGCTGGCTGGAAACTCCACCTGATGGCAAAGTGTTCCCTGCCATGCCATGACTTTCCCGGTGCTGGAGATGGTCTCACAGGTCATCACTAAATGTTCAATAAATTAATTTTGGGAGTTAGCAGTGCCTGGGGACATCACTGCTCCCATTACTCTGAGCTTTGCTGGAGGAAGGGAGGCAGTGTCACCTCCAGCAGTCACTTTCCTTTGCTGAAGGTGGATCTGTCACCTGTGCCACCAGCTGACCCTGGGAGGAAGGAGTGACCCCTGCACACTGAGGCTCCTTCAGCTCAGGGACAGGGGAGCTCTAACCCCAAATCCAGGCAGGGGCTGGGACATACAATTCCCACCAGCCCCATGTCTCTGAACGAACTTGGCTGGTTTTGTGGGATCAGGTGGAATCTGGGTCCTGGGTTTTCTGCAGAGGTTTTCATGTGTTCACCCAAGGCTTTCAGCTCTGTCCCCTGTATAAAAGTCATTGCCTGGGAGGTGGGGGAGCACTGATGTTGGCAAGAGCTCTGTTAATTCCTGAGGCTGTTCACACTTTCCCCACCGCTGCATTGAGCCCTGGGGAGGAGTTCAGGAACAATGGAGGAACGTAATGATGAGTTTCACTGAGAGAATTACAAATGTAATAGGGAATGGAATGAGGTAAACAATGAAAACCAAGGTGAAATTTCCTGGCTAACTGAAGCTGAACTAACTGTGGGCACTGCTGAAGGAAGCTGCATCATCTGCTAGCTCTGCAGGCTTTGCCACTTTCTTCACCAACACCATCACACAGGGCAGGCTGAGCTCTCTTAGAGCTGTGGGGTTGTTTTCAGGTGGATTACTGAGTGTAAATCAGTGGGGGATTTCTGCTCACACCTAAGATGAAGTGCAGTGGCAGCCTTGCCCAGCTGCTGTACAATTGGGAGTGCAATGTGCAAAGGGGTAATTCTGCAGGTTGGATATATGGGCACACACAGCAAATATGCTCTTGCTCTGCACTGGGGAAATGCTGGGTTCACAATGCTCACAAATAACTGAAAGTATATAATACCAGGTTTTAAATTCCCGTGACCTTTCTACTGCACCATCAAGAGAGAAATAAAAATCTGGGAAGAGATTTCTTTGAGCATCTGCACAGACAGGACAGAGGTGCTCCAGATTGCAAACAGCCACTTTCCCCTTCTGCTTCCCAAGACTTAGCCATGCCAGGCTCATTCCACGTTTTCCTCATAACCATTCAGATCAGTGAATTATTTAAATATTATGCTTGTGGCTTGTCAAATGGTAGCTGGAAACCTTTCTTTGGGTAATTTTGAAAAAGTTGCTTTTAGACTGCTGTGTTTTCTAAAGGGATCCTGCTATTTAAATGGGTGTGAAGGGTGTTTGAAAACAGCCTGTGTGTTTGTGCACAGCAGGGAGCAGTGGCTGCTCACTTGAATTCCCAATTCAGACTGTGCTTGGGGTGGCTCTGACTACCCCAAAGATCAAAAATACCTGTGTATATAACCTGCTGCTGGGCTGCTTTGTGCTAATGATGGTATCTGGCCCAGCAGTTGTAATTCATGCACTGGTCTGTGTAGGAGGAACAAAGCTGGAAATACTCAGGAATTGCTCTTTGCCTCTACCAAGCCATTTGAATTTCTGGAAGGAGAAAAGAGGCCCTCACAGGAGACATGGCCAGGAGCTGCCTGCATCTCACACTGGTCGCACTCATGGATTGAGGCACCTCTGAAGCCTGGAAACCTGTGCTTTCCTTCCTGGCTATCATTCTTTCATTTTTGGATGGGTTTGAGTGTAAGGCTTGTGAATATTCCTTGCTAGGGCTGGTCTTTGCCTGTGGTTTTGGTTTCTCCTAGTGGCAGGGCACAGTGCACCACCAGGAGCTGTGAGCTCTGCAGAGCAGAGCACAAGAACCTGCAAGCTCCTGCCTCCATGTCCTCTCTGTTTTTACATTACTGTGGCTTTATGTACATCCACTTGCCTGGGGACTTGTCATCTTATTTGTAATCTATTGTTTTAATTATTTTCTGTGAAGGTGCCCAAAGACCTTGGGGTATTGAGACACAAATACATTATTTATTCATTAATTATTCATTACTGCTAACTACTCCCTACAATGTCTGCAGTAACGAGCCTGGGGTGAACTCTCTCCCCTGGATAAGGGGGTTTGTAGCTGCTTTATTTGCCAGGATTATTCCTTGGTCAGGAGTAACATTTTTAAAAAATTGGAGGGAGAAATATTTACACTTGGCCAATAAAACATTTCCTTATGTGAATCTCTAAGAGTTGACCTGAAAATCATCAGATGGAATGTAGGCTTCCTAATACAATTCTGGGGTTTATAACCTATTGCTAATTTGTCCCAGAACTGTTTGGAGGAGGATTTACCAGGTAGATAAAAGTGATTTAATCTCCTTGGTTATCACCGTTTTTTCCCACTTAAGAAGTGTCTCCTTCTGCAGCTTCACCTGCATCTGAAACCACCCCAGTTACCTCTGCAATTCAGTGCACAGGTAGTTGTCTGCAGTGCATTTTGTTTGGAAGGCAGAAATAAGCACAGAAATGTTAAAAATAGAAATAACCCTGAGCTGAAATGATTTCCCCTTCCTGGCTGGCTGCTTCACACGCCAGGCTTCAGTCATAGATCATCTGAGATTGCTGGGGCTGGAGCTGCCCACTGCTAATCTCTGCGCTGGTTTCCTCAGAGAGATACCTGCTCCCCGTTTTCCATGGGCTCCACTCATTCCTTGTCCCCCTGTTTTCCACGATTTCCCTGCTCTGATTGCAGCCAGAGAGGGGATGCAGCAAACCTCCAGGTGCAGGAGGTGTTGCGGACAGGAGTCAGAGATTCCAGGCTGCCTTCCTCCCCTCAGTGCTGCAGTCACTGCAGCCCCTGGCTCCAGGGGTGGTGGGGTTCACACCAGGATGAGGGAAGAGATGAGGATCTGACTCCATGTTCCAGAAGGCTTGATTTATTATTTTATGATATATATTATATTAAAACTATACTAAAAGAATAGAAGAAAGGATTTCATCAGAAGGCTAGCAAGCAAGAAGAATGGAATGATAATAAAATCTTGTGACTGACTGAGACAGTTGGGACAGCTGGGCTGTTGATTTGCCATTAATTAGAAACAACCACACGAGACCAATCACAGATCCACCGGTTGCATTCCACAGCAGCAGATAATCAATGTTTACATTTTGTTCCCGAGGCCTCTTAGCTTCTCAGGAGGAAAAATCCTAAGGAAAGGATTTTCCATAAAACATGTCTGTGACACCACAGGGTAGCTGTGTGCTCTGAGCTCAGATCTCGGTGTGGGATCCTCTCCCAGCCCAAGCACTGCTCATGTGGCTGTGGCACAGCTGGGTGGCACCTGCTGAGTTGCTGCTGGAAGATGTGCTGCTTTGGAGATACCTAAATGTGACTCTGATCAGTTACAGGTTCAGAGAAAGTCCAGGGAAACTTTAACATAAATTGTTTTGTTTAAAACAATTTATAGTTGATCAACTCTTGGTTTATAGCTTGAGGGGAAGCCAGTCATCTAAGAGCTGGGTGATCCTTGGGGGTCCCTTCCAACTCAGGATATTCTATGACTTTGTGAACTGTAAACATCTTGATGAGTGAATTGACTGGTATCAGGCCAGAGAAGTTGAAATATCTCAGATGGGTTGATAAGCCCAGACTTTCTGGGGATGGGAATGCAGCCTGGGGAGGTCTGAGCTGAGGAGAGCTGTGTGTTGTATGTACTGACAGCGTTTTGCCCTCCTGAAAGACCCATCTCCTCAGGGACCATTGCAGCAACCTGACTTTTTGTGAGCACTTCTGGAAATAAAGTTCACCCACTCAGGAAAATCAATGCAGGCTGCCAGGCACTCTGTGACTAGCAGGTCTGTAGAATTTTTTTTAATGTCTTAAGATCATTTCTGGGAGCTCTAAAACTGTGTAAGAAACCTATTTGGCTTCATAGTCCTATCAGAAGTCCCCATAGGACACTGGTCACTGTGACTGAATGCTGAGGAAATTTTTGCATCTGCTTGATGATTGTGTGGCTATACACTAATGTTGTTGTGGATTTCTACAGTAATCAAGGAAAAAAATGTGGTATGGAAAGATATTCTATGATAATGGAAAGATATTCTAACAGTCCTGGAGAGGAGAGAGGAGGTTTGGGTAAAAAATCCTGATATTGGAAGGGTAAATCAAACACCCATAATTGCTGTCAGCCTTTTAATGGAAAGCAGCTCAATCACTGGCAGGATCAATCCCTATAGACTGAGCCCATGGCTATTGTCAACTTTTCCCATGTCCTTGCTGCTTGTAAATTTAACTCCACCTCTCAAAAATTTTAAATGACAGGCACAGCAGCACTGCAGAGAAAGGAAACAAAATGCTTTCCTAACACATTGCTCTCCGAACACACCTCTTCTCTGCATGAAACTTTGGTTTTGCCTGCTGCTTACACTTGAATTTGTACCCTTCTTGGCTCTCTGCTGTGGTTGAGAGCAGACTCAGTGTGAGGCACTGGGAGTACCTGTCTGCCCTCCCAAAAGGGCAGAAAATCCAAAGTCACAAAATCCATTTTAAAGCGTTCTTGGGAGAGCAAATCCCATTGCACACAGTTCTGAGTGGCTCCAGCAGAATAGCATCTATTAAATGGCAATTATCTTAGATGTGTAGCAGGGTAATTCTCCCTCTGCTGCTCTCTCCAGTACTCCCACCCTCTTGGGGTTATGTGGAAGTGGGACTTGAGTGCTCCCACTCTGCTGCTGCTCTACCTGGGGAGATCTGGAAAGCAAAGTGGGAAAGTGCCTCTCACCCTCTTGCTTGCACTTCCCAAGATGTCTGGAGTGCTGCTGCTCATCTGCCAGCTCCCTTTGAGGAACCACAAAAAGGAGCATCAGTGACCATCCCTGGGTTGTCAGGGCAGGGGCTGAGTGTGGCTGGCTCAGTGCTGGGAGGAGATAGCCTGGAGCTGGGGTAAGAAATGACACCAAATCTGCCTAAGATAGCCTGGAGCTGGGGTAAGAAATGACACCAAATCTGCCTAAGACAGCCTGGAGCTGGGGTAAGAAATGACACCAAATCTGCCTAAGACAGCCTGGAGCTGGGGTAAGAAATGACACCAAATCTGCCTAAGACAGCCTGGAGCTGGGGTAAGAAATGACACCAAATGAGCTCCAAATTTGGCAGTGAGTATTTTTAGCTCTCATGCTGTCCCCACCACTCAGGTGTTAATTTTACAGCCCTGCAGTGTTTGCCTACCCTGCCTGCCTCACACAGCCCCTGCCTGCTCTGAGCACAGGCACCAAGCAGTGACTGGAGCCACTGGACATGGCAGCACAGGAGCATCCAATGCCAGAGCCACCTCCTAGGCCTGGCTTAATGGAGCACTCATCAAACGCTTGCTCAGTTTAACAGAAAAAACCCAGAAATGTCAACATGTGCTGGCAGCTGAGAGCCTTCCTGTGTGACCATAGTTGTGCAGCAAGTGACAAACTCTGAGGGTGTCTCAGCATTTATGGGAACAAACGCACACATATTATTTCTGGATATTATAATATAAATTATCACCTTCTCTACGCTCCCCATGTGTGCTATAATCCTTCATAGTGCTGCTCCTTACTGTGCAAGGAGCAAAGAGGGAGCTGGTGCCTCACTGCTGCTCACAGAATAAAAGTGCAGCATTGTTGTGTCAGCATTTGTTGGGTGCCCCTGTGCCTGGAGCACACCCAGAGCCACCCACCCCACACCTGGGGGTATGAGCAGAACTCATCTGACACTGCATCTGCTTCCTCTGCTCCTCAGAAACACAGAAACAGCTCACAACACCATCTGTAGAAACTGGGGCTTATAATCCTTGCTGCCACATATATTTCAGTCTTTCCTTAAAGGAGAGAGAAGCAGAAGTTTGGAGACTTCTCTCTCTAGGGACAGAGAAAAGATCCTACCTTTGATGTGTGGTTGCCATAGTAAAACCAAACTTGTTTTGTGCAAAGGGTGTGAAAAGGTAAAAGTTTGAACTTAGACCAAGTGGGTTCATTACAGGAAAGAAAATAATCCTTCAGATAGTCTCACTTGATCCGTGATGAAATAAGGAGCCACTGAAAAAGGTTTTAATGCGCTTCAATTATCTTTCAACAGAGCTTGCCAAAGTCTGAAACCACAAGGTTTCAGTAGGAATGTGATAATGATGGAGATGGGGCTCAAAAACATAAACAAGGGAATCTGAATCTGATATGGGCAGTTTGCTTGAGGTTGTTTTTAAAAAGCAGAATTTCTCTCCAAATCCTGCCTGTCTTAGTCTGTCAAGAAGATATATCTGTGTGTACAGGATGTCCTCAACAGCAGCATGATGTATCACTGATGAATAAAGGACTTTGTAGATGGGTACCTGCAGATTTAACACATAAACAAACCCTCTTCCCACAGTCCCCTGCTACCTGTTGCAACCTAATGAGCAGAAATATGTCAGGGAATGCCAACGGCTTTTTTTTTTTCCAGTGGGTTGTCTTCAAATGCATAATTGGCACCAAGTTTTGACACTACAGAAGCTTGCAAAAATTGTAACTGGTGATCGGAAGCAGTGTTTGCCAAACAGAAAGAGATTTCTCTCTGGCTTTGTACCCTGGTTGATTTAGCTGGCCATGTTGGATGGGTGAGGGCTGCAGCACACTATGGCTCCCCAGGAGCCTACAGAAGCTCTCTGTGTTACTCTCTTGACCATTTCTCATGGCTAGTTTGATCCCAGCAATATTTCACAAGTCCTTGGGGAAGTTTGCAAAGTGACATTGCCCCATGCCCAGGAAGGAGAGATGCTTGCCTCCCCCCATGGGAGCACAGGATGCAGGAATGGAGCTGCAAAAACACTCCATGGAGAGGTCTGGGGAGCTTTCCATCAGAAAAGCAAAACAGGACCCATCCTCAGGTCTTTTTCCTGTATGAAGGCAATTTTTATCCAATTTTTCTGTCTGTCACAACACACAAATGAACCCATCCTCCCACCTGTGCCAACCAGTCTCTGATGGTCCTCCCCTCCCCACAATTTGTCAGTCTCTAACTTCTCATCTCCTTGCTGCACAGCTGAAAACTGAGCATTTATGGGGGCTTTAGTGACATTTACAATGGTTACAAGGCCACTTTATCCACCTGGAGAAGACCCTGGGGCTTTTACTCAGATTTTTCTCTTTCTTATTTCATGGCAAATATCTCCCCTAGACAAGCCATCAGTGATTATAGCTGAGCTAGTGTTTGCAGCACTCCCCCATAAGATCCCTTGTTTCCACAGCCCCTGGTTTTGCCTTGCAGAGCCTGGCTCAAAACCTCATTTTGCCTTGGAGGAGCTCGAAGGAGGCCAAGGTGAGATGCTGTGATCTGACCTGGCTCCAGCTGAAGTCAATGCAACTTTTCTTCCTATCATCCCACTCATTTAACATGCATCAGGGAAGGGTTTTCCACGTGGGGATGATGTTTGCAACAGTGCTGTGGTGTGGGGAATGAACCTAAGCCCACCATGACTATGGAAAATAAAGTTATCACAGTGAACTCGCTGTGCAGGGCTGAGGTTGCTGTGCTGTAAAAAGGGACCAAATACAAGGACCTGGAGGTGAGAATAATAACCAAGAAACTCTGCTCTGCTTGTATATTGGAAGTTTCGGATCAAAAGCAAAACATATTTTAGATTATGGAAATTATTTATGAACAATGTCTGAGGAATTCTAAGTGGTACAAATGAAAGGAGCTTGTCCTCCCCTCCCCACGATTTGCCAGTCTCTAACTTCTCATCTCGTAGCTGCACAACTGAAAACTGAGCTTTTATCAGAGGAAATGAATTTACTAAAAAATGTTTTTTAAGAAGTGATCTGATCCCTGAGACTGGGGAAAAAACATTACAGCTGCAGTATTTAATATAATTTAAAAGCTGATTACTCTGCATGTGGAATCAGTACTTTTCATAAGGCTTCTACTACATCTGGTATGCACCCTAATTTGTATTAATGGCTCCTAAGGAGCCATCATAGTTTATCAAGAAAGTAATATGCATTTTAAAAGCATTCAAATAAAGATTTACATGATAAACCTTAATAACTCTGGAATGCATTATTAGCTAACATATTATTAGCTAACATATACTCCCAGAAGCAGTCACTCACTTCAGGCAAATTAGATAATTCAAGAAGCCATGAAAACCTTCAGGTCAGAGCAAAGCTCTTCCTTGGTCACCCTCTAGGATTTATTCAATGCATTAAGGAGCACTTTCCATCTCAGCCTTTGTATGGTAAGTGGCTATTTTGTGCTTAGGGAAGCTGCTATGATTTCTTCTGAAGAAAACAACCTGTTAAGCTTTAAAGCTCATTATTTATCACAAAATGGCCTTATATCTCTGGCAATATTTCCCTGCAATTGTCCTGTCAGCCAGATGCTAAGTAAGATATCAGTATAAACCACTTTCCCAATATCTGTGAAATATGGCTGGTAGATAACAATGTTACTGAGATGATGCTTTTAAATCATGAGAAAAGCCAGGCAGTAAATTGATGGCTTCCATAAAGCCAATGGAAAAATTAATGCTGTGGGGGAGAGGGGCTGAAAACTGCATTTACTCCAGCAAGATGAGAACAAAGCAGCAGTGCAAATGAAAATTCAATAACTTTTAATTGTGTTGAAGACTGGGACCCCTCTGACACAAAAACTTGCATGGAACAAGAAAAAAATACATCCTAGGGAATAGCTATGTGCTCCAAGTAAAAGGATTAACTGACCTTTCTCTGCTGTAGTCGAGATAATTTAACTTTAAATGCATTTCTTAGTGTGACTAGTCATGTCCTTAAAAATGAGCGATTTACACTTTTTCTTTTTTCCCCGCTGAGTTCTGAACTGACATTTTCATGCCTCCAACTCCATTTTCTGGCTGTTCTGTATTTGCAGCTATTCTTGTATGGACAGCCTCAGCACTAGGGACTCGTGCTCCTTGCTGGTCAGCTTCAAGGTGCTGGCTGGGCAGGAAAGGCTGCTGCCCAAAAACCAGGAAATATTTGGCTGCCCAGCCCCATCCTCTGCATCTGTGTTCTATGTATTGACATGGTACTGCCTAAAAGTGGCCTTTGGGATTCTTTGGTCCTTAGACTTGGCTTACCCTGTAGGCTTACCTCTGTGCTTTATCACCTTCTCTAAAACTTTGGAGGGACTGCAAACAGTTGTATATGCCACTGCTAGCTGGGATTAATGAGAGCAAAAGAGCAGGTCTGAAGTGCACTGCATTTTTTAGACTTTTAGATGCTGGAGAATCTTAACTGGAGCAAACTCTGATAGTGAACAGCTGGTGAGGCAAATTGTTCTGAAAGATTAAAGGCATTAACTTAACTTGAGTGGCACTATAAATGTCCAGCCATCTCCATGGGGCATGTGCTGCTAAAGATCACTCACTGTGGTCAGGGGAAGGACACAAGGAGGGAAAAGGGGGTGGAAGGAGAGAGGGGTAATTCTACACAAGGGATCTGCTTTTACTCTTGTTTCTTCTGCTTTTACCCTTGTCTCTGGAAGAGAGCGCCAGAGCAGGAGCTGGGAGCTCTTGGCTGGCTGGGGCAGTGACCAGGGCTGCCCTGGCAGCAGGGGCATGGATTGCACTACCCACAGCCATTACCTGCTGGAGTGCAGAGCCATGGCTGTGGCAAAGCTGGGGTGTGACAAGTGGCCAGTGCAGGGCACCCCTGGCTGCCCAGCTGGGCTCCATCCCAGCCAGAGGCAGGGCAGGGCAGAGCTCAGCTCAGAGTTGTGCTGCTCACACGTCTAACAGTGAAGAAGAAGCTGGAAAAGGCTCTTCTGGGGATTTGCCTGGATGGTTTGTTGTTTTTTAAAAGCTGTATAGCACAGTCCAATTACTACCTGAGAGGAAGAAAATTGTGCTGTATTTGTTCTCCTGAACAAAAACCCACAAATTTTGGGGAGTTCTGTGTATCTTGTAGGGCAGAGATAACTGAGTTACTGCCTCTGGTGCTCCTCTGCCAAGGCTGAGACCAAGAGCAAGGAGAGTTTTACTGAGAGAAGGAAGCTGCCCTGGCCTGACCTGAACTTGTTACCTGTTTACAGAACAGCAAAATATCCATGAGTGAAACTGCAAATCTGAAAAACTGGGCTGTCCCCAAATAAGTTGCAGCTGCCATTGGGGTAAATGGCACACGGCTTTGTTTCAGGCTGGGCAGCGGAAGGGAAAAGGTTTGGGAAGTGCTGCACTCATCTGTGGAGCATGGCTGGGAGCTGCCCCTGCCTCCCCTTGGGCAGGATATCCCTGAACCTCCACAGTTCTGCCTCAATCCTTGCCTCATTTTTACTTTTATTTTACATCTGTATGTCGCTAATGAGACACCTAAGAGAAAACATGTTCGTGGCCTTGGCCATCTTCTTGTGCAGTGAATACCCCTCACAGCTTGGGGGGCAGGAAAGCTCCTGGTGAGACCATGGGACGCAGCAGAGGGGTCAAAGGATCACCTGGGATTTTTGGAGGAGCTGGAGAGGGAGTGGTAATGAGCACTCATTAATAATGATAATCATCACTCAGAGGTGAGGGCAATAGGATGGGTGACTCCACCCTGGGGGGTTTTTCCTTAGCACAGGAAAGGGAATGATGCTCCCACTGATATTTCTGTCAAGTCACTCAAGATGGAGAAACACAGACTCTGGACTCATGGTCCCCTTCCTTCCCCTTCCTGTCTCACTAACAGCAGCCTGGAATGGCCTTCCAGCTGGGTTAATTACTCTAATTGCCTGCAGCTCTCTGGCCAGCCTCACCTCTCCCCAGGAGGGGATGGTCCCAGTGCGAGCAGCTGTGGTGGGATGCTCCAGGAGCTGCTCCTGCTGCCTGTGGCCACCTGCACACCTCCCCTGCTCAGCACTGAATTGCTTTGGGCATCCCTGCAAGTTCAGTTATTTGAGGGAAAACAAATGTTTTGGTTCCCAGCAGTTTGATAAAAACTTTATAAATGTGCATATAAAAATAGTGGGTTTTCCATGTGGGTTTGTTGTCACAGATCTCCTTCAGCTGCCTGATGCAGTTCATCTCCACTGCAGCATTATGTATTTTCTGGGAGCTGTAATAGGGAAAATGACCCTTGAAAAGAGAGTTCAAATATTCCTGTGAGGACACAACAAAGTTTTCCTTTTCTTCCTACCCCAAAGCTAGGTTTTGTTTTGTGTGCTTGGAAAAAAAAAAAAAAAAAGCAGCTGATTAAGAGGTTTAGGTGCATTTGGTATCTGTTTACGCAAAATCCAGGGATTAGTTGTGATGAGATAAAAGCAAAGCTGGCTTTATTGTTTCTCTTCCACATTTAAGTGATCACAGAAAGAGCAGCCATAGCCCAACTGCTCAAACACTATTTTCACATTTGGTTGTTGCTTGTATTAGTGTTAAGTCAGACTTTGAAAGGAATTTTCTGCAAATTTGTTTGTATGAAGTTGGGCACAAGGCAATTCAAAGCTTGGCATGGAAACAGCAAAGGGGAAGCAATTCAGAAATCCAGGGAAATGAGGCTGGCAGCATTTCAGTGTTATTTACCTTCCTCTATAATCTCACTTGTGAATACTGGAACCAGTCAAAAATCTGTGTGCTCCTCTCTGTTCTCCTCCTTCATTAACCTGTGGTACTAATTAACCAACAAACCTCTGGGTTTCACGTGATCTCTAATGTCCATCACAGGTAATTGTGCTAATTAAAGAGGTGACAGAATGGTTCAGCATGGGAGTGCAATTCTGAGATGGGATGGACACATCTGTGAGCTGAGAGAGCTTTGGGTAATAATATTTAGCACTAACAAATTAAATTTTGGAACTCCATAGAAATTCATGCTTCAGGGCTTAAAGTCAATCTCTGTCAGGGTAAGACCACTGTTGGCATAGATTATCCTGTGTTTACCAATTAAGGAATTTCTTGTAGCTTCCTCAGAAGGCAGAATTGCATCTAGCAGAGCATTTTTTTTACTTGGGTGGCAGCTCTTACACCAGGTGCCCTGACCCAGGAGAATAAAGCAAAAATGGGCACAATTCCATGAATATAGGAGACATCAGCTGGGGTTTGTCATTGTACTGGGGTTTGGGAGACTGACTGCTAACTTTGTTTTAGGCTTCCTCTGTGTTTTGGTACAATACAGGCAATTTTTTTGTGCCTTTGTTATCTGCCTTCAAATAAGAAAATACAATGCCTCTTCTGACACCTTTTCAGCTGAAACACACACCCTTCACTGAGGAGGGGTCAGTTCCTCCTGTGGGCTGGTGCAGTCAGCACCTGGCATCGTGGAACATTGAATTTGAGGATTTTCAGTTTTAGCTGTGATGCTGCTGCCACTCTCGATGATAAGGATGACAGCTGTAGCTTTGCTTTTTCTGAAGTTTATTGGTTTCAGCATTTATTTTTATGTTTCATTTTCTTACAGTAAAAACTACTTTTCACACATAACAGCCTGTTAATTTGATTTTTCAATTGTGAGGATAGAGAGTAAATACAACCAGGAGTTAGCAGAAGGTGAAGTAATTTGACAGTATCTCTAGAATCTGAATGAATAAATGAGGGTTAATTTATGATAAAATGCTCCTTTTACAACATATTCTGTCTTATTCACACAGATTTAGTGAAAGAGATACCACAAGCATGAGACACATCTGAAATCTCAGGAGCTGGGGAGATGCTGTCATATAACTTGTAGCTGTTTCTTCATGTCTGGCAATAAAATCAGTTATAGATTAAAAAGATGAGTTAGAGAGGAAAAGGAACTCCATTTGGATAAGCAATGTTTCCCCACCATGTGCACGTGAAAGTCAGAAATATAACATATGAAAAAACACAGAAATAGGGGAAAAGTGCTATCCTGGGAAATGAGAGCTTGAGAATCTGAAAGGCAGCCACTGCTTCAGAGAGGGAAGGTTTGTTTCTGCAGTTACTATGAAATCTCATGAATGAAAATGTCATTCTGCTGTATTAGTGCTATTATACAGTGCAATTCACTGGCAGGTAACCAGCTCTTTGAAAGAAAAGCTGATGGCCCTGTTACTGTGATGCTGTAAACACACAACCCAGAAAAAATTGCCAGAGAGAAGGAGCTAGAAAATGTTCTGGTCTCTAATTAATTATCCCCTTACCTTTCACTTTCCTGGCCCATCTTTGCTCTCCCTCTCTCCACCCCAGGGCATCACTTATCACCCATCCAGCCTCGGAGAGCTGCAAAATCATCACTCAGGGCCTGTGTTAGGGCAATTCATTTGCACTGCTACTGTCCCAATCCTTCATTCCCCTCTGCTGCTCACACCAAAGAGCTCAGAATTGTGCCTGCAGGAGCCTGAGGCAGGCAGAGAGGATGTGCTGATGTGTGTGTGTGATGTTGGGGTGCTGGGCTCTGTGCAGCCCCCCTGCTCACACTCCACACTGCTCCTGGCCCAGCTCCTCCTTGGGCTGCATGTTGCACTCATGTGCAACCTCCTAAATGCATTTAATTGATCTTTATGGCTCCATGTTTGTCTCCCACCTGGCCCAACACGAGGCTTTAATTGGCTGCCGTGTCACACACATTAATAATGAATATGGCAATTAGCTAAAATTGTGCTTGCTGTTTGAGAAACTCCTCTGTGCTCTGGATCATGCATGAAGGCAAGCCAGGGCTGCTGCACAGCCTCTCCAGCTGAGCACACTCAGCCTGGGGATGTGCTTGCAGCAGTGAGGGATGCCAGTGCCCCATCCCAAAAAACAGACTTGGGATATTAGGTGACACCTACAGAACAGGTTTGTGTCACACCATTTGCAACTGTGAAATCCCTGAACATAAAATTCCCTGCCCACATCTCAGCCTGCAGGGAAGGTGTGAAGGCTGTTAGCTGCTTTGTAGGCTGGGGATGAAAGACCAGTGCCCTGCTCTCAGCTGTTTCCCAGGGAGGTCTGAAGGCACTCGTGATGATGAGCTGCTTTGAAAAATGTTGCCCTTAATTTTGGCAGCCTTTTGAAGATAAAATGTTTTTATTGTTGGTGTTTCCAGCTTCCAACAGATCACAAATTTGTGATATTGTATTTGTGTCTCCCACCAGTCAGAATAAGGCAGGGCCACAGCCACCTTGTAATAAATAGAAGAAAGGCAAGTGGCTTTGTCAGGCCTCTGATGAAATACTTGCGTTGGATTTTGTATCAACTTTGAGATGGGAATTGGGCTGGTTTTTGTTCATCTTTAGCTGACAAACAAGATTAAAATCCTATTTGTGCTCACTCTCTGGCTATTGTTGACACTGTCCTGTGTAATCCCTTCTGCTGGGTTATCAAACTCCATCACAAAAATAGTCAGGGTTTATTCCCCCATCATTGAGAGGTGCTTTTCATATTCTAATCCTTTTAGGGTAAGGTGATTTGACACCTAATATTTCAAGACAGAATCTACTATGAAAGCAAAATTAAGCAACAACATTTATTCTCTGATTCCCTTTATAAACTCCAACATATCTTGGCACACTTCACTTTTGTATCTCTGAGTTATGCATAAGAGATGAAAGATATCGCTGCAAAAAATGTTAAAATCATTGAAGATGCTGTCACAGGTGACTATGATATTTATTCATGCTCATCTGGGGGACTTCTAAGGCTGATGGTGTGGTTCAATAGAAATTACAGAGTGGGAGTTTTTTTTAGCATTAACAGTTGTTAAGTGTGTCAAAGCTGGTGAAGTCAGAGGAGCTTTACAAAGACAAATGCACAAGAAGCCTGACAGCTGGTGAAATTCATTGATGAATCTGAGTAAGATTGATTGCAGAGAATCACCTCAACTTCTTATGTGTTGGCAGATTTTAAATTAATTATATTTTAAATGCTTTGGAAACAGACCTGAGAACAAATTTGTGGAGCCCAACATAAGTGGTGGTTCAATAAATGAAAGATGTATAGAAAAGTAATCATCATTTTAGCTGTGTACAGAATGAAAAAGAAATCAAACACTGAAAATATTATTACAGTGCCATTAACATAAATCAATTGCATGCTCTATCCTCAGAATCTTTTTTCATTTCTGGTCATCCTATCTCATAAAGTCTTAAATGGTTATAAAAAGAGTGCGGAGATTGACAGTAAAAATGATTAGAGACGTGTAAAGATTTTTGTAAGAGGGGAGGCAGCAGCCTGGAACTGCTTAGAAAAAAGCTTTAGCTGCCCTAGGAGATTTGAGCAGCTCAGCAGGACCAAGGCAGGTTGTAAGTGCTGAACGTGGTCCCCCTGTCCCCCTGCTCACCTGCACCCCAACCCTCAGGGCCCTTTAACTCTATAAACCATGGGGATTTTAATTCAGAGCCTCAGAGCTCAGGGCAGCTCCTGATCCCACTGTGGGTCACACTCTGCACTGGGGACAGGCCAAAAATTACAGCCCAGCCTGGACTCTTCCTGAGACATGGAAACAGCCAAAATGTCCATTTTAAAAGGCACAACTCTCTAAAACACAGGCTGAAGATCTCACCCTCAAAAGTTGGTTCTCTCCCATGTACCTCTTGGTGGAAATGGGATTTTCAGCCTCTCCAGTCAGGTCCTCTCCCAGCTCCCTTGGTTTGGGAATGGCCAGCACAGGGTACCAGCTGGCTCTGGGGGTTTTCACTGCCTGTCCCCTCCAGCACAAACTGCTAAAATGAACCTGCCGGAACTTCTCTGTTGCGCTAAAATATTTGCCACAGGATGCGCACCAATTGCTTAATAGGATTTTAGATAACCCCTAGAAATTCCTAGCTAGAGAGCATCTATCCATTTTATTGGGCAAGCTAAATCAAGGATATGCTATCTCATGCTTTAAGGTGTAAGTCAGACATGCAGCTACAGCAGATTCAGGCAATGATGGTTCCCTTCTTGGCAGCTTGCTCTGCAGTTTTGTGCCATTCCTGGGAGGAATGTTGGGATTCCCAGACATGAAACTGGGAGCTCCCCTGGGCACACTTCTCATGGCTTTTCAGCAAAGGGGAAGGAAACCTGTCTGCCCTGTCATTGCATTTGGGGTGGGCTCAACCCCCACTCCCACAGGTGCTTCTGGCACCTTTCTGCCTTTCTCCTGATAAAATGGAAGAGTGAACCAGTGTTTCTGAGGTGTAAATAATGTTTAACAAGTGGGCCTTGGAGTTGTAAAGGAACTCCTGCACTTATGCTATAATCATTTTGGTGGTTGATTTAGAGCCAAGTCCTGCTGGCCTGACTGAAGCAATTAGCCTGATTACTGCCAGAGGGATGCTCATGCAATTAAGGTGAGCAGTGTTTGCTCTTTATTCTGGAAAGCAGTTGTCTGTATAACAGCAGTTGACACAGTGCAGCGGTGCTGAGGGTGATGGGCTCTGAGACAAACCTGGGAGCCCTGACAGAACCTCGTGTCTCTCACAGAAGAAGGATGGACAGATGGACATTGTCTGACACTGCTCTGAGGGGAAAGCTGAAACCTGACAGTGAGAGACGTGTCCTGGTGTGTTTGCTCTGTGGGACTGCAGCTGCTGTTGCTTCCCCAGCTTCTCAAAAGGATGGGACTGGCTAATTAGATCTACAATTGCCATGTATCAAAAAAGAGCATCTGAAGTCTTCAGTGATGTTTTTCCCCCCTCTCTCCCTGCTATTTCTAAGGCACCTATCAATGTGGTGCAGAAATACCATCTGGATACCTGGCTAGTGACCAGCAGGCTTAGGTACGTGAGGGTTTTAAATAGAGACAAGAGAATGGAGGGTGGAAAGGGTAGACAAACAGCATCTTTTCATGGAGGCTGAAAAGAGGATAAATGAACTGAAAAGCAAAGAAGAGTGGAAAAATACCTTTTCTTCAAATTTTGACAATGAAAGAAGCAGGGAGGAGCCTACCTAGGAATATTTCAACTGCTTGGGAAGTGTTCTGCAGATGAGCAGGGCTGCTGCATTGGCTCTGTGGACGAGAACTCACCAGAGAGCAGGAGCATCTCTGCAGAGGAAACTTCTCCCTGCCCTGCCAGGAGCACCTCTGCACCTGGCTCTGGATGCCAGCACTCCTCTGCATTCACTGCTCAGAGGTTTCACTAAGGGCACGCACAGCCTTGGGGTCAAGGGCTCTGACTTATCCCTCCCCCTGAATTCAAGGAAATGCAGAGGTTTTATTTGATTCCACAGAAATCAAATACGCTTTGCAACGTGGGAATTTGCCTTTTTGATGGATCTGAAGGGTTTGTGAATAGCCTGGTCCAAGGTTTTAGTGTGAAGCCTCTTGTGTCATCTCAGTGATGATGAATTCACTCATGTCAATGGAGTTTACTCTTTGTGTTAGCTCTGTCCCCCAGGTGGGTGCCTGTGTGTGCACAAATAATGGCTCGCTCTGGCAGAACATCTCTGCTAAAAACACCTCACTTGTCAATTACTGGGGATTTTCCCTGAACTCTGGTGGTTCTGGAGCAGAGTTTGGGCTTCTGGTGTTATGACAGAATTTTGCAGGTTCAGTGATGACTTTTGACAGCTCAGGTCCCAGCAGGGAAAGACTCCTCACTTGAAATCAATCAACTTTATCACACAGGAAAAAAGAAAATTAAAACCCACCTGGAACTCAAACCTGCTTGAACAGGGGCTCCTCTCTGACTGAGCTGTTACTGCAGATATCTCTACACAACAAGCATTGTTATGTGGGGAAATATCAAAAGGTAGGTGCACCTAACAAAGACATCCTGATCATGTTTAATGCACCAGATAAATTGTTTTAAAATGCAGAGGGTTTTTTTGAGTTTTTAGTGAAAAAGCACATCCACATATGCATCTCTGAAGAGTTTTTTAATTAATTGCTTTCAGCCATTTCCTTTCATAAAATTAGAACAATGATGGAATAGACTGGCTGTGGAGTTTGGCCGAGGAAAGATTATACTAATCCACTTGAAATATGACTAAAACAGAAAGTAAGGAGAGATAAAAGCAATTTTTTTTCCCCAAGCTTATTTACCTGTGACAAAACCCTTCCAAATCAGCTGCACACAAAATACTGGATCATCTTAATTAAACTCAACCAAAAGAGATCTTGCTTTGGACTTCTTGGGATATTTCATATCCAGAGAGTTTGTCCCATAATGCTTTTGGCAAGATGAGGGGATCTGTGTTTCATGCAATTAATAATTAGGAGAGCAGCAAAGCTTTTAAAGAGCAGAGAGACACCCAGATCAACTTGCTATATGGAATCAAACAAAAAGGGGGAATTTATCTGAAATTTTTTATATACCCTGAGGCAGCACTGAGAGTGGTTTTCAAGAGTCAAGGGACCTTTCATTTGCATATTCTCCAGTTAATAAAAGGCTATGGTTACAAATGAACTTCCTTTATTCCCTTCATGGGTTATTGCTCCCTAAGCCTTGAACTATATATTCTTTGCTGAAAGAATAAAAAGATGTCCTAGTTAATGTGACGCTTTCCACTCAGACTTTCCTTCCAAAACTCTTATTTTCCAGAGCGCTAAACTTTGCCAAACCACAACAACATCTCCACAAAGACTGGTTTTCACAGCTGAATCAATTCTTTCCCTATCAGCACAACAGCAGCTCTGGAATTCCACATATAAGCTTACAAATGGCTCATCAATAACCAGATGGGCCCTGAGGATCAAAGAGCAGCGAGTGCAGACACAGTGCTGTCCTTCTCTGCCCTTCAGCCAGGCAGCCCTGGGCTCTGCACACATTGCTGTGGTCAGCCTGTGCCTGGCTGGAGCCTCTTTCTGCAGGTCATTGAGGCAGAGCAATTCAGGGGTGCTCAGCTGTGCCAGGACTCTGCTCTTCTCCTGCTTCTCCTGCTTCTCCTGCTTCTCCTGCACCAGCTCTGGAGTTTTTTGTAGACTCCCTTGTGAGTCAAGACCAAAGCACAATTTTCAGTAGGTTCCATGAGCTCTGAGGGCCAGGAGAGCCTGGAAGGTGCAGGAGTGGGTGGCTAGATGGGAATGGGAAGGCAACAAGAGAACAAGGGGCAATGCCAGCCCTGGGGCTGATGGGCTCCCTGAACTGTCCCCCCAAAAGCCAATACACTCCTGACTGAGGCCAGGGAGTCAGTGTGTTTGGCAGCTGCACTGAGCAGGACCTGGACACAGGTCTCCAGGAGGGCTTAATATTCCTTTATTCCCTCTGACTTTGATTTAACCATGGGCTGTGATGCTTTAAGTACCAGATATTAATTAGAAGTGGAAGTAGGTCCCAAAGGGACCATACTCCAGATCTTCTCACCCTTCCTAGTTTGACTTATTTCAGGTTACTACTCCGAAACATTATTTATGCACCCAGGAGCCTGACATTTATAATGCCCAACTAAATTTGCAAATAACTAATGGCTGTCAGTGAGGAGTACCACTCTGCTGAGGTGGAAAATAGCTTGCCCACAAATAAAACCTAGCCAAGCATATGGGATGTTTTCTGCAGCACTTCTTTAAGGCAGGCGATTGTCGTGTCCCTCCTTTGGTGTCACACCTAAACAGGAACAAAGGGACAAGGCTACAGGGAGGGATCCCACCAGGATGGCAGCCTTGGAGAGATGAATCACTTTGGGCTGAAGCAGGAACTGAGCTCTGAGCCTCTGGAATGAAGTGGGGAAGTGGGACAAATGCTCTTTGGGCTCCTCTGCTCTCCAAAACCCTTCTGGCAGTGGCACAGAGTGGGAGGAACACTGAATTCAGGCACAATTGCTGGGTACCTGTGGGTGGCTGGGGCATCCCATTTGGCACAAGCAGAGATGGAAATTCTTTATGGGTAGCAGGATAGCTTTGTATTAAGAAAGAAAAAGCATCTGAAGTCATAATAGGAGTTTTAACAGAATCTAGGGGGAATTTCAAGTTGGGATTTAATTCCAGATTACATTGAGTCAATTTTTGTCCTAGCAAAGATTCTCTGTATTTGCTCAGATTTTAGTTCCTCTAATTCTTCTCATCCTCCTGCTCTCCCCAGGCAGTATCATTCTGGTGTTATGTGTGCCCTGGCAGAATATGAATACACATGTGTTGCCTGTAGTGATTCCACTGTGTGACTCACAGCACTTGCAATTTAGGCCCACTTCTATTTTTAGAATAAAAAAAGGATATCTAGGATCATTGGACTTTAAAATCACTGAAAAGGTAAAAAGGGGCCATCTGATGGGGGTGTAACTGCTGGTTGCCTCTATGAAGTCTTAGCAACCCTGTTGATTTAGCTCACACCAGACTTTCTATATAAAGTACATGGACAATAGAGCTCACTCAGTGGGAGACATGAGGTTTCCTCCTATATGACATAAGAACAGTGCAAAAATATCTCAAAAGGCAAATATATTCATGGTTTATAACCTTCTCCCCTTGATTTGTTTCTGAGTAAAAGAGCTTGGTGTTTTGACAGCTGAAATTTTTTTCTGTCTTTGAGGAAATATGTTTGACAGAAATTCTTCACCCAGGTGGTTTTGACTGTTTTTAAACCATTTATTGGGTGTTAGTTTTCTTCTCATCTGCCATTTTCACAACTCTTCCATATCTCCATGGCATGTTAACAGTCCCCTGCATGACAGAAAGTAAACTCTGTCCCCCCTTAATGGTGGCAATTTTGGTGAGCACAGGGAAGGATTGGGAGCAACAAATCAGGGCTTGCCCTGGGCTGAGTCTGGTAAGACCATAGACCTTGAGGTTAATGACCCAAAACCACTAGATTCACTGTTAAAAATTGTATTTGTATATTAGGTGTTCCTGCTGTTCCCATTTCCACCTCCTCTGTATCTGCTCCATGTGCCACTGATCCCTCCTTCTGCAGTCACCCTTGCTTTTCCCTCTTTCATTGTTTTCTCCTGCTCTCACTGCCTCACTGTTGGCTGTTCTCATGTCACAGAATGTGCAAGACAGGCACAACAGGAGAGGTTATAATGTGGAAAATTTAGAAATTTCCATTATGGTGTTTTTTCCTTCTAAACTGGCTGCACAAACAGTTTCCACTGGCACTGTGGGCTTGCTCTGGAGAGTTGGGGAGCCCATGGGGGCGTGGCAAGAGCTGGGAGAAAACAGCCCATGCAGTGCACGATGAATGATGCCCACTATTCATTTTAGCAGAGCTGCAGGAATCCAAACACTTTTCATGAATATTCATGTGAAATTGAAAGCTGTTTAACCTGGCTCTCACATCTGTCTGGTGGGAGCACTTCAGTGCTTATGTGTTGCTGGTATGAATACTTGCAAGACATGAATTTTAAACCTGACTGAGTGTGATGGAAAT
Organism: Melospiza georgiana; assembly: GCF_028018845.1. NCBI lineage: Eukaryota > Metazoa > Chordata > Aves > Passeriformes > Passerellidae > Melospiza > Melospiza georgiana. Next base: position 6,558,781 of record NC_080439.1, on the reverse strand, counting down.
CCAGTATGAAACAGAACGCTTGGTTGTGAAATTTGCAATTCCTTTCCTGCCAGTTAGCTGCACAAGTCAGCTAATCAAGGAACACCACAGGACTGAACCAAGCAACACAGTATGAATTTGCAAACATTTGCCATTCCCAAATGATCTGGAAGCCAAGAAGTTGTTTGCTGAAGAAAGCCCTAAATAATATCAAATAAATAAATTAGAAAATTGCATGACCTCCACAGGAAATTCATAACAGAAAGGGCAAGTGAGATTCATGGCAAAAAGAATTCATTGAGCTTCTGAAGAAAGCAGGGAAATCCTTCCTCAGCACAGTGAATCAATCTGATGTAGTTTCCTCCACTGTCTGCTGCCCATTGATGGAACGATGGGAGATTTGGAGTCATTTCTGTCAGGCTCTCAGATGAATGGGTATTTGGTCCTGGCAGAAGTTTTTCTAAGTGGCCAAATGGTCTGGGATAGTTTTGAGAGCAGATTTAGTTTTGAATCATGGGATTTGCCTTGTGTCATATTTTACACTTGAAAATGCCTGAAACATTGACATCCTTCTGCTACACAGTTTGGCTTTGCATTTTGCCCTGCCTGGAGCCCTGTGCTCAGCCCCATTCCCTGAGCACCCCTGTCTGTATTTCCATTGCATCATTACCACCTTAGCCTCGATGCACTGCCCATTTCCCAGAGATGCCGAGGGGTTTGCCCAAGTCTCCCAGAGAAATCTGAGCACAGGTTTAACACAGTCTCCCATCTCCTTGTGGTTTTACCCCTTCAGACCCTCCTCTCAGAGAGGCACTGCAGTAAAAAAAAAAACAAACTAGAATTGTCTAAGCTTCTGGACAAAAGTGAGATGGAGAAGAAAAGCCATATACCTGATTTCCACATGCATTGCTCATTTCTGGCACAGATCTCATATCTCTGTGTAATAACTCTTTGATCCATAATGCAAACTGCTACAACAATTTCTTTGGAAGAAAGTTTTCAGTGTTATCTTTATGTACTCAGTAGAGTACATAATATAGGTTGAAATTATTTCCCCCCAGATTTGCAATGCAAAGTAATGCAGTTAACTGAAAAGTTCTTGCTTGGATCAAATGGGGAATATTTATGTTTCTTAAAAGGAATTCTTACCAATTTCTGATCCAATATTGCTTCTTTTTGGCACAAGCAGTATTCACTTAGACTGAAAGCGCTTTTGTTTTTAAATTGTCGTTGGTGTTTTGTTTTAAACAGAATTACATCCCAACCTATTTACTATGCAATATAGCACACTGAAGTTGTCCTTAAAGAGAACATTAGTTAGGATGAGTAAATTCAAATTACTTGGTAAGTCTCTGCTATATAGGAATCCTTTTTCTGATGAAAATTTAATGAAAACAACCAGTCTAACAGAATTCTTGAAGCTGTGAGTTTTTGGCAACAGTATTGTAAAGTATCCTTAGTGACATCCACATTAAAGTAGATTTAAAATGGTATCATAACCTTAATTTGAAAATTTAGCACAGCAAGTGACTCCATACCTCTTGCTGCAAGAAATGACTCTCAGCTTCTTTACGTGCATTTTTAATGGGTCCTGTGAGAAGCATTTCCACAAGCAGAACATTTTATTGTTACTAAATACCACTCACTCTGAAGTCCCTCTGTTGTTTGGGAATGAAACTTTAATGAACAAGTAGAAACAATTCATCAACCCAGGGAACATCACACTCAGATCAGGCACGCCGAATGATAAGGGCTCTGCATATGCATGGAAATATGATTTTCATTCATTATGTTCCTGCTGCTCATCCTGGTGAGGGTCACACACACAAAAACAGGAACTCAGCCATGCCCAGGACCCCATGCAGATCCCACTGCCCTGTCTGGCCACGCAGACCTGACTCTGATTTTTGGACATTTTCTTGTCTAGTGATGCTAAACTGGCACAACATAAAAAAGTGCATGAGGCTTCTAACTTTGCTATCACCTCTTGGACTTCTGGCTGGGAAGAAACAAGGTTTTTCCAGGGCAAGCCTTCCTGTTATCCCAGTGAGTGCTGATTCTCCCCCTCAGCCCCTGCTCACAGCCCTTTCAGCATCCAGCTGAACGCTGTGTGCATCCTTCCCCACGCTGCTTTCTCAGGGGGAGGAGGGTGTCAGGGGGCTGGCAGTGACACGGGAGGAAATCGTGCCTTTTTCTGCCCGAAACTACATTTCTCGTCCAGCAAAACAATGCCAACGGCGCAGAGAAAGCTTTGATTATGCAAAATGGATGGGCACATCACGCCTTCTTTTGCAATAGGTTATAACCCAAGGAGTCCCTCACCCGGAAAATTCCTCCCACCACCTTCCCCCGCGAATGCTTTCCCCCTTTCAAATGACATCGGTGGCCCTCCAGACACATTTTACACGTTAATAGCACGTCTCCCTCCTCTCACAGGCTCCATCGCTTTCCTCTCCCCCTCTCATTTTAGGGCAGCTTCCCCATCTCAGAACCAGCCGGGCTGGCTGGCAGGAAAAGGAGCAAAGTGTTTTCTTGCATGACCTCTATGCATTTTACTCCGCGGGAAGAGCAACGTGGAATGCACACTCAGCAGGCAGCGAGGCTTGAGCCAGTTTATCCTCGGGGCATTTCTGCCATAAAACACAGGGCTATGCTCAGCATTTCCATCCCGGCTGTCCCCCCATGGCAGCGACCGCACCTGCGGGGAGCCGAGCCCCGACCGAGCAGCAACAGCTCCCTTTGTCCCCCGAGCGAATCCTACCTCCGAGAGCCGTCACATCTTCCTCCCGATTATTGACAAACAGAGATCCAGCGGAACCCTCCGAACTGCCACCGCTCGTGAAGCGCTGTCATCGCTCCCTCCCGGTGCTGGAACCTTTCTGGAGCATTAATGTCACAACCCCTGCTAACTCATCGCTTAGCACTCGCTGCTCAAAATGTCTGAAATAGTTTGGAGGGATAATAGGAATGACAGGCACACTAGACAGCTATGCTTGAAATTAGTTTTCTGCAGCTGACTTAAGGCTGTTCCGTAGTGCTTTTAGGCAAGCACTCGGTGGGGTTTATGAACCTAGGCTAGACATGCCATTGCTGCTTTTGTTCAGGGCTGTAATAGGATGGCCGCTAGGAACGCAGCAGCGATAGCTCCAACTCCATTCATCCCTCCGTAGTTCCTAAACCTCCCTGGGAGAGGAAACGGCTTCAGTCATCCTTAAACTTACTGAGGCCGCTGTTTCTGCGGAGCAGGCTTTCACACATTGTTTTGGAACTAGAGAGAGAATCCCTGCCGGGCACGGAAGGTGCCGTGGCTGTGGCGAGCGGCGAGAGGAGCCGGCAGCATCCGCCCCCGCCGCAGGCTGGGCTGGCGCAGCACTCGCTGGAAGGAGCGATTGGAGGCTGAAAGTTCCTAAAACTCTCTGAGGCAGCTGTGGCACAAAGAGAGCGAGGGGGGTGCAGGGACCGTGCTGTGCTTTGTGTGCGCAGAGTCACAGATGTGCACTGAGCTTGTCAGAAGGCGAAATAATGTTTGGAGATGGTGGGGACTCACAGTCTAGATTTCTAAGTAAGCAGCACCTGGGATAATGGTGGGCAGGAGAAATGAGACCAAAGCATAGTGTTGGGAGAGTGGTGGTGAGAGATGCTACAGAACACTGCTGTACTGTTTTACTGTTTTCAGTAAAGCTGTGCGAATCACCAAATCCCAGCTCAGAGATATTTGTGTCCTGCAGAGATCTTGGAGCCTCTTCTTGGTGGTCAATGGCCAGCCCAGGTCAAGATGCAGAAAGATTTGTTAACATTTGTACCACTGGTGTTGCTGATCCCAATATGGTCCCTTGTGGACAAAAGTAAGAGCCACCAGCACAGAAGTGTCTCTGCCAGCAGCAATGGCACACATGGGCTGAAGAATTGGAAAGGCACCCGGGAGCCAAGGCAGGCTGGGGCAGAGCAAGTGGAGAATTAGTTCTTTCATTGCTTGTTCCCCTCCTGCCTGTTTTTCTAGTACCACCTGGTTCACAGCCCTTTGCTCTGCATGGAAACACCATTCAGGAGACATCTCAGAAATGAATGGTGTTGGGAGAGATTAAGGGGAAAGCAGATCTCAGTGAAACCCCAGCTATGGCTGCCTCAGAACCTGGGAAGGAAAGGGTTAGGACAGCACTAATGGCAGATTTGCTTTACCAAACAGCAAATCAGTGTTTGTGCATAGCATGGGCCACTGGTCTCTCCTCCTTGTGCATTGGCCTTCACTGAAACCATGAGGGACAGCAAGCTTGTTTCTGATGCAAGCCAGCCATGGATGGGGACATCTGGAGGGACCACAGGCACGGTATTTGCTTCTGAATCAATGCTGCTCCTGGCAGAGCTGCCTTTGCTCTCTGTGCTTCCCCATGCCTGCACTTGCTGCTGCTTTTGGACACCCTCCCTTTGCTCTTTCCCCACTGCTCCTTACACAGTCAGTGGGTTGGAGGGCTCAAGGCTCCAGATTTGTTTTTCAGTTTACCCTCAATGGGGTATTAATAGCACATCAAGCTACTCCCAGACCTGGTGGCAGCAAAGGGGACTTTGAATTTTCTAGGCAGGAATCTCAAGGTGGGCAACTACACGCTGACTGATAGCAAGGCTGACTGAACAATAGCTGCTTTCTGAATAATTTAAAGAATTTTTTTTGTGTCACCTATCTTCCATCTTTCATGTGCCCTTCATTCACCTTAAGGCAGAAAAAGAAATGGGAAAAAAAAGTTCTCATTGTCACAGGAAATATATTTCTGTTTCAGTAAGGGTCTCCCTGTGCCATTGATTTGTAAGTGGGGTGACACAGCAGTTCCAGAGACATAAGAGTCTGGTTGGAGATACCCAGGTCTAGGAGTCCTGACCTTGCTGATGATCTTGTGAGAGATTTTCAGTGCTGAACTGGACACAGGAATGTTCAATGCCAGGTTAAAGCAGGTGGTGGTTGCCACCCATGTTCACAGTTCTCCAGCTGTGTATGCTGAATATGAGAAGATTCATAAAAAGCTCCTTCAGCTCTCCCTCCTTCATGGGCCTCTCTGTCAGGGAGATCCCAAAGGCCTCAGTCCTTCCCAGTTAAAGCCACTCAGACTTGGGGGTCAGGGGCCTGTGAGAGCTGTGTTACTGAATGGAGAGGAGAGGTTCTTACCTTGGGTGGGATTTGAAGGGGGAAATAAACTGTTCAAGGTGTGCAGGGTAGACAGGGAATGACCAGAAACATCTTCTGGGCCTGATTTGTTAACATGGTCAGCCTTAGGCAGAGATTCCATGACACTCCCCCTTTCCTCAGGCTCTTTCTGATCCCTGAGCAGCCACAGCAGCTCCATCAGTGTGGGACTGCTGTACTCCCTGTCCCTACCATGGCTCCTCTGCTGTTGTGTTTTTCTGGCACACCAATCTGCTCCCTGCTGGAAAGAGGATACAGGGAGCAGTGGAGTGGGGATCTGATCAGATATTCCAATTTTCTGTCTTCCTGCCCTGTATGAATGTTGTAAAGCAGGATTGTCCAGGGAAGCAGAGGGCTCACATGAGCTTTCACTCTGCCTTCCATCAGAAAATCCTATTCTGTAGGAGAGGAAATTGCTGCTCAGCTGTACAGCAGTGGATCCTATTTGAGAAAACCCTTTGCTTGCCAAGGAGTGCAACAATTTACAATGCCTGGTCAGTTTCTGACCAGGACTTAGGAAATGGCCAAGGAGGACGAAGGACAGGAGGAATTCAGGAAGTTTGCATGTTGAAGTATGCCAAATAATATAATGAACAGAGCAACTAATGCATCATTTCATTATGAGTCATCCCCATTATAACAGGAATTTTATAGATATGTAATTAGAAAGTGTAACTATCAGTTACAAATGCACATTTCTACTTACAAAAGAAAGGACGTGATACAATTAAAGCTTCAGGTTGCACACACAACAACCTTTTCTCCTCCTGTGCTCACAAATTCTCTAGGAACAGAATGAGTATATTTTGAAGTTGCATACCTATCAGACAGCATTCCTTCTACCCACTTGCTGAGTCTTTTTGAAACAGCAGCAGGCAGCCTCACTAATCCATAGATTCTTGGTGTGAGTTGTGTATTGAAGGAATTGCAGGATGATCTGCTGATGCCTCTTGCACGCTGGGTGTCTCTGTGGAGTGTCAGTGTTCAGAGCAGCATTAGCCTGGCAGGGCTGCAGGTGTGGTGTGCACGACAGGTACCAGGCTGTGCTCAGGATGTGCAATCACAGTGCCACTGAAATTCCTCTAGCAGGAAAAAGGATCCTCCAGAAACAGCCAAATTCTGCCATGCACATCTAGATACTCTTGGGTGTTGTGGAGCCTGAGCTCAGACCTGAGTTTTGCAGAGGGCAGCTATTCACAAAAAAGGATGAGTCCAGCATGGGGAAAGATAAGTTCCTAACAATTATCTCAGCAGCATTAATCTCACCTCTGCTGTTTAATCGAAAAAACATCAAGAAACCTTGTTGATGTCACTCCCCAGATTTACAGCTCTGCCTGGTTTCCCTTCTTTTCCCTGTGGCAGAGCAGGCAGCACCTGTGTGAATGCAGCCCCGTGTTTGACCAGAGTATTGCAGTGTGGTGCTGAAAACCCCAGGACACCCAAGTGCTTATTTAACTGAGTTACCTCACAATGACTGCCTAATCACTTCCACATGCTGCTTCATTGTCCCCCTTTATATCCAGCTCTGCCTTTTTCCTGCACAGCTCTTTTTGAGCTGCTTGCCTAAGAGAAAATAACTACATCTGGAGTGTAGTTAAATGACCCAGAAGCTGCTGTTTTGCAGACTGACAGTGTTTGATGCAAATAGATGGCTTCTTGCTGTGAAAATCTCCTCGCCTGACAATCCATCGGCTGCTTTCAACGATAGTTGTCTGAATTAAAACACAGGCTCCTCTTTGTATATTCACACTAGCATTCTTACAGAACTGCTGGTGTTAAATTCTTCCTGTGCAGTCTCAGTGCAGGCCTCTCTACTCCCCATTTGTGCACCAGCTGCTGGTGCACATCTCTGCCTCTCTTTGCCTTCAGCTTTTGCCATCTGCCACCATTAAGTTGCCCAGGTGTTGGAAATCTTCTTGCTCTTCTCTGGCAAACATTTCTCTGCCTCCTTCTTCACTAATTCAGCCTTCATTTATATGGAGGCTGATAGATCAGGATCAAACATCTGCTGCATTTCATCCTTCAGGGGGGCACATGGGGAGTAGAGCACGTGTAGTTGGAGACAAGAATAAAGGCTAGTTAACCCTTCCTTCCCTAATTTTCCACTCCATCTTTGAGAGCTCACAGTTTTCCTGCACTTCTAGATGTGCCAATTATTTAATACTCGTCAGTTGGGATGTTACCTAGAGCAAATATGTCCTAAAGCAGAGCTAATTTTCAGAAACATCAAAGCTTTCACATGCTGCAGCAGTGCCTAGTCGTGAGGTATTGAGGAGCAGCAGAGTTGGAACATATCTCAGACAGTTATCAGCAAAGACGCCAGAATAAGCCTTTTTTCCTCTTTAGACTGCTTCTGCTGGTGCAAACAGGGGCCACACCACTGACTTTGTTGTGCTTTCCACAGAGATACAGGTCAGGCATCCTTTGTGATTGCCTGCAGGGGAAATCCAGGCTCACTGATCATCTTTCACAACAATGTGTGGTGTAAACTATTGAATTCATTTGGTAGAGATGATGAAATTAAACGATTTCCAGTGTGCCCAATCCTCTTCAGCAAATCACTGAAGATTGACTGTAAGTTTGAGCAGCAACAAACCAGAATCCAACAAAACAGGGTGCTCACACAATGCGGCTTGCTGGGCCCAGGGAATGTTTCCTGCTTAAAGGCTGGTAAAATATGTATCTGAGGATGCACACCCAGCTGCTGGGGCCAGTCTCCAGCGTGATTGTTGAGTAATTCCAACAGGATTTCACACTTCAGCAATTTTGCTCTCCTCAGCCTGGTTCTCAGTGGCAGAGCTTTCTCAGCCTGATGCTGTGTGAGACTCTTGGGCAGGGATGGTTCCCTGCTCTGAGCAGTTGTGCTGAGCAGCAATCGCTGCCTGCTGCTTTCCCATTTGTTAAACAATGGATTAGTGCTCAGACATTTGCAGGCCACTTTGGCCTAAGCCCCGAGTGCAATTCTGTGGATTTACTCCTCTCCTGGAATGCCATGATCAGAGCTTGTTCCTCTCTTGTTCAATAATTTCCTGAAGCACTGCTCTAATCGACACTGCTGTGATTTCCCTGCTTTGTGGCAGATAAAGCATTGTGCCACTCACCTTCCACAGAAACACCAAATTGGCCACTTAGATACTCTCTGATTTTACACACAGTGCCTGGCTGTTTCTCCAGCTCTTGATTGCTTTTTCTGTCCACACTTTCCTATTCCTGTGTTAACATTACTTCTCCAGCAATTTTAGCAATATATTGCTAGATAATTCCTTTGCCTTTTTTTGCCACCCCCTGCAAATCATCTGCTATGCAGAACTCTCCTTTCTTCAGGATTCAAGTATCTCCTTTAATCTGCTCCTCCTTTTATTCTTCACTCAGCTGCCTTGCTTTGGTGGAATAGTCACTTGTCTGATGAAGCTCATGCTTCTATTTCTGTGCTCTCCCTTTTGAAAGGCCCTTTGCATCAGTGAGAGGCCTCTTTGGGTCCCTTTGATGATCTGGGGCTGTGTACTGAGCTCTGCACTCCAGGACTGGGAGATCAAGTGGGAAGGATCCAGTTGGGCAGAGTGTGCAAAGGGGGAGGGAAGGGGGTTTTGCCATGCCCCAGGGAGGGAGTTTCAGTGAAGCAATAACAGAGGCAGGCAGGTAAAAGTCCAGGCCAGGAGCAGGAAGAAGAGAGGCTTTTTGTAGCACTCTGACTCAGTTTCCCCACTTGTAAACTAAGAATAATCCTCTGCCTGGGTAAATTCCTTTGTGAGCCTGTGAACTGAGACAGGATGACTGAAATTCAGGGTGGCTAAGTTTATATTGTTGCTCTCTTGCTGAAGAACTTTAAACTCAGAAGAGCAAGGGCCTAAAACTGCCTGAGAAGCCTCCACATCACACGCAGCCACCCACGAAGGCACAATGCCTGATGCCCTTGGGCTCTCCTCACCATAGACTCTCAAGGGGGATGCTGTGGGATGCAGGAGGTACAAGGAGGGGTTTTGTGGCAGCTTCACAGCAGCCAGGGAGCAGGAGGGACATTGCCTGGGCTGGATTCAGAGCCCAGCCTGTTTGGAGAAAATGCCTGCTGGTAGGGACAGCAGACACCTCACACAAGATGCCACTTTTTAATTTTCCTGATCTATATTCTGCAGCAGGTGCCTAGAGTGGCACATAAATCTACCAGCACAGGATTTATGGTTGTGAACACCAGATATTCACCAAAGCTCAAAATCTCTTCTCAGTTTTCCTGCAGAGTGACCAGAGGGGTTTGATTACACTTACTGAAGCAGAAGTGTTTGAGATTTATATCACTGAGGACAACATTTGGTCCTAAACATACATCTCCACATTATATATAGGTTTTGTACAAAGTTATTTCTTCCCCATAAAGAAAATCTTACAGTGCCTGTACAAACCTGCCACTTCCACCCCATCACCACAGCAGCTGAGGACACAGGATGTGCTTATGAATAAATTAGTGGGGAAAAATGGTATTTGGAAACCAAGCAAAGGCTTTCCAAGAGGAAATAGGCAAAATGATAAATCTTTGCTTTCAAGCTACAGGGATGCTCCTCTGGCATAAACACACATTTTTTCATTGATAAAACTGATCTCTTTTTTCCACCTCTCCAACAAATTTTTCAATTCTGCATATGCAAAAATATCAATGTATCATCAAAAGCTGAAGTGGACTCCAGAGGAATTTAGCCAGTCAGTTATCTCTGGTTTTAATTATCTAATGGTATTTGTTTACATCTGCTTGAAATGATTTTATGCTCATTATGGATATTGAAGTAATGTTTCGTTATTTCTCCACTTCTGTGAGTTTTAAAAACAACAACAACAACAAAAAAAGGAACAACTTTTCCACAGATACACCTGTGATCTGACCTTTTGTCTGCTCTGAGAACTTTTAAGGAGATTATTTAAGTTTTTGTGTCTGTACTTGCTCTATTTTCGGAGTCTTAGAAGTAACCTTGACTCGAAGTGTGGCCTCAGAGAGAGGCACAGGAGATGCACTGCAAGCTGTGGAGTTCAGCCCTACTGGGATGAGGGGCCACATCCTCACTGCGTGAGAATTCCTCCAACAATACCCAAATCCCTGTTGCAGCAGCTCCCAGCTGGAGCCTCACACCCCAGAAACCAGAGAGGTTTTAATGGTGGGGACAGAAGAGACCTGGAAAAGCAATCCCAGTTAAGTTTGTACTTCTAATTAATGCCCCAGCTGCACTGTGAGCAGGAGGTTGCAGGATCAGGCTCTGGGATGCTTTTGCTGCCTGTGTTTGAGGATAAAGGCACTCTGATGTGCCTCACACACACACACATACACACACAGGCACACCCAGCATCTCTAACCCTTGGCTCACTGCTCTAATCCCCTCTCTCCCACCCACAGCCACTGCAGGAAGGATGCTTTTCTTCACTTGGTTTCCCTGCTCAGATTTCAAATGCCTCTTAGTGCAGTAAATGAGTAAAAAACCCATCCCTGGGAATGCAATACCCTTTGGGGGAGGCATGATGGATCTGCTCGTGCAGGAACAAACATCCCCAGGCTCTCCTTTATCTCACAGTCCACGTCTATTTACCTGCATTTTTCCCCCTCAGAGTCACTATTATTTTTGCACAGATGACTAAAACAGCTCCCCCATCCTTCTTGCTTTGATGCTCACTTGCTCTTACTTGCTCTCCTGGTAGTCCCAGCTGGATCTTGTGCCATCATCACTGCTGCCCTCTTGTCCCTGTTAGAAAGCTCAGGGCAGAACCAAAACGGGGGCTGCATTTGTATTTGAGGTCAGAGACACTTCAGTGTTTGTCAAGATAGGGTTTCAAGAGAGAAGGAATCCAAATTATACCTATCAAAGAGATGGTGCCATGATTAATCTCTCAGCTCCTGCTGTGTAAACACAGAGCAGCTCCTGGGCAGAGGATGGAGAGGCTCCCACCTGTGCCAGTGCCAGGCAGGGTTTGGCATGGCTGAATGCAGGATGGCATGAAGGAGCACTGGAGTGGGGCCAAGCAGGAGCCCAGTGGCACTGGAGTGATTGCAGGTGATGCCTGTCCCACACACCACAGTGAGGAATTCACATACACAAAAAGCAGATGTGCTTTTACTGTCCTCTGCTTTGCAGAGAAAACAACTGTGTGTGTTAATTACTTTGGCCAGCTCAGTCCTTTTGGGGTTCTTTTTCAGGGAATGCTCTATTGTGTCAAAGCAGCGCAGCCACTGAACAAAAGACATTGTGTGCCTGATGCTATTTATGTGCTTCATTTCAGTGACTCTCAATATTTTAGTTATTAGCATATTCCTTTGAATATCTGATGTGAAGAAATTTCATGCCATTAATATTTAGTATAGCTATTTCTAATGACATAAAGGATCAAGATTCTACATTTATGTACTTGGTATGATATCTATGTTATATCCTCTACTGTAGTAGTACTGTCTGCTCTAATTTCTATCTCCAGATATACAAATGCATTTTTTTTTTTAAACTTCAATCCTGATACTGGATTTTTCTCCAGAGATCCTTTGTCCAGTAAATAATAACAGTCAATAATATTTGAGTATGATGGGAGAACCATCAAAATGTGTGAGCCCTGTTACTGTCAAGCAATATAGCTTTACAAAGGAAGTCTTAAATTTTCCTGAAGCTCTTCCGATTTCAGTCGTTTGACAAGAATATAAATGAGAAGGAAATTTTCTCCTTTGCTGGCATCTGATTTCTGAGTTTGATTATTTATAACAAGAGTTTTTTCCTTGCACAATCAGATTTGCTAAAATTTCCTTATTAGGTTCATAAAACCATTTTGTGAAACAGAAAATTAAGCGGAGATTTTTTTTGCCACTAAGTTCAACTTTTTCTGAACTTTCAACTGGGCTCTGGTATCCTATTAGAGCCTGCCTTTGATAATAATCGTGTTTGAATTTCATTACTTTCTTTTCTGATTCCAGTCACTGGCCATTTTACTTTTTTCTAATAGCACTATGAGGTAAATTATCCATGCAAGGATGTTTAAGATGGTCCTGGAACAGCTCAAGTGAAATGCCCTCATCTTTCTTAATTTTCATTGAGTCACCATCTTTATGGTGTGTGTGTAGTACAAACAGTATAAATACCTTACTGCAGGGCTGCCCATGGCTTGGAGAGCTCCCAGGGGATGCTGAGACTGGGGAGGAGGGAATGCAGAGCCCTGGCTGAGGGCTGTGCTGACAAAAGGAGCAGTGGAGGAGCAACAAAGAATGATGGACCCTTTCTCAGGCATGAGGACATGAAAAAGGATCACAAAGATGTGATATGACCTGCAGAACCCACGGCATTTCTGGCTCTGAAACCCCTCCAGCTCATGTCTTCAACCCTCCTCTGCCCCCATCTGTGACGGTGTTCACGGGGGTTTTTGGTTGAGGGAAGAGATGCGGATCTGACTCCATGTTTCAGCAGGCTCGATTTATTATTTTATGATATATATTACATTAAAACTATACTAAAAGAATAGAAGAAAGGATTTCATCAGAAGGCTAGCTAAGAATAGAATAATAAGGAATGATAACAGAAGTTTGTGTCTCAGACTCTCTGTCCAAGCCTGCTGACTGTGATTGGCCATTAATTACAAACATCCAACATGGGCCAATCCCAGATGCACCTGTTGCATTCCACAGCAGCAGATAATCAATGTTTACATTTTGTTCCTGAGGTCTCTCAGCTTCTCAGGAGGAAAAATCCTAAGGAAAGGATTTTCCATAAAAGATGTCTGCGACACCCATCTTCACACAAACTGCACATCTGGGGGCTGATGATCCCTTTAGGGCTTCTCACAGAGCAGAGCTATGCAAGGCTGGCACTGCAATCACATCTGGTCATCCTGAGGGGGAGGAACATCACAAAAATCAGGTTTCAGGGAGAAAAGGGAAAAAGCTGCCCTGGCTGAGGCAAGAACATGGAGATCCTCAGTGGGTAGGATGAAGGGAGGAGGGGAAACAGGGAGAGAAAATATGGATAACTTGGTGACATAAATTTAGCACATAGGAGTCCACCAGGTCCCCATACCCAGGTCCTTTTTCATGAGTGACCAAAGGATATAGAAATGCTTAAAAATTAGATCTCCAGCCAGAAGGCTGTGAATACCTAATAGCCCATTACCTGCACCATCCAGAAGCCTTTGGATCAAACCCAAACAAAACACATGTGATATTCACAATTTTATTTTCATTTCTAATCACCTGCTTCTGTGCACTTTCAAATTCTCTGGCCTCTTTTAGGGAGGAGATTTTTCTCACTGCCATAGGAAAAGATTCAGCATTTTGTTTCCACAGGTCTTGTGAAAATCCAGATCTTACATTATTTTTCTGGAACTTGGTCTGCTTGACTCCTAAACCCATCAGTCTGTACTTTGACACTGTAAAAGCATGATTTCAAACCTCTTTTGAATTAAAGAATGTAAAAATGCCCAAACATTTTTAAAAGAAGGTAGAAAGGCCAGTAATAGAGGTTAGGTGCTGTTCTGCTGTGGCTTTGCCAGAGCCAATTTGTGTGGAATCTGGCTCCAGATGGGGCACTGTTCCTGTCACCCTTTTGTCACTGTTCCTGTCACCCCTTTGTGGAGTCCTCACTTAGTATATTTTTTAAAGGAAAAAATATGATCTCTGTGACTAAAAGCTGGTTTGTCTGACCTCAAAGTTACACAAAGCTTCAGGAGGTAAAAGGATTTCTTTTTGTAGGAAAAAATGCAGCAAAGCTTTACCAGAGCAGTGTTGTGTCAGATGCATTTGATGATTTTATTTGATAGGATAATTGATTTTCCTAACAAAGCAGTGCAGTAGATCTAATCTCCCTGGACTTCTACAGTGTATTTGACATGGTGACAAGATTAGTCAAACTGCAGAAAACAGGGATTAGTGGAATTGTGCAGGAAAGGTCTGGAGAACTACAGAGAGTATATTTTGGGAAAGTTTGGGGTGTAGTGGTGACTCTGGTGTCCCTTTAAGGTTGATGGGGGAGATTGATTGCATTAATAATTCTAATTTTCCTGGCACAAAAGGAGATCCTTCAAAATTTGTGGCTGAGATGAAATTAGGGTGGATAAGCGCAAGAGTGGATGTTCAGAAAACTGTTTAAAAAATGGGATGGACTTGAAGGCCGCAGCAGGAGAGATGGAAGTGTGAAGAAGGATGTGATCATCTGAAGGGCAAGGCTGGGCACGGAGAGAATCCTGACATGCACTATTTCTGTGAAATGGGGCTTATCCTTTTGAAATGATAGAGAAAAAAGTGAAGTGAGATGTTCTGGCATGCCCCAAGAGACTTTGTGAGTCTATGATGATGCATCAGACATCCAGGGTGAACACCCCTGCTCCAGGGCTTGATGAGATCTTACCTGGAGCACCAGGCAGTCAGTCCTGGCACAGGAACTCAGAGAAGGTCTATTAAAACAAGAAAGAGCTGCAGAGAAGTGCAGCAAATGCAGCCTTTCCTTTCTGTGGCTTTGAGAGATGTCTACAGACGCAGCTGGGAGGAGGGCTAACACTGGAGGGTGGGAAGAGCTATTTCTGCTTGAGAACAGCATTGACACAAGAGCAAATAGGTAGAAAGCTGGAAATTTTGGGAAGATTTCTAGCCATCAGAAAAATGAGGTATTAAATTAGTCGTCTTGACAAAGAGGTGGAAGTAAAAAAGCGAACTGTAAACTGGGTAAAACCAGTTTTATGATAACAGCCTCCCTGCTGGATGAAGGGGATCCTGTGGAATGATTGTGACTGCAGGCAATTGGGCTCAGTGATGCAGAACCTCCTCTGTTTCTCTGCCCCTGTCAGGAGATCTCCACTTTTGCAGTGATTCTGTGAAATCCTGTGCCTTGCAAGGCAGTGTCTGAGGAGGGCACAGGGAGGAGACTCTGCACCAGCCAGGAGCACAGACAACATGTTCTGAAGGCCAGCTCTGGGAAACCATGCAGGAATGTCCCTGGTGTGCACGTTTGTGGGTGTCAGCATCTTTATGGCCTCTGGATGAAGGAAGCAGCTTTCCCTGGGCTGGGCACTCCAGCCAGGCAGGACAGAGCTTGGCAGGCACAGCAGAGCAGCTGCTCTCTTGTTCCCACCCCGCAGGAAAAATGGTCAGAATCCCTTGTAACTGAGGGAGTCATGACCTGTGACTGAAACTTTTATCTGAATCCTGAAAATAGAACCGCTCTGATCCTCAGCTCCCAGGAAACAGCAGCAGCAGCAGGAGGAGCAGGCAGGCATCAGCTCAGCATGGGCAGCTCCTCTCCCTGTTCCCTCCTCAGTCCCTCAGGAGGTGACCCCAGCTCTTGCTGCTTTGCTGGGGGAGCAGCACTGAGCCCAGCACATCCCTGGCATGCCCAGGTGCAGAGGGGATTGCTGCAGGCAGGGCAGGGCAGGGCAGGGCTGCTCTGCTGCAGCGCTGCTCACAGCCCAGTGCTCACAGGGCTCAGGCACAGCTCCTGCAGAGCCAGCAGCTCCTCTAGCCCTGCCGGGCTGTGCTAGCCCAGGCCTGGCCTCCTGCTGATCACATCCATGTGAGGGCCTGGTCAGGGCTGTGCTAGCCCAGGCCTGGCCTCCTGCTGATCACATCCATGTGAGGGCCAGGGCAGGGCTGTGCTAGCCCAGCCCTGGCCTCCTGCTGATCACATCCATGCGAGGGCCAGGGCAGGGCTGTGCTAGCCCAGCCCTGGCCTCCTGCTGATCAAACCAGGCACAGGGAGGGATGTGAGGGCCAGGTCATGAGGTTGCCCTGGTATTTTAGCTGGGCTTGCTCATTTCTGCTGGAAAATGCCATAGCTCCGTGCCATGGTGATGCTTCTCAGCAGAATGACACCATTCTCATGGGGAAATGTCCTCTTTCTGCTGGCACAAAGCAGATGTCTCTTTAGTTCATGTAAAGCATGGCTAAGACATCATGCTGCCCACTGAATTACCTCTTGGCACATTTCCAGAGGAGTGATGGAAGCAGCAAAGCAGCAATGCTGCCAGTCAAGGAGTTGTTCTTGTCTGAGCAAACATGTCCTCAGTTTCCCCTTCCTGAGGGAAGAGGAGGGGCAGGCACTGATCCCTTCTCTGTAGGACCCAAGGGAATGGCTGGAGCTGTGTCAGGACAGGCTCAGGTTGAGCATCAGGAAAACATTCTTCACCCAGAGGGTGGTCAGGCACTGAACAGGCTCCAAAGTGCTCACAGCCCCGAGGCTTCCAGACCTCCAAGGGCATTTGGACAAGGCTCTCAAGCGCAGGGTGTGGTTCTTGGGGTGTCCTGTGCAGGGCCAGGAGTCGGACTCAATGATCCTTGTGGGTCCCCTCCAACTTAAGATATTCTGTGATTTGGTATTAAAATTCCTCCTGCACTAGACTCTGCCTTCTGAGCATGAAGGTACTTGCAAAGTCCATACATTTCTATGATACTCAAGTTAGGAAGCAAAAGGAACTCTGTTCCTGCAAATGTCTGGGCATTTTCTTTTACAAAGGCCATGAAGAGTAAGTGCACTGTGACCAGGTGGTATTGTCTGAAATGGAAACAAGTGTGAGCATCCAGATCCTGGATGCATTTGAGAAATCCTGGTACTTCAGGAGAGAAGAGTGAACATTTACTTCTGGGAAGGTTCTTAATGTCACAGGGTTAAAATGGGAAAATAAGCCTGCCCAAAGGTAAAGAGTTTGGACCAAACATCCTTTCCTTTGGTGCTGTGTGACACCTAACAGACTTTCTCCAGCAGAGAAATCTTCTCTGTAGTCCTTTGTAGGCTGGTGCTGATATATCCACAGCTTCTCTTTTCTTTTCTCCTTTTTTTAAACATTTTTTCCTTTTTTTTTTTTTTTTCCCCCAGAGGAACTGAAAAGAATGTGTCAAATAAAAAAAGACAAATCTTGTCTTTGACAAAAATAGCAGAGAGAAGAATTAAAAAGACCCAGAGGACAGAAAATTAGTGTTTAAAAGAAGGAAAAAAAATAGATACAGGCCCATTTTTCAGCTTGACTGAGTTGAATTTTGGCTCCCATTTTCTGTATTCTCTATATGAAAGCCAGCATTTCAGAGTCAGAGGTTCACTGGGATGCAGACATTTTGGGTAGCTCCTGAACCCCCAGGGTTATGGAAGGAGGAGACTTGCCTACCTGAGATTTTCTTCCAGTGAGGAACTTCTCTAGAGGAACTTCAGAAAGTGCCCATTAAGGAAATTGCTGTGGGGCTTGTGAATACCATTTGGAGTTACTCTGATGAAGGATTCATTGCCTCTTTTGTCAGTGATATACTGATACTTTCTCCGAGCTAACTCCCAAGGAGAATGCAGCTGCACAGACAGACTGGCAACCAACCATGGTCTGTCACTGCTGGATGTGCTGTTGGATTCTGGGGCATTTCCTTGTATTTGGGTTTGCTCCTTTGTAAAGCAAGTATTTTTCCTGATTCTGAAGGTATTTGTAAAACCAGGTGGTGTCCATGGAATGCTCTGCATTCCCTGAATCCACTGGAGAGGATGGAGTGCTGCTACCCAAACCCAAGGTTATGCTGACCTTGATTGCTGCACATGACTAAGCCACACTTTTTTATTTTTTCTTACTGCTAAAATAAATGCACTGAGAACAGTTCAGTCACTCCTGCCATTTCTGCAGATCCCCTTTTACTCTGAGAGCTTTCTTCAAGTCAAATGGTCAAACTGTAAAAGGTTTCTGTGCATGCAGTGGGTGCCTCAGAGTGAGAGGAAGCCAGCAAAGGTATCACCACAGCAGACAGAGCTGCCCCAACTCAGCTATTACAGAAGACTTTTCCCCATCACCTCATCTGAGCACTAAACAGCTGAGAAGCAATTATGCCTAATGTTCCCTGATCTCTTCTCTCTCTGCACATGGCAGGATATTCTGTTTCTGAAACACTTGCCTCATGTCCATGGCATTTGGCCTGTAGCAGGGAGGTTGAGTCCAGCCCCAGAACGTCTAAAACATTTTCTTCTAATAGATGGCTCACCATAAGCTGGAAATGCGTCACACACCAGCCAGTTATTTCCACATCATAAACTCCTAATGCTTCTTTAGGCTGATGGGGTTTTGTATTTGCTAAGAGCTGGAAACGTGCCAAATATCCCTCCATGCATGACGCTCCTTTTATTTCAGTCACTGCTGAGTTAATCGTTGGGTATTTCTGGTGCTTGAAAGCCCCTCCATTTGCTCCTGGCTATGAGCTTAAAGCTGCTCCACAGCCCAGCAGGGACAGAAAACATTTGTGCTGAGATGTCACCTCCCACCCTGGCCATGGGGTTTGCATTGCAGGCATTCCCAAGGACTTCAGGGAATTCCTGGGGCTGGGACCTGAGCTGTCCTCACATCCAGGTTTCTGCTCAATGAACTCCTGAGATATTTTCTTCAAGCTCTGCATGCCACCAATTCTATTCCCCCACTTCTCTGTTTTTTTATCTTCCAAGAACCTTGCCCACTAAAATCCCAGTGGATCTGGGAAGTTCAGCTTATCAGTGTTTGCTGGAAGGAGGGCTGTTTGGGAGGGCAGGGAGAATAAATGCAGATTTTCAGTGATGGCTTGGCTTCTGTGCTCAGATCTCTGGTGATCCCGTTGGGATGCAATTGTCTGTTCATCCCAAGAACCAAAAGGCAATTCTGTTCCATTAATCACTCTGCTAGCTGGCTTTTAATGGTCTTATCAACACGCTTTCTTGTCTGCAGACTTCCCATCTTTGAAGTGCTCTGCCTGCTCACCTCTCCCCTTAATTTGTTCCTTTTATGGAACGACTCTGAAAATTGCAGAATTTCCTCTTTTCCACACAGACTCCAAGTCTGATGCGCTTTCCAGATTCTCCAGCTGCTCAACACTAGTTAAGACTCTGCCAACCCGTCAGATAACTCGTTTATTTCCAGCCCCCACCCCAGAGGTTTGTGTGTACCAAGCTTCAGGCATAAAAATTGCATCAGTCCTGAAGCTTGGCAGACACACCTCAGGACAGCAGCAAATACCTTTGCTAGGTTAAAACCAGTGATGATACCCCTGAGCTTTTTTTTTCAGTATTGAGAGTGAAGAACTAACAGTTTGTATGATGGAGGAGTGGATGAGCTTATTTAACTGAAGCAGGTTTGATTTAGCACGAGGATTTTGCAAGGGATTCAGCCTCAATACAGCCTTTTGCAGTGCTTTAAATCCCTCCTCTTTGCTCTTCTGAGGTTAATGTAGTTGTGCTTACACAAGGAGGAGAGTGTATTCTGCAACTTGACACTTTTGTTCTCCAAATGCACCCAGGAACCAGGAGTTAATTACACCCACGGACCTACTTGCATATGCACATGCATGCAAATGCACGCAGGCAGTGCATGCATGGTTTGTTTTCTCTGTGCCCTTTCCAAAGGCTCTGACCTTGTACCAGCTCTTCAGAGCTGCTCCTTCCAGAGCTCTGCTCCCCACAAACAAAAGCTTTAGCTCCTCACAAAGCACCTGTGAGGCTGTGCATGGATCCTGGCTTCCCTGGCTGACACCAGAGCTCGCCACACGCAGGGAATCCTTCAAATGTCAGCTCCCACCGGGGCTCCTTTGAAAGGACTGCAAAAATAGTGGTGCTTTTCACTTAAAGCATTTCCTCAGCACTGGGTCCTGACTACAGAGGGGCCTGCTGGCATCCTCCACCCTAAAAGCACAAAAAATTTCTTGGCTTGAGTGCAAACCTCAGCAGAAATGCCCAGTGTGGTTGTGGCCACTTTGCACTGAGCTGTGGAGTACAGAAGCAGGCAGCAGGATGTCATCCATGGAGGGGAGGAAGGAAGAAAGGGCAAGGCGGTTAGAGCAGAGAAATCCTGCCTTTACTGCATCCAGGCTATGTGGATTAACCAGATTCAGCCCAAAGTATTTTTAAATCACAACCAACTGCCATAAATATTAGTAAACATAAACAAGATCACCTCTTGAAGATTATCAGCACACCCCCCGATCTAGAATCTTACACAGCTGTGTAGAGGTGGACAGAATCTCACATTTCAACATAGACAAAATGTCTAAACATTTTGTGATGCCTAGAAAATAGTTTAAATGCAGTAAGTTTCTTCTGAGTCATTAATGGACAACAATTAATGGCAAGGGCACCGTTCCTGCCCAAATCCCTAGAAGCACAAAACAAAAGCCTTCCTGGTATAAACACAGAATTATACCATATTTCTTAATTCCACCTCAAAACCCTTCAGATCCCCAGTCCCACTGGAGAGCTTTATATTTATCAAAAATCCAATAGATGAAATAATAAGGCATGGCAGAACCCAGCCTGTCCAAATTAAAGCCTCTGAGAGTCTCTGTAAATCCATCAAAGAGCATAAAAACCATTAATTTATCTCCTGGTTTCACATCCTCCTGACAAGTTAGTATCCAAATGCATTATTAGTGGCCAGTTCTTTGCAGCTGGTAGTTAAAGGGGAATTGGGAGGGAAAAGGTTTGTGCTTCCCAGCACAGACCAGGGCACCCAGCAGCTGCACTTGGCCACAGGTTGCTGTTTCCTCTTGGCCAAGTTCCTTAACCTTTTTGTGCCCCATCTCCCTCTCTGTCCTGGATAACAGCTGCTGATTTACTTCACAAGACTTTTGTGAAGCTCCATTTTTCAGTGCCTGTGATGTATTATTTATTGTCAAAGACATAAACAATCACATCCTGAGGTGGCTGAGCACATCACCTGCATTTTGATTTCTGCCAAAGCCTGTCTTCCACTCAGACAAACCCTTTCTCCTGCACTAGCATTGCAATGTTTTATTACATTATAATGTAATTTAACCAAGTCAATATGCATGTTTGGGGCCATGAAGCCAGTTCCCAATTACTGACCTTCTGGATCAGGGGAGGCTCAAGGGAAAGCCACTGGATTTGTGATGCACTGGTGACATAAATTTACTGTTTGTTTTGAGGACTTTCTGCAAGATGCTTAAAATTGTTGTTCCTGCCAGTATCTCCAGCAAGGTGTTACTCATGTCTGAAGGACAGGTTTTAGGGTGAGGAAATGCCCTGCACAGAGGCTTAAAGAGCAGCAGGATAAACATGTGGAGAAAAGCTGAACAGAGCCCAGACAAAGCACTTCTATCTCTGTTAAAGCTACATGGGGTAAATGTATCTGAGAAAAGGCACATAAAAAGAAGTACATTTTCTATAAATCTTGGTTAAAATATTGACTTGGTTTTCGTATTTTTTCTTCTGGGGATTCTGGTCTATCAGGCTTCCTTGTTGCTGTTACAAAATGTGATGACAAACTAGGCAGTGGCTAGATTTAACATCCTGACTGACCTTATCTAACTGACCTTGCACCAAAACAGCACAGTGTGCTGCCAAACTTTCCAATTCTCCTCAGTATCTGAAGTCTCAGGAGGTCCATTTCCTAAATAATTCTGCATCTGCTGACCTTATCTCACTGCCCAAAAGCAAAAGCCCCAGTCAGGCAGTGGGGGCTTGCTCAGGAATGCTCAGGAATTTCAGCCTGCTCAGAAATGGGTGAGCTCTGCGTGCAAAGCTCTCCTCTGGAAATACAGAAGCACTCAGCTTGTGGGTGGTGGGGCTGTTGTAAATCACAGCAAACAACAAAGTCTGTGTCACTGAAGTACTTTTACCTTCCAAATTCAACCCAGAGCAAGTGTTTAACTAAAATCCTGCCAAACTCTGGAGGAATGAGCATCATTTGGATGATACAAAGTGTTGCAATTTTAAAGATGCATGGCTTCAGTTTGGGGAGAACTCTTCTCAACACTCAAAAATAAAACAGAGAAAGTTAGAAATGTATCTTGTGACTCTTCAGAACTTTTATATTGTTTCACTAGTTATGCAAGCCAAAAATGGGTTTAACACAAAATAGCATTGAATTTTCAATCATTAATGGCACAATCAACTAAAATACATAATCTGTTGCAGTGTTTGTAAACACGTGCAATTAAAGTGGAATAAGATTCAATTATAATGGATTATGTGTGCATAATAATGCAGATCATGCAATTCTTATTAGTTGGGCTGTACCCTGAGCTCGGTTCAGGAGGAAATTATATTGAAATGCTCTCTAATGAAGAGGAAATTTTAATGGGAAGACAAGGTTGAAAAAATATTACTCAAAGCAAGAGGAATGAAAGCATCCAGAGGCAGAATACAAATGACAGCAACACAAAGTCGTTTGACTCCATCTCTGGCTCTTTGCAAAGATCAGGAATTCACACTTGACAGCTGCTGGGAGCCAGGCAGGCACAGCTCACCCCACTGGCTGCCCCTGTTCCCAGAGCAGGTCTGTGCTTCCTCTCCAGATAAGCTCCCCACAAGCTTTGCTCATTTTAGGAGTTTCACCTGGTGCAAGAGACAGAAGAATTCAGCTCTCTGTTTTAAAAGTGTCTCCTTTTAGACTGCTACTTTTTTGGTGGGGGCAAACAATACTCCCAAAGATGCCTTAATTTAATTGATTTCCACTTTTTTTCTTCTGCTCTATCAGCTTATATCCAAGGTTGATGCAGCCATCCAAGGCTTCTCTTTGCTCAATCATTCATGGAAGGTGCTTTACTTCACATGAGTTGGTTTAATTAACTATCATTAGGAGTGGGGGAGGGCCAAACTGCGTTTTCTAATGTGCGTAAAATTACTCCTGAAGAGAGTGTAGGTGATACAGAGCACATAAGAGCTGATCTCAGCTAAAACATGCAGCCCTTGTCTCACTTTGGAAACAGATAGCTCACGTGCTGCTTTACACAGCCAGCTACACAGGCTCACGTGTACAACAATGCAAACTGTGCTGCACTGATTAGTACAAGGCTTTGCCTTGACTCAATCAATATTTGAGAGGTGGAAGCAATACCAAATATGAAGGAAAACGAAATAGATGAGAAAGCCAAGCTGCTGTGCTGCATCAGCCATGCAGTCCTGTCTGAAATCCTGCAGAAGGGTCTCTACTGGCGTGGGCAGGGCATAAAGGATTTCTGCTGTTGGCACAGAGCATAAAGGTGCACTACTGTAGAGAGATGACAAGTGACTGTAGCTATGGGAGATTAAACTGGAAATTTTACACAGAGAAGAAAACCTCTGGGTGTGTCTGGTCCCACGGTACCACCAAGCATTAAATCTCTCAGATAATCAAGGGGAAAATTGCCCAGAGACCAGAATCCAAATTTTCCATTCTGAATGAGTGCTCACTGGAGGAAATTAGAAATATATGAAGGAAATGGTACTGTCACCTCAGCTGGGAGTGAACAATAGTCTCATACATATTCATACACTCATTGCTCTGGTGTCGCCCCAGAGGGGATTTGTGCCCATCCCAGGGAGGGCAGCACCGTGATCTCCTGGCTCTCTGGGGAATGGGTGATCACCCTCCATTGCATCTTCTGGCTTTTTCTTCACTTTAACTTCCAGTGTTGCAGCAGATGAGAGCTCCCTTGTCAGGAATTCTTTCTGGATATTTAATCTGTTTCCCTTTCTCATTTCTAATTATCATGCTTCCTTTTACCCCCCACCACTTAATTTTCCCTGTCTTTGGCATTTGTACCTTTCAGCACTGGATTGTAACATCTCTCTGTAGCCATTTTTCTTTGGGTGTATTACAGATTCAGTTCTTCCAGTACTGATTTAGTTCCTTTAATCTTCCTTTATAAATGAATCTCTCTATCCCCTAGATAATTTTTGTTACTCTTCTCTGAACTCACCACAATTTTTCAATATCCCCTTGCTAATGAGCTTCCCAGAACTGAACACAATGTTCCAGGTGTAGAAAGAGCAGAAGAGCACAAAGTTGATCTGAACCTGTCCTGCCCCAAACTGCACTGCCCTTCTGCTGCCATAGCTCATTTCCAGCCTGGTTCTAACATGTGCCCACAAGTTTGAAGAGAGTGGATGGAATTCACCTGCTGTTCTCATTCAGGTGTTTAGCAGACAAATTCTAATTTTTTTTTTTTTTGGCAACTATTATTGAGTATGTGTATCTGTCCTGAAGACTGCAGTCTGAAAATGTCACCCATGAGGAAGTCAAATCCAGCCTTATGTCACTAACTTAGAAAATATACAAATTGTACAACATGCTGGGGTGGAAATGGGTTTTCATAAGCTTTCAGGCTCACACGACTCACATCCACAGAAGCAGACACACAAAATTATGAACCCAAACCTTCTTTCCTCCTACCAATGAAAACTAATGATCTGTTTGTTCCAGTAAATGGGAAAACTGGTCACAGTCTCCTGTTCTGTAACTAATCCTGAATGCATTTTATACTGTCCTGACCCAGCTGCTTCTCTCTCTGGATCTGTTTGCATCTTTTGTGGAGGATTTAATTCCTCCTAGTTTCATCTCATCTGCATATCTTATTAAAATCTTGTTTCCTTCACCATTTCTAGATGAACGGTGAAGATATTAAATATAAATTAAGAGTAAGCTTTGTGGTTCTTCTACAGCCTCCTCATCTTCAGCTCCATGCTTTGCCTCTCACTGTCAGCCTCTCTTTATGGCTTTCCATCCTGTTTTCAATTAAGACAGTGTTGATCTTCAAGCTGACTTAAATTAATTTTTCTAGAAAGATTTCATGAGGCACAGTATCAAATGCACTGCTCAGATGCAAATATATTACAGCTCCAGCATTCCCTTCATCCGTTAATTTTCTGTTTCTATCAGAAAAGCAATCAGGTTTATCTGCTGAGATTTATCCTTGCTAGAGTGGCACGGCTGGAGGCTCTGTGCTGCCGGGCCCCGCTCTCAGGTGCCAAACCCCCATGACCAGAGCTGTGTCTGAGGCAGCTGGATGTGCCAACCCCTCTAAAAACGGGTGTTTGGGGGGCACTGTTATGCTCATTCTGCACTGGAGGCACAGCTAACTGGCAGTTCTGTCATTATTGTACCAATGCAAGCCCAGGTGGAAATACTGACTTGTGATTTCCCAAAATGTTGGGATCCTGTACAGCAACCTGGGGTGCAGCTTCCCTCCTGGAGGCCTGCAGCCAGGGCTTGTGGTCCTTCCAGCTGCTGGAAGCAAAAACCCTTTTGTGGTGGTGAGGCCACCCAAGAGACCCCAGAGAGAGCTGTGTGCTGGCATTTCTGCCTCAGCAGCACCTGCAGAGCATCCTGCTCCCTGTCCTGCTCCCTGTACTGTTCATGTCCTATTCCCTGTCCTGTTCCCTATTCTGTTCCCTATTCTGCTCCCTGTCCTGCAACCTGTCCTGTTCCAGCTCCTGTTCCCTATCCTTTTCCCTGTCCTGTTCCCTGTCCCTGTCCTGTTCCTTGTCCTCTTCCCTGTCCTGTTCCCTATTCTGCTCCCTGTCCTGTTCCTTATCCTATTCCCTGTCCTGCTGAGCTGCTGGCAGCAGTGGCCATTGCCACTCCTGGCACCCTGCAAAGTGCATTTAATGCCCCAGTTGTGCCACCTGCCTTTGTATTCCTCACCCTCAGCACCTTCCAGAGTAATGGTGATTAGTTTAGAAAGGGAATTCGGTGGATATTCAGAAAATGGTGTTTGGGATAATTTATTTCTCATTTTAAGTGTCTATATAGCCTTTTCATTAGTCTGATTCTTAGTCTTCTGGTGTCTAATTAGGAGGAATAATCACATGCAGCATGGCATTTTCATCACTTCCCCAATAACATAGGCTGATCTGTTTCAGCTGATTTAGGTATCAACTCATTTTCCTTGAAGTATTTCCTCATATGCTACCAAGAAAAGGTGTTTTATTGGCTTTTCCTCATTTCTGAATTGTTCACATTTCTTTTATCTGTCTCATTAAAGATAGGTTCTAGCCATCATTATTTTCAGTTTACTAATTAATGGACACATCATCTGTCCAGGATTTGTGCTTGTCTTCCCTCGATACTCGTATAATAAGAATCTTTCATATTCCCTTTAAACCCTTTGACAGCATTCATTCACTCTGATTTTTTTTCCTGTCCTTATCATTCCCTGATGAGCTTTAAATGAATCTGTATTCTTGTTTGATTCCCCTCCCACCATTTCCTATTCCAGCACAGGGTTTTAACCTCACATCTTTGAGCAGTCCCTCGTGAAGTGACTGTAACTGTGGCAGATAAAAAACTTTTCCTGCACACTTATTAATCATGCAGATTGTGCATCCTGCCTGCCAGAGACATTAGAGGGGTCATTTCTGGAAATGGCCACTTGTGAATTATGGCCTGGGTCAGGACAGGGACCACTGCCACTGGTCCTCATAAGCTGAGCATCCTCCCATGGGCCAGAAAAATATCAGCCATTAACCCCCCTAGAGCAAGCTGCAGTCGCAGAAAATTCATCAGGGTCCTTCAAAGGATCCCTGGCATCCACCCGATCCCCATAAAAAACCTCTTGCTGTCAGTAATTAGTTACTTAAATAATTGTTTACTTAAGTAATTTGTTAATATTTGTATAGTATTTTGAAGGTGTTAAGTGCTCTATAAGTGCACACATTATTTTTGGCATTTAAGGGCCCTTTCTGTGTCTGCTGGCAGTGCCTGGCTCTCAGCATTAATGAATTATGTGACACTGCTTAGGGGTAGATGTGTTCAGCAGAAAGGATTAGTTGATATCTCTCCCCACACCCTACGAAAATAAAACAGAACAAAAAAAGAACCCAAACCCAAACAAACTTACTGTTTGCTAGGAAAGGGAATATCCACCCTTACCACTCCCTTAGGGCAGCAGAGAGCCCCATCCTGGGTCCCTGGTCCAAACTGGACATTGTTGGGTCCTGGGGATGGGGAGCAGAGCTAGGACAGTGTGTCCCACTCTGCTCCAGCTCCAAACCCTCCCCTCACTCCATCATGGCTTGGTGGGATAAGGGAAAAGGCAAATTCTCTTCTTCAGGCCATGTAAGTAATTACATTTTTTACTGTCACCTCTAGAGTGGGAATTTGAATATGAATGATTTTGTTTTTTAAGAGTCACTACATTTCCAGCAGGGACACTGGTGAAGTTATTCTCAAAGTCAGGCTATCAACATATTAAGCAGCCTTTTGATGTGATCTGTCTAAATCAGGTGGAAGTGGTGTTTGTGTTGGTTCTGTTTATGTTGTTCCTACAAACTTACTTAAAGTTCCTGGCTAATTCATTATTCTGGGAGCCTAATGCAAGGCAGCAGGTACTACAGTTCCCCTGCAGAGTCTATTTTCAATATTAATTATCTTGCTGTGCATTAAGTAGTTTTTGTTTTTGCGTTAAAAGGTTTATGAAAATTAGATTATTAAAATGATAAAAACTAATTTTCTCAAGTGTAGCCACTCTGCTAAAAAGAGAAAAATATGTTGACTTAGTTGTCTTGGAAAAATGGCCCCATAACTAAATTATCATATGTGGAGGAAGGGAGCAGTGGGAAAGGCTGCTTAATCACAAATGTTGTTGCTGTCCTGCTGGCCACACACTTGTGCTTGTGTTGATGGGTCTGCTGCTCATTTTCATTCCCAATAAAGCAGATTTTTGTCTGAGAAATTAATTTCAGGATATGACAGGCATGGCTATCACTTGCAAAGGCAGCACATCTGCTGCGGAGCTGAGCCCAAGGTGGCAGCAGGGAGTGCTCTGACTGCTTTTCAGGAGGAGTGGGGTGATGAATCCTGCCTGGGGCTGGCTCTGGTTTCAGGGTGTTAGGCTGGGCTGCCCTCTCGCAGGGCCAGCTGTTCCTGGAGGATGAGCTTATGCTCAGAGGAATCTCTGTTACCAACAGCACTGCTGTGCCTCGCTTCCCTTGCTGCAAAATGATGAGGGAGCTCTGAAGGAGAGGGATAAGTCCCAGCCCTGCCTTCTGTGAGACATTGTTATTAGTCTGCTAATGCTGACTGATATCTGGTTTCACTCCTTTGCTCTTTATCCCTGATGACATCCAGAGGGACTCTGCAGAGCTGGCACAGCTTATTACAATGTAGTGCTAAATTGGGGGCTGTTGGACCACAGCAGGTTTGTTGGTTTAATTTTGGCCAAACAGCAGACTCTGAGGTGAGGATTGGATGGTTAAGGAAGATCTATCCATCCCCTTCCTCAGTGAGCCAGGGGGCTGGAAGTGTGATCTGAATGCTGCTGCAGCTCCCAGAGCCCTGCAAGGCTGCCAGCCCAAGCTGCATTTGCTGTCCTGTCCCCTCTGCTGCTTCCATCACCTGTGGGCTGAGAGAGAACCAAGAGGGCAAAGCAGCAGCAATGCCATCCTCATCCCTGTGCTCCACATCCTCCCCTGTGATGCTCCCACAGAAGATCCTCTCCTTCCCCCCATCATTATAAACACAGACCTTTAAGTGGCATTACACATTTTGTTATAACAAAGTTTCCTGCCTGTCAGGCAGAGGGATCTGCAGAGAGTTTGCTAATGCCAAAGCCATGGGAATTAATGTCACTCTTATCTTTAGCAGTTGTCACCCCCAGTGCACGTGTGAGGATGAAACCAAAAGAGCAAAAGGTGCTTTGTGAGATACCAGAGTAAGCCAAGAAGCTGAGGAATAGCAAGAGAATTGCTCTGATTATTTTTCATGATGCAAATAGCCATTTTATGTGGTCCTGTAGTGGTTCCTGCATTTTGGAACACTTTCCTTCAATGACTAGCATTCTAAACATAATTTTTTCTATGAGGTTGTTATTGTTAGTGTTATGAACTGTTTATTTGTTGATATCATGCAGTTTTCCAATGTCCTAGAATTTATTATGGGTATTAGAGATGCCAATGTTTATCCACTTTACACCTTCATTATCTGATCTAGCCCCATCATTACTCCAGATACATACAATGGCATTATCACCGTTGCCTTGTTTCATTATAATTCCCCTTTGTTTAGTGCTTTATTTCTAAGAAATAATTTGTTAGAAAACATGCTGGAGCATAACCAGACCCCATATTACATATGTTTGGATCTCAGGCATTTGACAGGAAATATCTGTGACTGAGAGGTGGCACAGCATCTGTTTTACATCAGTGTTCACAGACTGGGCCAACAGCACAGTTAATGCCAGACTCCAACAGCCTCTGAGAGCCTGAAATATCTGTGCTGGATACCCCAGCCTCCTACATGGCCACAGGGAAGGTTTCCCCCCATGTTGAATATAGTCTGTGTTCTCAGAAAATTAGTGATTTGCCATAGGAATATATGCCTCACCTAGAGTAGAAATGACTGATGTGTATTTGATTTTTTTTCCCTTAGTTCTTCTGAATGAACCTCTGTTTCTCTAGACTCAGTGGTAGAGAGGGGAAAAGAGGAGAGAATGGGGTAGGAGGAAATTAAAGCAGGGTTCAGCTGCCCCTGACTGAGATGGACACAGATGTCACCCTGTCATGGTGGCATCTGTGAGATTTTTATGCTGTGGAGGATTTGAAGGATCAACTCAATAAAAAGTAAAGTCGATACAAGAATGCAGAACACAGAGGGGCCAGAAGGACAGCTGTGACATGTGTGACATGAGGGGACTCCTGATAAAGGAAACTGCCTGTCCACCCTGGGCAGGGAAAGTGTGCTCCCAGCCTAGGACAAATCACTGAATGTCCTGCCTGAGAGAAAGCAGTGACAAAGCTGACCTGAATCCATTTTTAGCAGTGATTGTTCTTCTGACTGGAAATGTTTTCCAGCCACAGGGAAGCTGCACTTGGCCATGAGCAGGTTCTGCCTTGCTGGATCCCCAGCAGGTCATCAGTGTGAGGTGGTGGGATGCCACCAACACTCCAGGAGGACAGGCTGGGTTTGTTCAGCAGCCTGGGCTTGTTCAGCAGCCCTTCCTCTGATTGCACCGAGTAGCTCATGGCAATCATTGGCCACAAGTAACACAGAGTCACAGGAGGTCTTGTAAGAGCATCTGCTGCAATAAAAGCAGATTATTGTATCTGTATTTTAGGGAAGCTTGCAGTGAGTCTCAGTTTGTAACCCCAAACACAGCCTTTCATTCCCCTCAAAGGCTGGAAGGGAAAAGTCCCAGATTCTCAGCTTGTGAGGTGTCATTAATAAACAACCCCTGGAGAAAATACCAGAAACAGTGTTTTGGAACAAATGACATGATTAAAAAAGTATATTTCATCCAGCAAGTAATTATCACACCCGCTGACATTTGCTAAGATATAATTCAGTGAAAAATAGAACCTGTGTTTCTGCTATAAATTCTGGCTCAATTCCCACAGATACCAATCCTCAATCTTTAGCCAAAATTTGCTGAGGCATTGTCTGACACAGAAAATGGACTCTGAGTTCTAATGTAAAAGCTAATTACAGGAGGTACTGCAAGACAGGGCAAGAGATTATGCCTGTAGTGCTTAAGAAGACAGGGTTTGGTACCCATTCTTTTCCAGAAAAAGACCTCCCAGATATCAGTAACACTGCTTAGATGCAGAACATGCCCACAGACACATCCTACTCCAGTATTGAAAAGCATAAATTGCCTTCTCTCCTCTTCACTCAACCCCCAAACACCTGCAGCAGTACCAACAAATACCATAAAAATTAGAAATAACATTCCAGTTCTGAATGCAGAGAAGCTGGGGTATGTCTGTTCACACAGGGGGAGGTGTGAGGATTTGGCTGATAGGTGAGAAGTCAAGATTGATTCTGTATAACATAATATTTGGAAATCCTGTCTATCTGTTCATCAGGAATGGCTTCATGCCTGGGCAGAGGTGACAGCTGGGGCAGTCAGGGCAGCAATGCCCATCTTGGGACAGCAGAATATCGTGGGGGGCATTGATGTCTCTGCAGGCATTGAGACCTTTGGCATCAGGTCTGGATTCCCAGGTGCCTTTTCCCTGCTTAGCACCAGGAAGCTGCACTTGGCTTTGACAGTTTTGCCTGCAGGCTGTGTGAAACTGCACAGCAATGAGGGGGCTGCCAAAGGCAGGGTAACAGCAGGGCTCTGGATTGCAGAGAAAGTGCTGCAAAATGCACTTTTGTGGGGGAGCTGCTCTGCACTGAAGGCTCAGCCGGCCGTGGCAGCTGTGGGAGCCAGCAGGGGCTGGGAGTAGCAATGCCAGCTCCCAAACATCCACAGAGGCACCAGGAGAGAGCTCAGGGACCCCCACCCAGTGCTCAGCTCCCATCACAACCCCCTGAGTGACTCGGAGCAAATGTTGTCATTCATTACAGGGAAAGGAGAAATAGAGACTTTGGCTCTCCAGAGCTTTGTCAGGGAGGTGGCACAGCCTGTGGTGGAAGGGGCTGTAAGGTTCCTCTTGCTCCCTGCTGTTTCTCCAGCACCATTTCTCATTCAGGACATGGTTTGACATGGCAGAGCAGTGGATAGGGGCCATTCTTGAGTAGGTTTCTCTCCATGCAGAACTGTTGTGTGTATCTGGCCAGTTCCTGCTGGATTGCCAGGACACTGCTGCAGCTGGATGGAGCTGTAGTTCCGGCCAGGCGCTCTTTTCTGTATGCTGCAGTGGCAAGAGCCAAACATCCCAAGGTTAACAAGGCTTTTCCTCCCCTGAGGTTTTGCCTGCTGTGTCTCAGGATCACCTGTGTTGGACTGTGCCCTACAAGAGCACCTTCTGGTTGCTCCCCTCACTGCACCCTAGCACAGCTCTCTGCCACCCACCTAATTCTCATGGCATGCCTGGGACCTTCCCATCCTGTGAGCAGCATCACACAACTCTCACATTTCAGCATGCAAAGACCACCAGAGATCACGTATAGGCATTAAAAGCACTTGTTGAGAGTTCTCAGATGGAAAAATTAAAAAGCTGTTCTCCAAGGTTTGTGCCTGATCACACACCATCCCTGCCCTAAGCTGAGATTAATGTTTCAAAGGAAACACAGTGTCCTGTGGGCGCTTTCAGAAACATCCTGCAGAGCAGCTGAACCAGGGTAAACTTATTAAAGGCACAGTCTTCTTGCTTCTCTCTCTGCAGCACATATGGGAATAAACCCCTTATGTAAGTCTACATGTGCTATCAGGGATGCAATGTGAACTTTGGTAGTTCTCATTACCCAGGGACAGGGAGGTCTGTCACCCACTGTTACAATGCCAGCACATATTTGTGTGATGGTGTTGAGGGCTCATCTGGCCACAAAGAACTCATGCTAAGTCCTGCCCAGCATGGAATTCACACAGGAAAAGATTTAATGCAGAATATATGGATGGTGGGGAGACAAAATCCTCTTCCTCGATTGTCACAGCTGGCATGGGATCAGCTGGGTATAGAGCACCTTAAATTTGTGTCCCTTGGGGCATCAGGAAAGGAGCAGCAACACCTCACCTGAATGCAAGGTGAAAATCACTGTGTGGCAGTAAAGAGGAAAACTGAGGCTGCCCTTGGGAAACAAGGGAATATTTGTCACTTATTTAGGAAACAGCAGGGTAGGACTTGCATGTTGGCTAAATGTCTGAGTAAGGTTCCTGGAGGAGAAGGGATTAATGTGTTTTCTGGTACATGTTCTAATTTTCCATCACACTGTGGCAAGCTTAGGGTGGTCATGACATGCTTTGTGATAGTGATCAATATCTAATTAGGCAAAATGCTAATTTGCTAGTGCCTGAAGCCTTAACCCTCACTCTCCAGAGTCAGCCCCAGGTGCATTACTGCTGTCTGTGACAAATCACTTGTGTCCTCGCCCTTGACCTGGCAGGGTTAACTCCTGTCTGACAATGCCACTAGTTCAGTTTAACCTCTTCTTTTTCCTTTGTGTGAAAAGCTAAACCAAGGCTCTCCTTCAGCCAAAACATGGAGCAGAAGGTGATGCTCAGGCAGATGTGATGGGGTAGCTGTGCCCGGTGTGCTGTTTATGCAAGAATTAACACCACACTTTTAAAAAGGCACATTTTGGTGATCCAGAGCTGCTGTAGTTTCCTCCTGCATCGTGAAGAAGCTGCTGCCATCCCTGTCCCGTTTTTCCTGCCGGGGAATCCATAGCTGGTAGTAGAGCAGCACCTAGAGGTGGATGCCAGGGACAGCCCTGCCCAGGGGGCTCTGCACGGCGGGGCACGGGGGGCTCAGGAGAAGCGCTGCCGGGCCCAGGGAGCACCCACACCCCTGCAGGGCTGTGGCCAAGAGTGTCCCAGAGTTTCCCCAGTGTCCCAGAGGATTGGGGTCAAAGCAGAATGGACCCAACCTTCCTGGATCTCAGGACCATTCATACCTTGTACGTCAGACCTGCCAGATCTGTGAGGCCAAAGAGACCACCAGAAATTATTTCTGTGGGAGTCTTCTGATCACTCACCTTCCCAGCAGGTAGGGAAGGGGAAAGGGCAGCCAATTTTTACTCAGTGACTCCTCCTTCTCTCCTTGAACCAGAGGCTCCTTGTTCACCTTGCTGCTCACTGGGTTACAGCTGCCTTCTACATGGCTGTTTCTTCCAGCTTTTTCTAAAAGATAAAACAGTCCTTTACACCTGATATTTTCTTCTTTTCCTCACAAAACTAGTTTTGTATTCCAATTAGGCCACTTCTCTGACATTAGCTGCTCCATAAACCAAGAAACCAGCTCATCCTTTGCAGCCTTTTGCCAATGCTGTGGATCTGCACTTGCTTTGGTATTTAAGCATTCTGGAGAAAATAGGGATGCTAGAAATAGTGCAAAGGGAAAATGAACAAAAGCTGCCCTTCCTACATGTGCCAGCACAATGCTGTAAGTGTCACTGGCCATCAGCAGACAAGGAAAGTACCAGGAGGATGTGGCACGGACTGAGGCCCTGCCCCAAGGGATATTCCTGACCTTAGAGCTGTTCTGCCTCTGCTGGGATTATATCTTAGTTTAAATAAGATCAACACTAAGGTTGGAAAAGCACACATAAAGCTGGTCTGCTCTGAGAGGAGACTGCAGCATTAAATCTCAGAAAACTGGAAGGCAGTGCCTTTAGGTGTCAGTGGCTGCAATGGGCATTGTGTATTCACCTACTGGTTCCTAATGTGCTGGTCACCAGCCTGAAATAACCAGGGGCCCTTTCTCACTCCTGCAGCCACTGCTGAGTCACTAACCAGCACTCCTGGGTGCTTTGGGCTATCGAGAGCCCTAGGACAGAGTGGAGGTAGTTCTGTGGTTACTGAAGGGGAAGGGGAAATGCACCTCACTCTCATGTGATGAGCAGCAACATCGTGCAGCTCTGCAAATTCCTCATTTCTTAATCAAAACCAGAAATTCCAGCAACAAATGGTGGATAGAGCCATGCAGGATTAGTAAAGTCATTAAAGCATGTCAGCAAACAAATTTAACACTCATGAACAAGACTCTGTGCAGCTAGAATGATTTGCAAAGATCAGGACTGTGCAGGTGTACCTGAGGCTGTTGCTTTCTCTCCTACTTGACCAGCAGCATTGAGAGACCTCTTTCTTGCTTTTGGGAGCAGCATAATGAAGGGAAGGATTTATCTCTGTTTCTGACTTTCAAAGGAATAAGGCCAGTAGAAGTTTGACTCCCACTCTGTCATTAGCTTTTAAGACTAAAAAATCTGAGCTCCGTAACTTGGTTTTCCTTTCTAGGAGAAAAGAGATGGCTCAATCCCATCTCCTGGTCCAACAAGGCACATGTCGTGCTATCCAAAGTTTTCCTTTCCAACATCTAGCTGGTATCCTCAAATGAGCATCTCTGCTGCTGCAGCTTTTCTTAACCCTTTGGGAAAAAAGAAAAAGCTTTCTGTAATCTACCTCTAAAGCATTTGTCTAGATGAATGAAAAGGGCTAAAGGAAGATACACTCAACAGAGGAAGTTGCATAATTGCCAACAAAGCATATCCTGTGCAGGCCCAGACACTGCTCTGCAGAGAGGCCAGCTCTGGCAGTAACTTCCCTGATGCTAATGAATTAATGTGTGTATTTTATCAAACCTATGGAATTGATAAGGGCAAGTGGCCAGCTGGAATGTGTCAGTGCACTCCACAGCCCTTGGCTTGCGCTGTTGGTCAGGCACTGCCGATAAGGCCAGAACACGAGTGCCACAGGGGGAGAGCTGCTGCCAGTGAGGGGCCCTGCAGAGCCCCTGCTCACCAGATGCTTCAAGAGGTTCATTAATTGCTTAAAAAGCAGCAGATGAACCGAGGGTTTGCTCAGAAACACAGAAAGAAGCAGAGCAGGAGCGTTTGCAGTGGGGTTTCATGGCAGCTGGAGCAGCTGGTGGGCAGCAGCTGGGCTGGGCAGAGCCAGCAGCAGGGTGGGCTCTGTCTGCTCACACCTCTTGGCATTAATCCAATATGCTGGGCTCCTCCTTCAGAACTTCTGTGGGAGATCAGCTGTGGCATGTGTTTAACTCTTGGAAGGTGGCTGAGAGGCTGGTCTGGAACCCACTCTAACAGGGAAACCCTCAGAGCCTGTGCCTTGATTTTGCAGACTGTCAGCAGCCTTGGCTGGTTTTTCAGTAGGTATTGGGTCTGATGGTGTGCTCCTTATTTGCAGTGAAAGGGACACAAGTAGTAGCTGTCTTGTTCAGTGTCATGAATGGCTGTGAGAGACATTTCCCTCATTGAATTAATTCAGGTGTGCAAGGTTTCATTAAATACATGGAACATATATTGACCAATTGCTGCAAATCCTCTCCTAACTGCAGTTATTCCTTCTTGTCCTTTACTTATAAACTGAATCCATACTGGAACTGTACAAGTGGCAACTCACTTAAAAACTAACAGTAATGTTGTGTTTCCAAACTCACAAATAGGAATTACTTAGCCTCCATAGAGGAAAAGGTTGTATTTCCCATCCTAAAGGTTTAAGCCCAAACCTTGCCTAGGGTGTCTTCTGTTTCCTAAGACTCAGGAGGCAGCTCTCCTGTACTCCAGCCCACCTCTGTAACTACAGGGCTATTCTCTAATCTCTTATTCCTGAAAGCCATTACTCTATAAACGTGATAAATAGACTGCTAGAAGTGTTTAACATTGAATATTCCTGAAGCATAATTATTCCAGCTTCTCTTGGCAGCAGAAACATTACTCTTATGTCAAAGATGAGGAAACAGGGGCACAGTGCTTTGTCCAAGCTTGTAGGACTGCTCAGCCCTGGGCTGTGATCCCAGGTCAACCCTGTGAGCTGTGTTCCAGCTACTGCCAGTGAATTAAATAACAGCTCAGTGGAAGAGGAAAATGAAGCAGTACTGCTGAGGAAGACAAGGTATGGTTTTCAATGAGATTTGAAAATTGAGACAGGAGTTGATTAGGTTGATATCACTGTGCAATCTAGAGATGTGAAACAACCAGCTCTCCACAGCTGGGCTGGTGGGAATATCGACCAGGTGGAATTACTGCTCCTGAAATGCAGTTAGCTGCCATACTGCAGTGCAGCTTGGAGAGGCTTTTTCTGTCATGGGGGGGAAGAAACAAACCTTTCCTTCTCTGACCCCAAAATCTTAGGGAAACCTGGTGCAGTAACATACTACTTAAATTTTCCTTGACTGCTTTGCAAAGAAAATAATGCCAGAGGAGCAATGGACACACAGTGGAGAAGAGAAAGTTTATAGGGAATAACTGTTGACAGTATAAGGAACACATCTGTAGTGTCAGGCTATAACTATTCTGCAATGGGAGAAATTGCAGGAAAGACAATATTTGAGTTTGCTGAGCCCCTGAGTGTGATCCCTCCTGTCCCTGGCACAGGCTGTGCCTTGGTTGTGGTTAAGGTGGGCTGGATGGAGGAGAGAGCTGGGGGCAAAGCCCTGGGCTGTGCTTGCTCTGCAGGCCCTGTGGCTGAATACCATGGGGCAGGTGACTGAACTCCCTTTGCAGACTGCAGGGAATGGCAGGTGACAACAGGGCAGAGTGACACTGACAGCACGCTGAGAACTGCACTGAGCTGACAAGTGGCAGGGAGAGACAGGGGTGTGCAAACACCCACACCCTAAATGTGCAAGACATAAGGCAGAGAAGGAGGATTATGGATGCCGAAACTTTTGAAATGCCAGTTGTCCAAGAATGTCTGTCTTTGCTCTGATGCTCCCTCTCCAAGTACATTGTTAGTGGTTTGCTACATGAAATCCAGTTCCAGCTGACTGACACCTATCAAACAAGGCACACCATGGATTGTGTATCAGCCTGGTGAACTAGGAGCAAGAAAATAAATCTCCATTTCTGAAAACTGTCTTTAAAAAAAATTAAACCCTACACAAACAAAAATACCAAACAAGCTGCCTGTGCATCTCATGCTTTTACAACTGTATGACCAAATACAGCTGCTCTCTACTCACACATGCCTGCTAGTTCTGCCTGAGTTAATGGGGTACCTGGAGCCCAGGAGGGTCCCCTCTGATGAATCCTCTGCAGTTCACATTATGAAGTGTTGTCTGCAGAAATACTTTATAATTTTATAATACAAAAATTACACACCCTTTACACACCATGCTATTCTCCATGATGGCCCAGTGGGATGAGTGAGTTGAATAGGATTGCACTACTAGTGGAGGTTTACCTGCTCCTTTCCAAACTGGAAAACCACATTTTGTTTGAATGGAATTGCTTAGGGACTATTTAAAAACTAGCTTCCAAGGGTTTGGGAAACTTTGCTACAAGTTTATTTGGTTGCAGTATGGTCCCTGTCAAAGCACCCAGCCTCTCGTGTGCCCTGCTCTGCCTTTGGTGCTGCTGGAATCCTGTTTCCTCTGTGATGAGGAACCTGCAGAGAGCAGATGGGTTCCTTGCTCTGGCTGCTCCCAGGGATGCTCCTGCTGTCCAGGAGAAGCCTGGCCCCTGGGAGCCCTGGCAATGGCTCTGTTTGGGGGGCTTGGTGGCTGAGGGGGACATGGCATGTGGAGGAGTTGGAGACAGTCAGGGTACCGAAGGTTTCATGGAACACCAGCATTTCTGGATGGCTGTGTACAAGGGTGAATTTATATGGATTTTCTGCTGCCTCAAAAAGGAGAACAGGCAGAGAAGCAGGGATGAGGGGGAAAGGATCAGCATTGATTAAGCTGACAGCTCTGCTAATGTCGCTGTGGACACAGCCACTTTCCTTTCCTTTGCCAGCAGCAACTTCAATAATAAGATGCAGAGGGAGAAGGAGGGAACGTTGCTGCTCACAGTGCTGCTGGCAGTATTTAGATGAGAATCTGGTGCTGTGATGGATGGCCATGATGCAAAGATACATAGTGATCAGGGCTCTGGAAATGCAGGCAGATTAAGTTGGACTGTGCCTGACTGCTCTGAAGGTGACTCCACTGAGAGCCAGTGGTTACATGCTAATCTCTTTTTGCTCCCCACAAATAATATTTGTGCAGGACTCACAACAGTCCTTGCAAGTATGTTGGCAGGTTCTGCTTTCTCACTTTGGCCTAGATCTGCTCTCTGGGCTGTGGAGTTCACAGGCAGAGGGGAATTTGTTTGGTCCTGACAAGCCAAGGTGCACATCAAGCCTGGGCAGAGCAGTGATGCAGCTGTCCTGTCTCCTGCCCCTGGTCCCCAGTGTCCCCACTGAGCAGGCTGGCTGAATGGCTCTCTTGTCTCACCATGGGCTGCAGACAAACTAAATTCTTGAGCTCTGTACTGTTTTGTAGGAGTCTTTTTCCTAATTTTACTTTCTGGCAGGTAAGGAGGGGTGATACAGCTCTGCCCAAGCACCTCTAGCTTTAGGGCAAGGCAGTGTGTTCCTGGTGGGTCTGGAATGTGCTTGCAGGCTGTGTGAGATGGGACAGTCTTTGTCAGATTCACAGACACCAGTTAGGGCTGGATTGAGCAGGGATAAACCACAAGCAGGGATTGTGAATCATGGTGACTGTGCCCTGTGCCTGTACCTAGCAGGAATGAAATGAAATCTTTTTACGCCCACAGTTTTAGCCCCAAACCACCACTTTAGAAAAAGAGGAGGGTGATATAGAAATACTGTCCAGGCTGGTTGGTGTTATCATTATCATTATCATCAGCATATGGGTTTGCACACTGAGTTTAATTGTAGTTACTAACAGTGTCCACCAAATCTTGTACCTCACATGGTGGCTCTTAAGTCTTACATCAGACTGCTGGACTGGGATTTAGGGCTCATTCCATCCACTTTCATGGACAGCTTCAGATTAAGTAAGAGATGTTTCTTGTTTTATAAACTTCATGTATATTTGGCAAAATTATCTGTAATGGGCAGCTCTGAGAAGAACCATTTCTATAAATACCCAGATATCATTATTTGGATCCACATCTCCAAGGTCATTATGAAGAGGTAATCTTTGATATCTTTCAAAGCACCAAGTCAGGCTATTTCCAAGCAGGTTTCTACAATGAGTATAAAGCTTTAGTTTTAATTCCATAGGAGTGAAACTGAAAATTATTAACATCTCCAACACTAGACTTCACATATAGAGCATTGTGGATATCTATCTCATGTCTCCACTTAGCCAGGGGCACTGTCTTTGCTGTCTCTTTCATCCAAGGACAAAAGGAATTTGTTAGGATGGCAAATGTTCTCCCATTCTTGCAAATTAGCATTAGAGCATCACTATAGAAATATTCCATGCTATCTGGATTATGGCAATTAAATTTCTATCAATGAAAGCTGGTTTCTGAACTAATATTTAAAGAAGATGAGAGAGAGATGTCTACATGAGGGGCATTACTAAACAGATTTCAGTATTTATTTTTCTGACAGAGATTCTGTTTCTCCTGAAAGGGTAATGTACATCCGTCTTGCAAGGAGTTCCCTTAGAGGGTTTAAATGAAGAGTGAAGCTTTGAGAACAAAGTGAAAATGGAAGAAATATACTGCCACAGGAAGATCAAAAATGAGGCACTTGGGGCTTCAGAGAGTTATCATTAATCCCCTCCTGCCCAGAGGGCATTCCTGTGTGACCATCAAAGTGACACACATGCAGCAGCCTGGCAGTTTGCCACAGCTCTGGGTTTGATGGACTTTGCTCTGGGGATGGCTGAACCTCCAGCTGTTCAGAATGGCAGCTTGTTTTCCTCAACAAATTCACTCCCATGTTTATCTAACCTATCTGGAGCCACAAAAGTCGATTATAAATTGTTTCAAGCGTGTTTTCAACACCTTTTCCTTACCAAAACCTGGAAACACAAGCAGCCATCAAAACCTGAGAGCTTGTCCTGCCTGAGCAGAGCTTTGCCTTTAGAGTAGGATCAATGTCAAGCCAGGGTTGTACTGCCTAAGACTGCTGTTGTACTTATGGCTTAACAAAATGTGTAATAATGTTCACTTATTAATACACGAAGGAAATGCAGGTGTGCATCTGTCTGGTGTGCTGATAAGGCTGTGAGGGTGACATTTACCCCCAGGACAGCACTAAGAAGTCCCTAGCTGGATCTGTGAGGGAGTACTGCCCAAGCAGTTGCATGGCAAGAACATATTTCAAACAGGTGAAAGGAGGCAAAGGTCAGAAATAAACTCCAAGAGGCAAAGTGAGCTCTTTTTCAAAGTGAGGAGGAGCTCAGGGATAGAGCTGAGGGTCTCACTGAACCAGCAGTGCCTGAAATGGTTTGGTTCTGTTGACCTCATTAGCTTGGGCATTCTCCAGATCAAGGGATTTAGAGCACTGAAAAACTGTTTAATAGTAACTGACAAAATGTAAGCATTGATTCTGAAAATGCTGCACAGGTATGACGAAAGAGTAGGTGCATGATGGATGACAGAGATGTGGGAAGCACTTGTTTGGCTTTGTTTGGGTGGAGTAAAGGATGGGAGAGAGGGAAAGAAAAGGATCTCCTAACAGTAGCATGAATGTGAACAGTATGAGATACACTCAGACCACATAACAAATTCAGAGCCTCCTTTCCCACCCTGTGCAGCTGCTCACAGATATAGGGATGGTTACCTAGACAATAGCTGATGCCTGCAGATAAAATGTTTATTTGCTTTTATATAAAAAGTGAGCTGGAAGTACAGCTCATGATTGCAAACTGGGAAAGAGGGCAGATCTTTCCAAAGCTACTGCCAATCCCCTTACAAGGACAAGATTGGACTCCTGCACGTACAGAAGAGCAACCCATGACTCAACACATGGATCTGGACAGAATTGCACTCACAGGTTTTTATTCATTATGACTCCTAAGCTCCAAAAATAAGAGCTTTCAAAAGAAAAGAAAATTAAAAAGACACCAGGGGGGTGATGCCAAAAAACTACCAACAAAACAACCCTTCTGAAATAGAAATAATGGGAACAACTGTACATATTTCTCAGCAATGAAAGAACTAAAACTCAGGTGTATTCTGACTCAGATAAATCTTAAGTTTCCCCTGTGTACAATTGAGACTGAAAATTGGAGAAGGACTGATGTGAGGAGATGAAAGTTTCCTCACCAGATGAGGACTTGGCACTTCTTGCTCAAATATACTTATTTTCAAGACTATTTGCTTTGTGATTGCTCTAAATCCAGGGCTTTCAATCTCTTAACAAAACTCCTGAGCACAGTAAATGCACTGCAGTGGGATTCAGGGGAACTCTCACTGGAGACAGCAGGAGCTGCTGCTGCCAGGGA
This sequence comes from Melospiza georgiana, assembly GCF_028018845.1. NCBI lineage: Eukaryota > Metazoa > Chordata > Aves > Passeriformes > Passerellidae > Melospiza > Melospiza georgiana. The sequence goes on along the minus strand of NC_080439.1, from coordinate 6,517,396 downwards.
TTGCACTCATTGTGGGTGGGAATGCAATGAGTGATGTTTCCTCTCCCTTTGCTCCATTTCCCAGTGCTACCAGTAACACTCAGACCAGTGCTGCATCATTTCCAAGCAGCCTCAACACCTGGAACCGGTGAGCTCATTATCCTGCAGGCAGGCAAGGCCAGGACACCCCCAGGAATTCAGGGTTAACTGCATTAACCTGGCTCATGTTTGAGCACGCTGATAGCAGCCTCTCAAAAGAGACCAAAGTTCTCAGGGCTCAGCTGGAGAATAAGGTCAGGAACTGACATTTTTTATAGTAGTTTTTAGAACTTCTGCCTCCAAACATACAGATGAAGTCCACTCCCTCACTTAATATTGTGACAGGAATTCTAATGCAACGAGGAATATGTGCCACACAAGCAGTACCACAGACTAGGGTAGGCAACTGGGTATTTTCTACAGAGGCTGTGAAATGGACAATGTTTGCATGCACAACCTTTCTGCTGTGGGGAGAGATTTCAGCTCTTCAGTTGTCTGAAAACACAGACAATAACTGGCCATGCATGGAGCCTGTTAGCTCTCCTCCAGAGCTCATGGCTGCTCATAAATGCAAACAAAACAGCCCAAAAACCAGTCCAAACTGGCCTCATCTTAGCCAGCCTCCATCATTTGTCTTGTTTGTGGACTAACACAGGGCCAGCTGTCTGGTTAGTGAGACAGAAGCATTAAGGTAGAGAAATCATGGAAAAGAAGGACTGGGAGGCCCCTCAGGGGGTCACTTGGTCCATCTAGTGCCCCATGGCAGGTTCAGCTTTACCTGCACCACTTCTCTCTGTTTTGCCTGACCTGTATTCCAGAATAATTTCCAAAATTCCTGAATCACACACCACTCCATTAAGTATAAAGTAAAATATGTGCTTCATGAAAAATAGAGCTGTTCAGCCAGCAGCTTCTGTCTAGGGTGTTAATGTCTGTACAACATCCACTGTGTGGTTTCCTAATGCTTTCAGGAATCTCACTGATCCTTTGGGGACATGCAGATGTCAGGAATGGGAAATGGAAGATACAGGCTGACATTTGCCTGTGAGGTTGTTATTGGTAATGTGCATAGGTGAATTTTGGCTGGATGGGGTTTTTGGTGTGAAGTATTTATGCAGTTGCCTTTAAGACCTCAACTGGAACAAAAGGGATTGGGCCCCTACTGAGCAGCTCTCAGGTAGTGCTCATTAGTGATCTCACTGAGGTTACTCTCCTCTTCCTTTGCCTTCCCAGGGCATAAGGTAAAATTGTACTAACTCTCTGTTTGGTTCATCCTCTTCTTTTCCTTTCGGTTTTCATCCCTGAGCACATTTTGATGGTGTGCATAAACATGGCCCCACAAAAGGAACCCTCCAGGCTCAGTGTCACCATCACTGGGAGAAGGTTGATGCATGTTCCATGGGGAGCCTCTTCCACACTTCAAATCCAGGGGCTTCTCCCCAGGACCTACTGGAAATTGCGCCAAACCTGCTTCCTGCAGCCCAGCATCCCACCAGGACTGTCACACTGGCACCATCACAGAGCTCACACCAGTCAGTGCCAGGGCAACAGAAGCATTTAAGGATACCACCAGCACATTATGGATTTTAAAAGTTGCTTTTAATATCTAATATCCACATCTTAATCCCAGAAAAATAGCTGAGCTCCTAAACACTCTTTTAGGGACTGTGAGTGGGTGGAAAGGAAGAATGTTTGTGAATGGATGTGAGGAAACAGCAGGGAGATTTCACAGAAGAGGCAATTGAGAGCTAATCCCAGGCTCTGCTGTGTGCCAGTGCCTCTGAATGCTCTTATTTACTGATGAACAGCAATTGACTGAATTGTACTATTTATATGTTTTAAGCATTTTCCCAAAACTGCATACCTCACAGGAATGTGTGGGACAAACTGGCAATGGAAAGGAGCAATTCTAAAGTAGTCAACAGGCCTGACTGTCATTTTTATTCCACCTGTATATGTAAAGATTTTCAAAAGTAGTTTTAAGGAAAATGAGAATCAACACTCTTGAGCTTACATTGTCTCTTACAATTTGAGGAGCTGGCACACATCTTGCATTCCCTTCTTCACTTCATGGAATATAAAACAGAGAATATTATACTTTAAAAAATAATTCTGGTCTGGCTAACAGCAGGAAAATCCATTATTCCAGTGATGGAGAGTAACAGTACAAGACTTATTTATGCATATCAGGTACTGCAGGTTTTACCATCAATTCCTGACTTGCCAGCAGCTCTCTACGTTACTGGGACTTTCTCCACAGCCTCATATTCCAGCATTTTCCTAGACTGAAGATTCCTAATTTGTAAGACAAGGCTTGATGTTGACCAGAAAAACAATCTCTTCTCTGGCAGATCAAAGCAGAGCAGACACACACACCCCTTGCTTCCTGGCCCAGGAGTTTCACTTTTTGGCATCACTTCAGAAGCCTTAAGATTAGAAAAGGATATAAGTCAAATGATTTGAGGCTCTGAGAGGTTGCACTGCAATCTGGGTGTTTGTTGTTTGGGTTTTGCTGATTTTTTAAAAATGTATTTGTTTTTCTTTTTTTGAACCCTATGCAAAGCACTTAAATGAGGTGGAATTAGAGACAATGCCAAACTGCTGGCCCAACCCTTGTTACCTTTTTCCCCCTACAAATTATCCCACTGTTTGGTAATTGCTCTTGTTTGAGATTTGTTTGGGTGTAGCTTTTGTTGGGGTATTTTGCACTGCTCTGAGAATAAGAGAAAGTTGAGGAAGAAGAAATTCCTGGGGGTAGAGGAATTGAGCTAAAATACTATTCTCACATTCAGAACATTCACAGATGCCTTTAATACCATGTATCCAAAAGAAAAACATTTCTACCAGGGGCTTACCTTTGCCACCATTTCTCAACAAATCTCCAGAAGCTTTTGGTTATGCAAGAAACACAGACTATTTCCCCCACTTTTTAAAGCATCCCAGTATAATCAGAAATAAATAGATTACTGTTAGTTTCAACATAATTTCATGCTGTCCAGAAATAAGATGGGAGAAAAACCTTTTAGGTAAAAGCAGAAATTTCATTAAGAAGCAACATGTGAAACACTTTCTTTGTTAAGCATAATTAGCAGTTCAAAGACACTTGCCTTTCAAAGTGTCTGCTTTGATTCCTGTCAGATGCAGAGGCAGTGATATATGACACGACATTCATCAACTAACTCTCAACATAAAATGATGTGATGATTTTTCTCTAATTGAGGGGATGGCAAAGCAAGCTTCTTTTTTTCTTTCTTAAATGAGCTTGAGAAATAATTTAAATGGCTGTCAGATCTCCAGCAGCAGGTAGTAAAACACTGGGTGGAAGATTTTCAAATTCAGTTTTTGCCCATTCCCAATGTTTCTCTTATAGAAGTATTTTACTTTCTGACATGTCAGGTATTACTTATAGGAATTGTTTTTGCCTGTTTTTTAAGACATCTCCTGTTCAAATTTTCCTGCTGACTTCAATTTGCCATTCTGACAGCCTTCTTTGAGACTAGGTGGCTCTTCTGAAATGTATTCCAGCTGAGAGGTTTCAAAGTAGTTTCATTTTATTTTTGATCTTCCTGTGACTATCAAGCCTTATGCTGGCCTTTTTTTTCTAGTTGGCTGCTCTGGTGTTTCTTTCTCTTCACTCTCCACTGACTCCCCAGCACGTTTTTTATTTTACTGGTGGATATTTTGTGTACTCTTCCTCAGATGCTATTTTTCTTGGTCTCTGGATTCTACAATTCATATGATTCTGCCTTTTTTTTTTTTTTTAGTAGAATAGTAATTAAAATAGTCTAAAATAACTAATATAATAGCCAGCTAGAATGACTCAATAGCAGAAGGACTTGTGAGCATGAACTGCTCACAGCAGAAATCCAAGGCCTGTACTCCAGCTGAGAGCTCAGAAGAGAAGGGGTGACTGGTCCTACATCACCCTGCTGTGGCTTTGATGACTGCAATGGGTTATTTCCATGTGCCCAAAACCTGCCCCTTCAGATTTTACACAGGCTGTAGGCAGCATTTCAGGCTGTCCAAAAAGAAAAACTGAAAAGCCAGTAGAAATACACCCTTATTTAAAATCAGGTTGTGAAAATAACTATTCGGTTTATTTTTAATTCTTTTCTCTGTGTCTGTGGTTCAAGGTTTTAGACAAAATCCCGGCCTCCCTTCTGGGTTTGTTGCACACACAGGACTTTCTCTCTCTTCCCTTGTTACCAATGTGGGACTGCCTGTGTTTTTGTCCCAGTGTAGCATACGAAAAGCAAAGTTCTGCAGCAAGAAGTGTCCTGGAAGCCGTGGTGAAAGAGGAAGGTTGTATTTTGGAAAAGCAAATGTTCAAAGCTGCTGCTTTGTGTGGGGTGACTCAGCTGTCTGGCCTTGGGTTTGCCAACAAAAAGGCAGCTAAACTCAGTGTTTCCATGAGCCCAGAGAACAGTCATACTGTCAGCTCTGGTACAGACATGTGAAATCTCCCATCATCTGCAGTGAACTCTTTGCTATGGAAAGGGATGAATAAAACCAGTTCACTGCATGAACACCCAGGCAGGGTGAAGGAACCTTGGGTCTACGTGGGAGAGGAGGGAGAAGGCAGAGGAATGACTAAAAGATAATTTTTATATCCTCAGTTCAAGGTTGTCCCTCTGTAACACCCTTGCTGAGTTAGGGTCCCCCTAGAAGTTACATTTCCTTCGTGCATCAAAACACAACTCTGCTTTCTGGTACTTTACATGAGGGAGAAGTGTCTGCTCTCTGTGAGCTGGAGAGGAAAGTAATCTAAAAATCTGTTGATTTTACTTTATTATAATTGTTTTTTTGATTCTACATTACATAAAATATTTTAGGGATAGGTTCATTCTGTTTCATATACAGACTAGTCCTGTGTCTCTGACCTACAGTTGTTTGCTATCATTTTTTTCCTAGAAAACTTTTCAATAGATATAAAATTGAATTATCAGTAAACAGGAAATGACAATGTTTTCTTTTTTGGAAGTAGAGTCAGGAAACTCCATGAAAAAACAACAGGAGACCAATATACCACAGGTGTGCAGGCAAAACTAACGTAACCGAAAAGTTTGATATTAGAAATACTCATTGAACAGTACAGAAAATAAAAAAAATCTCAGTAAATGTCAAGATTCTTAAAAGATACCTTAGAAAACAGAAAGAAGGAGTGTCAAGAATATTAAGTCTTTAATTGCCTATTTTTGACTCATGTGGAGTCTTGTTTGTACAACAGAGAATCATTTTCATCCACTCAACTGCCAGGTATGACATTCTATGAGTAAAAGATCTCATGTCATCAAATCCCATACAGAGTAATTTTCCTTTAAAGACACCATTTTAAATTTATCTCAAAGTCCAGCTTAGCTCTCAGTACCACATTTATGCCAGTACCACCAAATTGTACCAGCATTACGGGATTATGAACTGGGATCACTTACCCTGTCAAGTCTGGTTTCACACTGACACTTCCAGCAGGGCAGGTGCTATATTTTATTAGTTACAGAGATTCACTGTGCATCCAGAAGCTGCCCTCTGCACCCTGCTTTTATAGCAGGATTCAATACAGCTGAGCAAATACAACCTCTGCATTATAGATGAGGTACAGGGAGGTGATGGGAGCAGGGTAAATGCTCTCATCAGGTGGAGTTTGCACAGGGAGACAGAAACACACTGATACTCTCAGGACCAGGGAAAAGGAGGAGGGAAAATGTGTTTGAAGGCCCAGGAAAACCTGCTCAAAGGGTTTCTGTCCCAACCAACTCTGTAATCCCTACCCAAGGCCTGGATGCAATTACAACTCCACTACATTTCCATGCCTGACTTAAATTCTCAACACTGCAGCCAAACAGGGGGAAAACCCCCCAAACAAATCCAAAGTACTAGTTGCTAATAACTTCTAAACAGCAAACCAAGAGCAATTCCCCAGCCCAGAGTCGTCTCTACTCACCTCCATTTGTCTCGGGGATATTTAAGGCAAAGGCTCATTTTTGTCCTGCAGATTCCGTGCTGCTGCTCTGGGTTATTTTGCCAGGTCGTAAAAAGGCTCCTGAGCAAAAGGAAGAGGAAAGCAACGCGTAAAGCAAACACAGAAGCCCAAGAGGAAAGCTACACCCTACAGAGCAGCACTAATAGCAACGAGACTCGCAAGGAGAGAACACTCCCAGTTAGTAACTTTTTCCATCGATACATCTGTTACAAAACAATTTAGCTGCAAACTTCTCTTCCTCCTTGCAAGCAAGGCTTTGCTATAGAGGAGACCTCAGATAAACTAAGTGATGAATGTGGGGTTTGTCAGGGGTTTTTTTGGGTTTTTGTTTTTTTTTACCAAGTAAGCATATTATTGAAATATAAACTAGAAGCTCAGCTGACTGCTTTAAAAATACACTGCTGGGCAGTAATTATGACAAGGTGCATTTGTCCATGCTTCAGGGTTTTTTTTTTAAATTCAAAAGTCTTCAACAGAAGCAGAGCAATATTTGAAATAATCACCTATGGGAGTTTCTGGCTAGCAAGTGCAGCAGAGGTGAATGTTCAGATGATTAATAACTTAATTTTTTAAGAGCTTGATGGGCAGACAAGGAAAATATGCCAAACTGTCCTTGCCTCAAGAAGGATTTTTTAGTGCCAAAACAGAACTGCAGTGAGAAGGAAAACTCATGATTTCACCTCTAAAGACTTTCAGGGTAGGGAGATGTGTGGAGGGGCAGAGGGATTTGCTGCAGCAGCAGAAGCTGCTGGGCCCAGCTGTGTTTTCACATTCTTGCCTCAGTGGATTTGAGCTTCTCCAAGAGCCAGGGCTGCTCCTCGGTGTAGGTCATAGGGTAGCTACGTGTGTGAGCCCACAGGGGCAGTGTGGAAACTTCTGTGCTGACAGTTGATGTGTGGCTTGGAAGAAATAACAAACAGTTTGGTTTGAATTAAAAAAATCGGAGAGGTACATCTTGCCAAATGTTAGTCAGAAAGGAAAGCTGATGGATGTATCATGTATGAAAACTCCCAGGGTGCAGCAAATTCATTTGTTTTCCAAAAGCCACTATCAGGTTCTTCCCTTGCCTCAGAACAAACCTGGAACTACTTCAGGGAGGTTGAGAGAAATTAAGATTCCATTCAGCAGGGTAAATGAAGTCTGCCTTGAGCACAGAGCCAGGAAATGCTGGATGCAGTAGCAGGTGTGAAGGAGCTGCTGCAGGAGTTTTCCTATTAAATGTAATATCAAGCCCCATCCCCATGCCCCTGTGACATCTTGCTTTGCTGTTTTCCATCTCCATGGGCTGGTGGATTTTAAAAAATTGTGAGTTACATGAGGAGACACAGCTCATGTAATGAGACGATCAGGCAGATCATGGGACAAAGGAGCCATCTGGTTCCCATCTGGAATATTAAGAGATCTGGATCCACTTGGTTCCCAAATCTCCTGAGACCCAAAGGAGTGGGTCTGCCTGTGCCCTTCCTTGGTGCTCCTTGAAAACTGCAGTCAGCATCTCCCCCATGTCTTGTTTTCTGAGGGAGTTTTCCCATATAAGACTTTCTCAGCCATGAGCAAACCTGAAATCCTTCCATCCACAGTGCCAAGGTAAGGCATGGTCCTGAGACAGAGGCCTGAAAGGGACAGAAGTGTCCCCAGCCCTGGCACACAGGCGCAGGAGGGACAGAAGTGTCCCCAGCCCTGGCATACAGACCCAGGAGGGACAGAAGTGTCCCCAGCCCTGGCATACAGACCTAGGAGGGACAGAAGTGTCTCCAGCCCTGGGACACAGACCCAGGAGGGACAGAAGTGTCCCCAGCCCTGGCACACAGGCCCAGGAGGGACAGAAGTGTCCCCAGGCCTGGCATACAGACCTAGGAGGGACAGAAGTGTCCCCAGCCCTGGCATACAGACCCAGGAGGGACAGAAGTGTCCCCAGCCCTAGAGACAGGCCCAGGAGGGACAGAAGTGTCCCCAGCCCTGGCACACAGGCCCAGGAGGGACAGAAGTGTCCCCAGGCCTGGGACACAGGCTCTGGAATGACAGGAGTGTCCCCAGGCCTGGCTTGCTTGTCTCCCAGCTGGGAGCTGCTCCCTGGGCAGGGGTACCCTCCACCTTGCCCTCCAAAGCAGTGATTGTGCAAATCCAGGAGCAGCACCTGGCCAAGGGTAGAAGGCTGAGCCCTGAAAACACTGTACAAGAGCTGAGAACTGATTTTGGAGGGACAGGACAATTGGCTTACACCACTGAAGTCCCTCTGTATAAATCCAGGCCTCTAGAAGAACCGAGAACCCTGTTTCTTTATCCTTTTTGGATTATTCCTTTAAGAATGTTCCTTTAGGTCTGGCACAACATGGAGTGACATGGCAGCACACTTTCCCCTCCTTTGTAATTTTCTCTCAGAAAGACCATCTGGTCTTGCTGCCTTTCTAGCTGGTTAAAAGCTTGACATGTCAACTCTGAATAATTGAGCCAGGTTAATGGCAGAACATAATTTACAAGCCTCCCAGCATATAAATTGGTTGGTACAGCTGTTTGGAATAATTGCCAGCAATGGATTTGTGCTTTCTCACTATTCACAGAGCTGGTCACCTTATGAAGGAAAATCAAAGGAGTACTTCCAGCACAATTATATTTAAGCTACTGGCTTTCAAAGGGCCTTTGAAGCAAAATATTTTCTTCATCATTATTAAAGCAGCACTGCGAGAAGCATGGGTAAATTCTTAGGTACCAAACCTGACTCTGTGTGCAACAAGGACAAAGTTTATAGTCAATCCAGGGGCTGGTTACTACCTAAAATACTGAAATCGTCCTGCTGTCCTCTCTCTGTATAATTTTATATGTAAATTTTATTAATATTTGAACAGAACATATATTTAACTTTTGTAATGAATTAAAATTAATTGTACAATTACATCTCAGTATGTACACCTCCCTTGCATCACTGTATTGCCTCTGGGGATTGCCTTTGACTTTTGATGTTTTGAGTATGACCATTTGCCTTTCTTCCCCTCTCTGTTTTCAGGATATTTTATTCCTTATTTCAAAGACAGACCCCAAACACCCTCCACTCCACTTTTTTTTTGAGAAAATCCCATTCACATGATAGTTTTGTGATGCTTGATTATCTGTGCTTTCAGAGAAGCATAGAAGTTGTGTTTAAGTACTTACAGAAATTCCCTCTTACATTTTATTCATGGTTCAAAGTAACTGGATATTCTTATTGATAGAAACAGCTGAATGTTTCTGAGTCCTGCTAATTTGACCTCGTAGTAATTCATAGCAGATGCATCACAAATTAATTATGTGTTCTGGGAAAAAAAGATTCCCTATCATCCCTTCCTCTGGTTGCTGCCATTTAATTTCACTGGTGCATCTCTTTTTGATGTTGTGTGAGACACAGTAAATCTTTACAGTCTCTTTTCTGTCCATTGTTCATAAACATCTGTTGGTGTCAGTTTTAATTTACTTTCCCCTTCCACTAAATTTTACTTGATCTGTATCCTCACTAATGATTTCTGCATGTTAATAAGTGATCTTGCTCTTCTCCATTTCTATTTTGTGGTTTGTCGACAGGGGATTCTAGCAGAGACAGCAGTATTAAAAGCATGGGTGTGGGAAGTGGAAAGGGCTGATGTAATGCCCTAATTCCAGGTGGGAATGCTGCAGAATAGGGGTGTATCCCCTTGCAAGCCCCTTTGGTGTCAAGTCCTCCTGGCAATAAATCCAAATGCTGAAAAAGTGGGAGGGAAGAGCCATGAAAACACTGAACACCTTGGAAAGCCTTACCTGCAGGGATAACTTCCAGGGTAGCCCCATCTGTTCAGTTCTAAGAATTTAAGGGATGCTTGATTAGTCTTAAACACACTATAGAAAAAATACAAATGTAATAATAAGGAAACCTTAAATGTGCTAAAATGATGTAAATACATAGTGATGATAGTCAAACAGAGATTTGCAAGAACCTGCAAAATCGTAACAGGAAAATCTGCTATCAGAACAATTCTCTGGAGGCTTTCTAGGCCATTCATCCTTGGGAGTTTAAATGTGACCTAGCTGAAAATCCTATAATGAAATGGGCTTGAGAACATGATGTGTCATCAAAACCACCAATTAAAACAAAAATCATGGATCTGAGCTCTAGTGGCTAGGCCACCTTTGCATAACCTTGAAAGGGACCATAAATAAATATATAAATTACATATAAACATTACATATGGACATTCTATTTTATAAATAACACGTTTCTTCTACATTTCCTGAGCATTTCTGATAAAAAGCAGGACCCAGAACCAGGACTTTAAAAATACAGATTGTTTCATGTAAGATCAGCAAAAGCAGCCAAGAAAACACTTCCAGGGATTAGGTGCATAAAAGGAATGATGTGTTTCATGGAAATATTTAGAACAGCTGAGATTAAAGAAGTAACCCTGACCCAGAGGCTATTCTAAGATATTGGATGATTCCTCATGAAGCCAAATTTCCTGAGAGGTTTGAGCAATGTTTAGTGGGCATAAGATGTAGCCTCACCTCCTCTGGATAAAAAACACTCTTACACACTGTTGGGTTACATTGGGAAGGGGAAGGCACATTTTCAAACCCACTCAGTACTTCACTAAAATTCCCTTTGGTGATACAAATTCACCCTGGAATTTTATACCCAAAAGTAGATAACTTAACTGGGATCCTTGCTTGTCTTGATCCTTTGTCTGTCTGTCTGTCTGTCTGTCTATCTATCTATCTATCTATCTATCTATCTATCTATCTATCTATCTATCTATCTATCCATCATATCCAGCTTAGCCTGAGGCAAAATCTGCCAGCTTTTCCCATGGGCAATACCTGGGATGTGCCTCTCAGCACAGCCTGGCCAGGACTGCTCTCTCCTTGGGAAATCCTGGGAATATCTGTTGTGCTTTCATTGTTTATGGCATTTAGATTTTATTTGGGGACAGAGGAAGGAAACACTGTGAGTGTAAGAGTGGGAGGGAAGCAGTACTGGGTAGTGTCTGTTTTCCCAAATCTTAGCAATGTGAGCTCTGGTAGTGAGTTTGTTTGTGCTGCTCAGGTAAAAACCCAAACCCAGTGTCCTGGTGGATTAGACTCACCTCTTTTATGCAAAACCACCTTGCAGGGGGCCTACCCAGGTAAATTTTGCACCTTGTTTTGCAAACTTTTATCAGCACTGCTGTACGAGCTCTCTCCTTCCAATTTCCACCTTACAAGGGCTGCATTTTAATAGGGAGGAAACTGAATCCTGTAACTCAAGCTGTCTGTGATGTGAATGAGTAAACCATGGGAAAACATGAGAGGAAACATCAGCTACAATATGAGAACAAACAAACAAACTTGATATTTACCTTCCTCGAGAGAAACAGGACAGAATTTAAGATTATTTTCTTGCTATTAGCTTACAAAAACCTGAGCAGACCTAACAAAATCCCTTTGAAATAACTGTGTGTTATTGCCCAATTCTTTTAGGTTTTTAGCATAGATGCAATTGGGTATGTGATTGCTGCCAGTGTAAGAGTTTGGAAAGGAAACAAAAGACCTATTAATGCCTTGAAAAATCCATGTGTTTCCCTCCTTGGGCCTCTATGCTCAGCGTGACCTCCGTGGCTGTCCTTTATTCACATGGAAATGTTCTTGTCCTTAGCTCCTTGCCAGGAGTTAATTTCTCTGCTGGGCTCTGCTGTCAGCCTTTGGCATTCCTACCAAGGCACTTCCATTGCATGTGCCTTCTCTTGGGAACTGAGACCTGTAGCACACCAAGGGCTGGTCAGATCCTCTGCAGTGGATTATTCTTTGTATTCTCTTCCTGCCTTTTTTCCCTGTGCTGTCTCCTATCTTCTTATTATCCTAAAGCTGATTTTTTCTGACCTCATCTTAAATCTGATACTGCCTTTGTGCTTTTCTCCCTTGCAGTATTGCTGTTCTAAATGTTTAAAGCTTTTTGGTTCTGCTTTCAACTTCACTTTGCTGTCCCAGTGCATCTTCCATCTCTGATATTTAGATTTGGGTATAATTTCCTGTGAACCTGCTGCCTCTAAGCCTTGTTCCGCTGTTTTTTCCTGTTTGCTCCAAGGAGGTGCTTTCCCTGTCAAACCTCCATCTGTGGACTGAAATATCTGAGCAGTGCACATGTAAGAGGTGGGCATGGAGGTAATGGGAGTGGGACAGGTTAATCCAGTTCTGCCCCAGGTTTCTGCAGCCTTGGCCACTGGGGAATGGCAGCCCCAAACTGCCATCATGGTTTATGTTGGATAACTTCCCAGTTGTCCTTTTGTGGGGCTGAAAATGGCACTGAGAGGTTCCATGTGGCTCATGCAAATGCCACAAACATTTTAATACAACCAAAGCATCAAGAAGACATAGCTACCATATGGTATGTCCAAGGCATGGGCACTCATCCAAACACTCATTCTCTCACTGCACTTTTCTCTTTGGGGTGACAATTAACATCAAGAGGACACCTGGGCCTGCAATGTTCTTCTAAAAAGGTTATTTCAACAACAAATATTTTCTAATTATTATACACAGTACAATATCTGCTTCCAGAGTCATTGCTTTAGTAGAGAGCTGTTTTATAGTATTATTATTCATTGATAATGGTCATATTCCTGCCATTTATTGCCAAATAAATATAACAATAAATGAGCAATATTGCCTCAAATGTGCCTGTCTGAGCACCTACAGTCACTGAAGGTTATCAGTGCAGATAGACTGAAACAACCAAGCATCTGCAGCCTCCTCTGTGCCTTTCTCTTCTTTCAGGGGTGTGTATGACCCATTCCTGTAGTAAATTTGGATTCTTTATGCTGATGTCAATTTGTTAATATTTTCATGGGAAATGCCTCAGGAAAAAAAACTTGGTTCACCTACTTTTTTACATATATTTACTTGTAATGTGTACCTCTGGTATTTTTGTTCTAGGATAAAATCACATAAACCACTGCTTAGGCTGGGGTTCCTCCAAGGGGGCAGTTTCACACTGTGGTCACTGGAGGCCAGGCTCAGCTGCTTGCTGCTGCTTGCCAGGTAGCCAAACCCTTTGGGATCTCTGGCTGGGTCTGCTGGACATGTCTCACACCTTTGCTGTGTTATGAGTTCCAAAGCAATGATTTCCATACCCCTGGGGCTGTCCCTCTCCCTTAGGTGCTGTAAATACATTTTCTTCAAGTCATGGTGCTGTCTGCAGGAGCTGCAGGAACGTTCTGTAAATTGCTGTCTGTAAATTGCTGTCCTGGCACTTAGGAGATGTATAAAACACATCCTTTGTTTGTGTGTGAGAGCAGCCTTGAACATGGTTATGGGCTATTATAATTTCCAATCTGCTGAACTCCCACTGCACTGTAAAACACCTTGCCAGGAAGGAAGCAGTTCCTGGGTTTGTCTACTTTGAGCAGCCATTAGGATGAAATGCTGCATGAACCCGTGTGAGGTGATGCATAAATTGCAAACCAAGAGTATTCCCCAATACCCAGTGATGCCTCAGCCAGATGAACACCTCAGGAGATTGATGTGGTCTTTCTGTTCTTATTGGCACACGAAGAGCTGTTACTGCCAGGCAAGAGAAGTTCCAGGACATGGAGATGAAGCCTGGGAAAATTTAATTTTTTTTAAATGTCTTTGGTCAGTAGTCAGATGAGCAAATTTTCTATCTGCAGAACATTCCTCCTAACCTCGGAGCATTCCTGACTGTTTTCTGTCTCTCATCCTCTCCACTGGAGGCAGGAGGAGTTTGTGCATTAATTATCACGGCCGGAAAAGGATGCACACCTGTCATGAATATATATTTTTCTCACTCAGATGCCCCAGCCTGGAATGAGGAATCAGAGAACCACACTCACTTGAGCTCTTCTTCCTCGCCCAGGTTTCTGCAGAGGGAAGAGAAGGAAGGAAAAGGAAAACTGCTCCCTCTCAGTGTTGTGCAACCCTGATTCAAGCCTCTGGTGGCTGTAGGGAAGTGCTGGGAGCTCTGCTTGGCCCCATTAACCTTGGCTGTCAGGTGAGCCTGAGGGAAAAGAGACTCTCTGACTGATTGCTTTGGCCCCCTAACATGCCAGCCTAGTTCTAGTTTAATTCCAGTGAATTCAATACGGTTACACCAGAGATCAATTTGTTCTGAAGCATTTTTGGTGTGTTCATACATAGAAGTGTCAGATATTATTAGCAACAGAAGTTTATCTTGTGAGATAGTATCAGGAACCTGATAGAAGTGTGATTTTGTTTCACACTGGCAGCAGTGTAGGAAATGCTGTTTGACTCTCTTCACAGCATGGATTAGCAAAATTAGACTTGTCTCCTTTGCACTAACAAGCTCCAGAACAGAATGTGAGCCCTTCAATGAAGGGAACTCCTTTCAGACACACACACAAAAAGCTGTGGGAAGAAAATCATCAAGGCTTCCAGGAGGAGAGATTATTACAGAGTTCATATCTGTAGGGCATCCACTCTGCAGGGTTTTTGTGCACAATGACATGACTTCATGTTTTTATTTACATTTTCTGAAGAGTTCACAGGATGTTGCCATAGGGAATGCTACAGTTGTCTGGGATACCCTTTTATATTTCCATCACAAACCATTCTGCCTGTGTACTGACTTGATGCTGTTTGACAATCAGTAAATATGGTGGTGCTGTTAACAGTTTGAGTCAGGTATTAATATAGTTGGGATAATGTTGTGTCTTCACTTTATTTTACCTTCTGTTTATTTTTCATTTCTTTGAATTTTGCATGAGTAATGCCTTTGGAACCCAGACAAATCTGGAAGCTGGCAAATCCTGTTCTCTGAGCCTGTACAGAGCACTGCTTGCCCTAGGCAAGATTTGCAGAAAAGATCATTTCCATATAAGCACCCAAGTAAGCGGCCAAATTCTAACTCAGCCTTCAGGGTTGGTGTGAGCCTGGGTCCAGGTGTCCCCTGGTCAGATGTTGAGCATTGCTGGTAACAGCCAGGGATAGTGAACACTTGAAATTTTCCCTGGAACCTTTTGAAAATCTGCCCTGAGCTGATATAGTGAAAGAGACTTTATTAATTTTCATCTGGTGGGCCTTGAAGCTGGCCCAAACTAGTTTCACTTACAAATAAAGTTCAGCTTCTAGTAGAAGTTAGGTGAGGACAAAAAGCTTGAGTTTCAAACCCGTTTCAAAGCATGTCTCTGTGGAAGTTCAGTTCACAGGCTCTCTGTTCGCACAGTGAGGAGTAAACAGGGATGTTTCAAAGTATTCCTGGAAATTTCTTCCCATGGCTGTCACTGTGAGCACACACTATCCTCTGTGTGGTTTTAAAGAGGATTACTCTTGGATTCAGAGCTCACACCTCTGGCAGCAAGGCCTCAGGGTACAATGAGAAAATTGCCGTTTTTAACCCAACAGATTCTTTTGAGCTGAAAAGAAGTGGCCCTTCCATGATGTTTTATGTTTTCTCTTCTTCACTGCTTCCTTTCTTTGCCTCCCCTTTCTTCCCCTGAACTTTCCAAGGTTCTTGGCTCCCAAAAGTTGGAAAGGAGCCTGACACTACAAAGCTTTAGAACTTCATAAAACCTTCAGAGAACTCTTTGAATGCCACAAAAGCATTGCTCATGTCCAAATGGCATTAGTGCAGGCCTCAATGACTGTGCATCTTGACCACACTCATGATCATTATTGATTCATCTCAGATGTTCACACCAGGCTTCTCCTGCTCACATACATGTTTAACAAATTGCTGCCTTTCAGTGGAATTGAATTATTTGACATTTGTTCCCAGAAAAGGTATTAACTGCCTGTCATGTATTATCTGTTATTTCATTAATTATTTATCACTTGTAATCCTTATTTAGGAAGTTTTAGCTGTTCATCCAAGAATGGTATCATGCAACTTGTGCCATAACTGTGCAATCATACAAAGTAATGAAAAGCTGTCACTATTCCTGGAGCTGCTGCCTGCCCATTCTTGTCCCTCATCCTACACAGCCCCTCCTTGCTTTTTCAGCGAAGGAGGCCAAGAAAGTGATCTAGGTTAAAGCTGACACTACAAAGGGAAATCTTGGCCAGACAGATGCTTGTTTTGGTACAGAAAGGAGCTGGCAGCACAGGGAGTTTTTGGAAGAGAATTTGACTTTTTCTTCTGGCAGCCTTTGCAAACTGATTTCATTTGATTGAGAAGTGACATTGTAAAATGGCTGTTACCCATTCCTGAAGAGGAACTGCTGTGTAGCCAAAACAACAAGTTTGTGACTGCCCCGGATGTCAAACATGCTTTAACCACTCTGAGATTTGGATGCTTTGCCCTGCAGGGGTAAAAGGGTCTCTGAGTGCTGTTGGCAGCTCTGTGGCACCAGCAGTCCCCACCATGGCATCATAATTTGTGTATTTTCAGGGGGGATGGAGAGTGAGGTATCATATAAATACATTGGCCATTGGTTCTCTGTCCCCAGTAGAAATGTTGGCCTAATTTTATCAACAGGGAAAAAAAAAAATCAGTCAAATTGTCCAGTACAAGTTGGGATATTCCTGTTCACAAAATGGCTTTGTCTTGCCCCACTCCTGTGTCCCCAGGGCTGTCACTTGATGCATTTTCTTGTGCATTCATAACCTGGTCTAATCACACAGGTTGGCAGCCAAGGTGTGCCACTCCAGGGAGAAGAACACCACTGCTTTTTAACGTGCAAGTTATTCAATAAGGAGCAGCACAGCAGAGCACAGATACAAACCCAGCACACTCTGAGGGTCTTACAAACTAATACACAACACAGCATCCAATGCATCATCATCTACATTTATATTTCCTACCTATATTTATAAAAACTTCCTGGCAGTTTCCCCCATTCCGGCCCACAGGACTCCAGTCACTGCCCTCTGCTCCCCACTCAAGAGCAAAGCACTTAAAAAATGAGAGAGTCAATAATGAATAACAGCAACAGGGTTAATTCTTCTCATTTCTGGGTCAGCAGTAGACTGAAACACATTTAGAGATGCAAAATAAAAAAAGATAAAACCAGCATGGGGGTTAGAAGGAAAACCAAGAAAGCCCAGCATAGTGCCAATTACTGAACAGCCTTTAGGCTTCCTCTGCTGATCAGCCAAGGTGCTCTTGAAACAGGGAACTGCATCTCACATGGCAGCAGGAATGAAGATCCACCCTTGACCTGTGTATTTGCTCCATGTAGAGTGTTTCCTCCAGCTGCTGATGAAACTGCTGGAAGATCTGGGCTCCCCCTCTTGTCCTCTCACTCTCCCTTTTGCTTTTCTCATTGTCTTCTGGATTGCTGACTGTTTGTTACTTATCTACTTGTCCCCCTCCAGTGCTGCCCTGGAGGATGCACACAATGGGTGGGATCTTATATTTCTCTTAACTCTGGGATTAAAAACAAAGCAGCACATTTTGACAATGCACATTGGTTTTTGACCTTGAGCAGTTTGCCAGTGAGTTTGGTTTTCTGCCTCCTCCTCCTGTAACCTTAAGTCCCTTGAGCACCTCTCTCCAAGGTATTCTCCTATTTTGTGTTCCCAGAACTGTTTATCAAGCAGGCAAAGGGAAGCATCATTTCACTAGAAAGGGAATTATCCATTTAAACATCACTAGTCTGACACATATTGATTTATATTTTAGGAGGTAGCATGTAAAACATAAATAAAAGGCTTTGGTGGCTCCCTCCTAGGTCAGGTTGCAGCTGCTCCATCACTGATACCCCATCACAGCAATGCTCAGCAGCCTGTGCAAGCCATGTCCCCACACTGAGCATGATCTAAACTTTCTCTGGAGGTGTAATTTGCACCACATCCTTGTGTGTGTGTGTGTAACTCCAGAGTGGTGCAGGGACACACCTCCAGCCCCCAAAGCTGCTTTGTCTCCTTTGATCCCAGGTGCTGAGGGTGACTGCTGCTCCCCACCTGCCATAATCAGCCAAACGTCCATGGTCTCCACCAGCCTGAGTGTGTGCCAAGGCTTGGGACTGGGAAATGTCAGCCCCGGAGTACAGAGACACCCTGGGACTGCTGGAGGCTCTCACAGTGCTGGGAGCTAGACCAAAAACGGGCTCAGAGCAGAGCTCTGTGTATTGCTTCAGATATGGGTCCCGTTCACAAAACAAAATGCAGTTTGAGGTCCATAGCTGGAGGGCTGATATTGACTCCCCTGCCAGGCTTTAACCCAAAGCACCTGCAGCCCCATTCCAGTGTGTGAGTGTTTTGCATTGTCTCTCTGCAGTTTCTCCCTGCAGCACAAGGACAGGGTCATCTTTAGCTGCCCAATAAGATCTTCAAGGGGATATTTTACAGCTCTGAAAGGGTCTTCAGAGGCATTGGTGGGTACAAAGGATGTGTTAGTCAGTGGGATTGTCCCTGAGGGATCTGATTCCCCTTGTTGCCTTCTTCTTCTGCCCCTGGGGACTGCTGAGGTGCCAGCTGTGCTGCAGAGGGGTGAGTACCTGTGCTTGCCTTTGTTCTGACTGCAGCCTGTGCCCTGGGGTGCATTTCTGTGCTGTGTTTGCCTGTTCCCACAGAGCAGAATGGTCTCAGCATGAGCCACTGAGCCCCTTCTGCTGGAGGCTGCCAGGTGCTTCATCCACTACTTGCCATAGTCTGGAAAAAAACCAAAAATTAACCTTTTTGCAGAAACCTGTTTTACCCTCTATTGCCTAGCTCTGCTCCCTGTGCTTTAACACCAAGGAGTGCCAAAGCACAGGGAGCAGAGCTAGGCAATAAAGGGTGACCCTGCCATTTCACCTGCTGCTCATGCACAGCTCCTGGCTGCTTGAAATACTTCAATGCTGACCTGTATTTACTGACAATTGAGCTTTTCATGGTTTTGTGAGAAAGTACAAACTGCTTTTGATCCTGAAGGGAATTAATGCAGAAAATCAGCACAAGTTGTGTACCTTTTGAAATCTTAAGCACGAGGCTTTCCTTTCATTTAATGTCTCATTGGAAGTTGCTATTTTTAAAAATCATAAAGAAAGCTTTTTGTAGTGCCACATACGTCTTGGGAGGGTTTTTAAAGTATCAAGGTAATTCTTAGAGAATCTTTTTTTTTTAATAGAAAAACTTTTACTAGTGCTGTTTTTAAATTTACTCAGAGCTTTGCTGCAGTAGTGCAGAAGATCAAAGGAAGTGGCTTTCTGCCTTCCAGTCAGCAGAAGTTCAGAGGTCTTGCCTGTGACTATACATGTTTATAACAGATTGGTCTGACTTCACCTGAGGGAGCAAGAGAGCAGAAATAACTGACTTACACTGGAAGGAAAAGAAAAAAAAATTGTTGCTGGATATGAGAAACTACTGTAAAGTGTTGAAGGTGATCACTGTGGAAATCCATCTCACCAAAATATCTCTAATTGATTGTGAGGCAGCTTCAAAGTCCAGAGAATTTTGTACTCAGATATAAAATGAAATTTTTAGGAACTTGGCTGACAGTAACTCAGCCAGCTAATCCTGTGGGCAGCTCTTGAAACTGGCAGCAGTTGTCCACATTGCTCTGTGGGCTGCCCAGAGCCTGAATGGGAGCCATGTGTCTCTTAATGGATTCTCTCAACCCTAGTAATGTGCTCTAAGGCATTTCTATTTCTTGACTGTCCCTAAGAGACAGTCCAGTCAATATGGTGTAAACCAGCTGTTTTCTGCTCACATTTCAATACTTTACCGGTAAGAATCCATAGGGGTTTCCTGCAGAAATCCAGGTGAAGAAAAGTAAAGCCTACTTTCAAGCTGAGTCTGTTTGGAATATGCTTTTGAAGCCTTGAAAAGTTTTCCTGAAGAGAGCTCACTCATACTTGAAAAATATTGCAATCAATATTTCAGTTGAGTGCTTAGAAAAAGGAAAAGAGAAGGCAAAGGAAATTGATATCATTAGAGAAAACTGTGAACATATTTTTTACTGCTTTCCCTAGAGGAGATATAGCTCAGATCTTAAAATACCATTGTTTGAAAAGTGAAAATGAGAGTAAAGAGCTGAAGCTGTGTGAACCATTGCCAGTCTACATGAGCCTGGAGTTTTCTAATCCTCAGGATGTGAATCAAAGTGTAAAATGCTGCATGGGGAGCTGTGAGACTCCTGGCCCTGCTCATGAAGGATAAGGCACGGCCAGACCCTTAATCCATTTTGCCAGCTGAACCAGACCTGCTGCAGCCTCTGTGCTGTCCTGGGACCTGTCCTGAGGGCAGACACCTTCTGAGAGACCTCATCTTGCTCTCTTCTTCTTCTTCTCTCCCTCTGCCCAGCCGATTTGTCAGGTGTGCAGCGCTTCTTACTCTAGAGGTCAGTATAGTGTTAGGAATGGAAATGATGCATAGCCAATTCCTTCTCCCCGATGAGATGTTCCGGGGTGAACTCTGAATCATGCTCCTTCCCAAACAAGATGGGAGAGAGATTTCATACTGGGGAAATGTCTTTGTGAAAGCACGAGAGGCGATATGGGAAGCTCAGAGGGCGTTTAAGAAAACAATCATTGAGGCTCTTTGTTGAATGGGAGTTATGCATGCACTAGTAGCAATTTTCTGAAGCCATAGACAATAACATAATGTGAGTGGGTGATGGCAGAAATTACATAGGCTGGAATTTAGGGAGCTGACAGCAGCCTATGCATCACTTAAGGCCTATTTCTGAGGGCTTAATTGTGGCTTAAATAGCCTTGTGCTCATCTTCTGTGGAGAAGCAAATTCTGTCTAGGATGAGCACCACGAACACAGGAAGGGGAATCTGATCATCTGTGAAACTCCTGTGCCAGGGAAGGGGTGTCTGGACTGAGGACAGATGTGGGCAATGCAGATTTATGCTGTAGCTTGCACATTATCAAGGTCTAATGCTGTGTTTTGCCATAGGATGTGCTGATGTTAGTCCAAAGAGAAGCCATGAGAATATCAATCCTTAAACAAACAGGAAAACTGAGCAATGAGCAGAGCCCAGGAGTTATGGTGGTTTATTCCGTTTATGTAGGAGCTGTGTGGCTGATAACCCCAAAAGCAATCCCACCTACCAGTGCTTCAGAGGCATTTACTTTATTTTTGGGTGGGCTTTCTGCAAATAGTCAGACTTGGTGTGAGGAATGCTTGCAAAAATCGCTCTTTTTATCTCTGTTGTGTGACTTCAGGAGCAATCAGACTGGACTGTCACATCTGCCTTTGGTACAAAATGGTTGCATGCTGGTTCAGTAAAAGAAGAGAAGAGGCTCTGAGAGAGATCAAGCTTCCAAGCCAGTTTGCATATTGAACAGTGAGTTTTTCAGTCAGTTCTCAGGATGTGTTTTAAAAATTATGATGGGCAGAATTAAAGCTGATTGTTATCTTTACATACTTGGATTTCTTGTAATGTTTAACATTTTTCTTTGCATTTCCTGGATATAGAATTCTTAGTTCTGAGATAGTCAATATTCCCCTATAATGTATTTTGTCATATATTCTTGATAAGCATTTTCAATTTGAAGTCCTAATAAATGTTATTTTTGTCTAAACGGAAAAGGTAAATTGAAGAAGTCTCCTGAAAGCCGCTTTGAAAGCAGAACTATAGATGAAATATTAGGATTATAATAATAGCACTTTTCAAAACACAAAGCTTGATGGATTTAACTGTTCCCTTTTTAATTAAGAAGAAACCTGCAAATCACTGCTGTTGTCTGGGAAGAGATCTGTTTTTCAGATGTCTGCTAAATTGTTTTCATGAATTCTATTCTGATTCTGGGTTTGTTCACAAATTGCCTACTCTTATTATTCACAATGTGTGATTGGGCATGTGGTATATTTTCTGCTCTCTGGTTTAATGACTGAAACATTTTGACAGGGAGTAGCAAATGTTGAATGACAACGAGAAAGCAACATGCAACTTGGGGCATTTGCAAACATTTTCAAGACTATTAACAGTCAGAAGAACCGTGCTAAAGCCTGGGTAGGCTGACCTCCATGAATGATAATGATTCACATCTCAGCCATTTAGTTACAGATGTATTTCAGTCAGTTTGTCATTTGTCCAGATCCATTAGGTCTGCTAGCAAAATCGTTGTCTATGAATGATATGTCTTTCAGTCCTCCCTGCTTTGATTTACTTGTAAATACAGCCTAATTCTGAAACTCGGCCACAGGGGAGCAAGTTTTCTATTTCCATATCAGGGAAGTGAACCAAAATTATGTATTTTTGTCCTCTAGGACTGCCACAGAGGCGAGTACTGTATTCTTGTTCAAAGAGTTATAAATGTGGTGCCAAAATCAGTGTGCCTGCACATTAGCATTAGAAACCCTGCATTTCTGAGGTAGAGAGCTAAGCTAAGGTCCTTTAAAAATACCCTGACACTTTTATTCACAAATAAGGAATAGCTTATTTTGTTTGATAAACCTCATTCTCTGTCACGGTGCAAAACCTATCAGGTTTCTTCACTTCTTCAGCTTGGCGATTGAAAAACAGCCCTATTCCAGTTCAGAAGGTTTGGAGATGGTGGATGTGTGATTCTCACACAGAATATGTGCAACTTTTTTTTCTCTTTTTTTTTTTTTTTTTTGCTGCAGCCTGGGGTTCTTGAGCTGGATGAATGATTAAGATTTCGTAACACTGCAGGCAAAATTCCTTCCCTTGATCCACGCTGTAGATTTCGTTTGCATTGTCTGCACACACGGTACTTTCATTTACATCAATGGGAATTCCACATGCTGAATAAGGAAGAAATATTTGCATTCTGGATAGGTGCTTTATTTTGGGCACTTATTAATACTTAACTCACTCGGGCAGAGCTCCCACTGACTTTGATCTTGTTGGCCAGCTGCCCACTGGGTTTGAAGCCCTGGTTTGCAGAGTTGCTAAATGGCATTTTAATGGCAGGGGTCAGCAGTGATTGCCATACAATTTTTCTTGCTTTCCCCATCACAAAGTTATCATCTGGAGTAAGTCATTGCAGTTCTTTTTGGAAGATTAATGGCTCTCCACTGGTAACAGAAAGCAGCACACCCACTGATGAGTTTATCATTTGAACTTTGAATCCAGTCAGGAAGTTGAGATGTAAGCTCTTCCATGGAGGTGATTTGTGGTATATTTCCAGTTTTCAGGGTCAGGTTATTAACCAGAGTAACAGTGATATAAGCACATGTCGTGGAGAGCATGAATCAGAGGAAGTGTCTGACAAAGACTTCACTGTGCAGGCAGCTTTCCTGGGATGCTGTGAGAGTCTGATGTGTGTCATGGAGCTCCAGGTGTCAGGCTTGAAAATACCACAGGTATTAAAAACCTGCATGTGAGGATATAAAACTTTCCTTGGCAGTGTTCTTGGTACTCAAAAGATTTTATGCTGTGGCCTGTCTATGGAAGCATTTAATTTTCCTCTAGGATGCACAGTTCCTAGAAGTTTTTTTTTGCTTTTCCCTATCACTTAGAAGGAGAAAAGTAGTGACAAGAAACCAAGCCAACCACCTGTATTGGGTAATTTGCAACTTTTTACATGGGTGGAGTGTTCCTCACTTTGTATTTAGTAGCAATGCTCTGGATTGCTATCAAAATTAAGATATCAAAAGAGCATAATTGTCTGCTAATTTCTAATGCTTGTCCTGTCCTTCTGAGAGTACTGAAACATAAAATATTCTGGGAGAAAACCTGTGCTGTAAAATATAAATATTATTTGAGCTATGCCAACACTGGAAATCATTACCCATAGCAAATTCTGATGTTCTGCCATGTTTCTGTCTTGAACTGAAATAAATACTGAAGAAATTTATGAACAGGGAGTTCTGAAGAGTGCTGTAGTATAGAAATACTCAACCTTTTGTTTAGATCCAGTGCAATGTTATGGGAAAATATTACGGAAAATGTAGTTCAGGTGTCTTTTGCCTCTATCCAAGTGCAGGATTAGATGGTTTTGCAATGTGGTCTAATGCATGCTCCACTCCCTCTAACAGCTTCTACAAAATACTAAACAGGGAGAAGATACCAGCAAGTACTTCCCAAGGCAAATTCCAGTCTGGGAACATCTGATTTTCTTGGGTTTTTTTGGTTTGCTTAATTGACTTTTCTTTCTTGTTGCAAACTTTGAGGAAAAAACTCTCAGTCATATCTAATAATAATAATAATAATATGGAATTCAGCTTCTTTTTTAATAGTTGCACTCAGAGTTATGGTGTGGCAAGTTCTCCTTCTACCTGTGTTGTAACAATCTGTTCAAATGCACTGTGATAGTGCAAAAAGTCTGTCCTTCAGCTGTATTTGAAATAGTGCTGAACACTCTTTCTGTAGAGCCTCTTTTTCAGAGACTGAGATTTATTTGAGGGCAATTCACATGCAGTGAAATCACCCCAGTTTTGTGGGCTAGGTGAATAGCCTGTGAGACACAAGTAGCACTTGTGCTGGGCTTGAGAGGAGGAACATTTGTCATCTGCTCTGGTGGCTTAAGCCATGCCTGGGGTCAGGAGGTGAAGCCTTTAACTGGGAAGGACCTGCCTGACTCCTCTTCTGTGTGGTAACTTCTGCTTTCTGCCTTGTAACAGAATGCAGTTCCCACTGAGGAGCTATTTTCATATGTGTAGGTATTCATTAATATTAGTACTCTAAATAAAAAATGCATCCCCAAAAAACCCCCCAAAACCAAACAATCAAAAACTGCACATTGCATGCACTTAATTCTGTGCATTATAAAAGTGAGAGAGAGGCAGAAGCACCGGGGGAAGAAACCATTTCTCAGGAGTGTCCCTGCTCCTCTGAAGGCTTTTCTTTAGCCACTAGGTGATGCAGCAGCTTCTCTTTGTGTCCTGGGAAGTGGGAGAAGCTTGGAGAGCCTGGCATATGAATTAGGAATGAGTAATTGGAGAAGAGCTCCACTCCTCTAGAAGCGATGCAGACTAGATAATAGCCCTTGGAAAACTAACGAGATGATAGGATTTCCAACTTTACATTTTCTAATTGCTTTAAATGAAACCCCATTAAAAACAGCTGGTCTGATTCTCAACTGATATAAATTGTCATATATTTTTAGATTTAAATAGCACTCGGCTGGTCTACCCCAGATGTAAACTCTGGCCTAGATTGTGTGATTGCTATCAGCTTGGAATGGAAACTTCAGCACTACTTTTGCAGGCAAATTTATTTTAATGTATTATCAGGAAAACCCAGCATATTTCCAGGTATTGTGTATCTGAAAAAATAATCACCAAGATGACTAAGAAGACAGTTAAAGTAGTGCACGTATCCACATCATCTCTGCTCAGGCAGAGAGATGAAATCTGACTCCCAGCCACATGCTGGTAACAGGTAATCTAGGGCTGGCTGCTCTGAGCCAAGGACATCTTCAGCTGCTTCAGTCCAAGGAAAGAAAAAGGCAATTTGTATTTTTCATCATCTGCTGAGACCCACACAGAACTGGAAATATGTGGAGTAAGATGATGGAAAATACCTTTTTAGCAAAAGTAGAATGAATCATATTTAAAAATATTTAACCCATGAGATGTTGCAATTCTTATTTGAAAAAAAATTACCAGATGATTTGTTGTTCATTCTGGGCCAGATTCTCATCTACCTTAAATTCAGGAAAAACTCCTAAATCTGGCTCTTAATGTTTCCTTTTCACTGGAGCTTGGATGGCTTTGAACAGTCCATTGCTATAGCCCCTTCCAGAACATTGTTTTATAGATCTTTGACCTGTGTTGAAAGAATTGTCTTACTCCTGGATCTAAGGCCTGAGGGAATTGGGTCACAGTATCTGAAATCTGCACTGATGCACAATTATAGGGGTGGGGAAGTTTAATTGTTTCTTGTTTTTACTTTTCTATGTTGTGTTTGTTTTCTAAAGAAGGAGTAAGAAACCCAATTAGAGCAGGATTAAAGAGGGAGGGAAAAATATTTTCCAGTAACCATGAGCTAACCACTGATCTATAGCAGATAAGACTTTTATAGGCAATAGGTCTATTTCTGATCTAACTTAAACTAATTTCAGAGCAGTCAATGCCAATATACATTGCTTTAAAAGAAAGACTTCAAATGAACTCAGGGAATTAAATAGCACTGAAGTTCTTAAATATTTGAAGCTGTGAGAGTTATTTTGGGGAATAAATTTGTCTGAAAGAATTGGATTCCAGATTACTTTCCAAATTAACGACAGCTTTCCTTCATGTTTGTTGTTTTACAGAATTAGACAATCAAGCAATATAGATATATAAAAGGGAAACTCAAAGTCCCATACTATCGATATCAATATAAATATATTTAGCAATAAAGGATTGTTGTGTTAATCTGTATATTGATCAGCTAAAATTATTAAAAAGCGTCATAATCAAAACCACAGTTTTTAATGGGACATTAGTTGATTAAAATTTTCACATCACAGGTGATTAATATTCTTTGATAGTAAAACATTAGGTCGAAACTTGGAAAATTCCGAAAATACAAT
Organism: Melospiza georgiana; assembly: GCF_028018845.1. NCBI lineage: Eukaryota > Metazoa > Chordata > Aves > Passeriformes > Passerellidae > Melospiza > Melospiza georgiana. The sequence goes on along the minus strand of NC_080439.1, from coordinate 6,491,089 downwards.
GGACAGCTTGCTTACATTTCTCTCAATACAGACAGCATAAACCACTGTTCACATTATTGTTATTTACATATCACTATTTCCTGTCATCTGTTTGGAGTTATCCTTGCCCCAGTTCATGTTTGGATCACAGCCCTGGCAGGAGAATGTTTTGCCACAATTGTTTCCACTACACTTAAAACATAGAGGTATTATTGACATTGACCTTGGGTTTTTTAGATGAGTTCTATCAAAACTGAAGTCTGGGGATGCATTTTATTTTCCCTGATGGAAAACATGAAGGCAGTGCACAGGAAATCAAGACTGGGAGAAAAATGCAAAACAAAGGGTTGGCTTGTGGGTTTTGTAAATTGAAAGCCCTCAGTGAAGTTGGACTCAGTTGGTTTAGTCCCTTAGAGGTCTCATGCTTTTGTGTCCCACCTTATGACTAAAATTTACTTTCTGAAAATATGGAGGCCAAGGTTTTCTCAGAGTAATAGGATTCCAAAAGAATTTTCAATCATTAATCCTGTATAACCTGTTGTAAAGTGGGGAGGGTGGCCCAGTGGGGGGAAAACACACTTGCATATATAGATAAGATTCTATTTCAGGAAAGAAAGTAATCCAAAATTGACATCACTTGGCCATCTGTCCCAGTAAGAATTGTATTACTTTCCAGGTTGAGTGAATCTAAAGGGACTATACCTTTTTCTGGACATATTTATTGAGATTTTTTTCACTTGGAACTTTTGTTGGTAATCATGTTACTGAAACCAATTAAATTGAATGCAGATACACTTAAAATTCATAAATATTTGGTCTCATTTTCTTCTCTCATTCCTTTTAAAAATGTATTTTATGCTGATGAATGCCGATGCTTTTAGTGATGTTCCATCAGACAGTTGCTCAGTTGCTAGTATTGCTAAGATGTTTCTTCACGTGCTGTAAAAGATTGTATTTACGTTCATTCAGTTCAGACACTTCAGCTAACAATCTCTGTGCTGAAGACAAAGGAGTTCTTCTGATGCCAGGGTTTTGGGTCTGGAGAGCTGTGGTCTTCTCTGGGTGCATGTCATCGTGGAGGAGAGGAAGGAGAGAAAAAGGAAAAGCAAACATATTACAAAGCATCCCTCCCTACTTCAGATCTGTGTTTCCTGCCACCATTCTCAGAAGACTATCCTGTCTGTCATGGACAAAAATGACAAGTCCAGTTCAAGTCAAAATCTGGTAATAAATCTTCATGCTTATATTTTTGCTTCTAGCTCTTTTTCTGGGTGCATTTTCAGAGAAGCTGCCAATGCCACTTGAGTAGGGCTGAGGAGCGAGAATTTGAATAAGGTGCCTGCTTAGATCCTTTTAAACACAGATCCTTTTAAATCACAAACCTTGTGGTGTTCTTTGTTTTAGGACCCAAACTGGAACATGCACCTTTCAAAATTTACTGGCTTTCCTTCATGGGAGATGCTGACTGTAGCTGCTTATGGCTTTAATTCTTTTTAATCACACCAGGTTTTAATCATTTGGGCTGAAAGTAGGAGTTTCACTCAAGATTTCAAACAGCAAAGATTTAGGAGCCAGTCACTCCAATGCTATCACCTGTAACATGGGTTTGCTGCCTTGGTAGTTGATAACATCTCCTGACAAATAAAGTGACAGAGTGCAAAGACACCACAGCTCGACCTGTCTTCCCCATTGAAGGAGGGGCTGCTTTGGGAACACCAAACCCCTCATTCACACCCATCCTTCATGCTGAGTGTGGGCCATGGGGAACACCTGGAGATGCTTTCCCAGTGTCCAAACAGAGAATGCTCCAGAGAATGTGCTCCTGTGTGCATCTAAGCCCCATGGAGGTCGGTCCCTCATGACTCTGGCGTTGAGCCTGCCCTCCCTGCTGCAGGCACAGCCCCACTGAGGTATGGGAGCCATCCAGCTGCTGAGCCTCCTGCCACCAGGCACCAAAAAGCTCCATTGCTAAGGCCCTGTCATAATTTCATGTGTGTGGAAAGTAATTATCCTAAAAATGCAAGGAACAAAGGGAAATTTTTTTTCCCTTTTAATCCCCTTGCATCTCAGTTTTGCATCTGTAAAATGACAACAATATACTGCTGCTCATAAAAGTGAAGATGTGTGTTGTATTCCTCATGAATCATGCAAGTGCTGTGTGATGTCCCATATTCTAGCTAAGAGTACAAGGAAACAAGCAGTGCTATTGTCAGAGCTCAGCCTCGGGAGAGGTGGGAGGGAAAAGGCTGAGAGGTTTTTCCAAGTGAGGATACCTAAGAAAAGCACTGACTAATTGCTCTTCCTGCAAATGATTTCCCCCCTTTTAACTTAATAACTGGGGGTTCTTGAGGAACGGGATGTATCAGAGAAGGACAAAATTTATGTTTCCATGCATAGCAGGATGGAATGAAAACATCATACATTAAATAAATGAAAAAAACGTGATATCTTTGGTGTTTCTGGACTTTCTGAGCATGAAGTAAAATGGGACCTGCAGGTACCTTTCTTGCTATCTTCAAGCCCCAGCACTGACATAGATGAAGTGATGTGGTAAAATAGGTGTTACTGGATTTTCGGGATCTGCTTAATAGAGGAGGTGACCATCATAAATTCTGCTTTTGTAGCAGATTCTCCTTTATCTCCTACTAGTGGCTGCATTCCCACTCGTGTCCAAGCCTGTGTTTCAGACTGTGTCTCCAACCAGGGCCCATCCTGGATGTGAGTGGGTTTGTAAGGTGGGGAGGCCTCTCCTCTCCTCTCCTCTCCTCTCCTCTCCTCTCCTCTCCTCTCCTCTCCTCTCCTCTCCTCTCCTCTCCTCTCCTCTCCTCTCCTCTCCTCTCCTCTCCTCTCCTCTCCTCTCCTCTCCTCTCCTCTCCTCTCCTCTCCTCTCCTCTCCTCTCCTCTCCTCTCCTCTCCTCTCCTCTCCTCTCCTCTCCTCTCCTCTCCTCTCCTCTCCTCTCCTCTCCTCTCCTCTCCTCTCCTCTCCTCTCCTCTCCTCTCCTCTCCTCTCCTCTCCTCTCCTCTCCTCTCCTCTCCTCTCCTCTCCTCTCCTCTCCTCTCCTCTCCTCTGGCAGGCTTGGTCCTGTGCTCTCCAGGCTCCCATTTCACACAATCCTTTACAGAAGCACAGACTCACTGCCTGTCTGATGCAGGAATATTTAATTTCCCTCCTGAGTGCTCTGCTCCCACAATGGAAAGCTGTGGCAGCGTGGGTATCCTTGAGGTGAGGACATTGCCACTGTGCTGATGCAAAGGCCACAGATGAGAGGAGGTGGAATGACTCAATCTCATTAGAAGGTATTAAACCACTTCATCTTTTATCCCTACAAGCACAACCCGAGGACAGCTGTGGGTGGCTGTAACCTCGCTGTCTCATTTTTCTTTGTATTTCTGTTGCTCAATAAACATTAACACGCTGTAGGAGAGTTAGAGATTTTATTTAGCTGGAGCTGTAAAAATGCTTCTTCCCCTCAAATTTCATCTCCTTTTTTTTCCCTTTGTTCCACTGATGACTGGCATCATCTGTTCATCTCCTGGAGGGTTTTGAACTCTGTTATTATGATTGTCTCTTGCTGCCCTTGTTTTCTATGCACAGTTTCTGTATTCCCATTGTCTTAGATTAAATTAGCCCGAATCCCATCCCTAGCCTTAGCAAATTCAAGCCTCAATACGGGTAAGAACATTCCTAATTTCTAAGATGGGAATTGTCTTGCTGGCTTGGGGATTTTGGAAGCTTTTTGCAAAGCAGTGATATTGTTTCTTGCAGGATCTCAGTGGATGTTCTTTCATTTTCTGCTTCTCTCCTCATGTTCTTGTCTGCCCAAGACACACAGCTCATGTTTTAGCACCTTGGTTTCACAGTTCGTAAAAACTGGCCTAGCCTTGCAGTTTTCACTTGAACAAATATTTTTTTACACTTACCTAAATTACGATCGGGTCCCAAAACATTGGGGTATTCTAACTATAACAGCAACTGCCTTTTCCAATAAAGATGACTTCTTTACCCACAAACCTTGGAAAATAATTTTGTGTGAAATTAAGCTTTGACCCAAAATGTAGGGAGGGAAGGCTTCTGCTTATGGAGATCTTGGAATATCTTATACAAAAGAAATAATGTTGGTACAAAACAGAAAGATGAGACTTGTTTAAACTACCCGACTAAAATATGCACTTTTAATTTTTTAGAAGCTTGTTTTCCCTTCTTTTACTAAACCACTGAGGCAATTCAGTGAATTTGATCTGCATTTGCAAATCATTTCGGTGGAGAAATAAGTCCTTTTTTTTTTTTTGTGGATAAAATATTTGCCTGAAAAATATTTGCTTGGCTCTGGCAACGTGGCATGTGAGCCTGTGTAATTCCTCTCCGTGGGATGCGTTTAACCCTGGGTGACAAGCACGCTGCCAGCGCTTAACAATCCTCAGTGGAGATTGCAGGGGGAATGACGTGGTCCTGGGATCCCACTGTGGTTCATCCTCATCCTCACCTCCAGCCAAGGAAGATGGATTGCCTCGGGGGCTCCTTCCCAGGTGCAAATATCTCTTGTAGCTGAAAGTTCCTTTTCACACTCTCCAACTGCCAGCCCAAGAAACACACCCACAGGGAGCCCTGTACAGCAGAAATGTTGCTGAACCAGGCTTCTTTTAAAATTCCTCGCTGCCTCCTCGTTGCTGATTAGCCTCCCGTGGAGAGGGGGGAATGGTGTAACACTTGGTAGTACATTGGAGAAATGATGACCACAGGGTTCTGCATCCCTTCAGAACATTTCTGCTGTGCAATGCTGGGAGCTGCTTTAACTCTAGGTCCAGCCCTACTGCAGACTATGGTAATATATTAGTTTTAATGACTGAAGAAATGAAGGGTACTTGGTTAGCTGAAGTTCTAATACAATATGTAAGACAGAATGAAAAATAAATTAATTTTAAATGGTTTGCAGACATACAAAAGGTTCATTCGCTGCATATAACATGCTCAGTAAAATAATATCCTTTAATGTGCTGAACTCTTCATGCTTTTCATGAAGCTGCATCTAATTGTACTATTCAGAGTTGACTTATTCTGCCACTGCCTTCCTTTGAGAAAAATAGCATTTTAAGACATGACTAGCACTCTAAGTAGTCATTAATTCTTAATTAATTCAGAATGAAAATTAAAATTCTGCACTGTATACATCAACCTGAATACCATACACAACACATAGATTCAGAAGAATTACTTTGGAGAGCACAAATTCAAGGTGATCACAAGTGCATGTATATCTATATATATGCGCACACCTGGATCTGAATACTCAGATATACCTGCATGTCTGTGCCAAACCTGTGGTGGGGCATTTTGATGTTTGCTTCTGAGGAAAATTCAGCTTTATCAGTCCTGTATGCCTTTGATTTTCCCATCAGAAGTGATTAAATAATGAAATCTGGAAGAGGCTCTTTGGGCATCTGACATACAGCAAGATATGAAAAGGAAAATTGTCTTTGAAGGAAGAAGCCATGACTTCACTAAAAATTGTTTGTTAACATAAGAAGGAGGTAAATTAGTTTAATCCATTTGCAGTGCAATACAGTGAGAAGCTGCATGAAAATCAAATGAAAACGGCTGTGACAAAGTGTCCAGATGGTGGGGATAGCTCCAGAAGAGAGGATGTTCAGCAAGGGACAAGCCTCTCTAGAAGGTGAGAATAGAAAAACCATTTTGGGAGTAGGCTGATAGGAAGTTTCAAACCCCTGTGAAGACATGATTGAAAACACTCCTTTTGAAGGTCTGGAACTGAAAGCAAAGCCTATTTAGACATTTTAGCACATGGCAGGTTATACATTAATTTTAAAATCCATCCCCTTGCAGCCTCTGAGCATCAGACTGAGCAGCTGTTTCTTTCTTTTTGTCCTTTCTCTTTTTGCCAGGACCTGGCATTATTTATCCCGTGGGCAGCAGTCACTGAAAATAGGTTTCCTGACCCCTTGGAAACTAGAGGAATGTGGTGTCCTGAAATTTAAAGCTTTTAATGAAGAGCTTAGGAGAGGCATCCAGCCTGTTCAAAGGCCTTTCCACCTATTTATTAGACACAGAACTACACAGAAATCTGTGGCTGTCAGACTGCCAGCCAGAAGACAATACTATTCTTTCTGAGCCCCTGACCAGTTTTTGTTCTGTTCCATCTCTGGAATTGGTTGTTCCTGCCTCTTGCATTCAGCCTCTTAGGAAAAAAAAGAAAAAAAAAAAAAAGAAGAAAAAAAAAAGACAGCTGAATTTAAAACCATAATATCAGTGCAGCTCTAGCTTCTGTGCTGGTAATCAGGACACAATGTACTGCTGAGGATGCACACTGTATTATGCAACTCATTCAGCCTGTAATTATCCCTGATTCCCCTCCTGTTGTAGCAGAACCACTCCAGACTCTCTGTGACCATCCCAGGCTGTGCAGCTCCTGCTGTTTGTTCACTCTCAGATAACAAACTGCGCCGGGGGTGCTGAGCTGGCCTGCAGGGCCACCTCAAAGGCCTTCAAAATTCAAGTTAATTTATTTTTTTTTAGGGCTCTCATTAACATGTCATATATGTAATGTTCACAGACAAGGAGGAGGATTTCTACTTTAGGGATCTTTTTAATATTCCCAGGTGTTGAGTGCTGGAGTGCTTTAAACCTTTCCACTTGGTTCTTCAGTAGAAGTTGGTCTGGGCAGTTGTGCTGCTTGTAATGTTAAATGGTTAAATTTGGGGTTGCTCAGAGGTCAACAGAGACATGGATTAAAGGGGGAAAATGTGTTATATTGACTGAAACTATATACAAACCGGAGGGAAAAGCAGGGGCAGCAGTAGGTTTGGCCAGAACTACTGCTATTTGTTTGACTGGCATCACAACAAACTGGAAGAGGTATACTTCTCTTTTTTAGAAGTATCTAAGTGTTGGGACCAAGCTTTGGGCAGAATTGCTGGTCATGGAAGATGAGGAGAAATTATTTACCTGCTTTTGTGTCTTGGACAAACCCGTTCCTTCTGCACAAATGCAACCTTATCCAAAATTTCAGGAATTCATTGAAACAAAGCTTCATTTATTTCCCACAGCTTCTTGACCTGAATTTCATTCAAATAGAGCCACTGAATTGCAACAAGAGATACTTGATTAATAGTAGGAGAAGTGAGTTTCTCCCTTCACCACTCAGATCCTGAATGTCAGTAAGATTACTATCAAATTGTAGCCTTGCTAGGATTTCTGAAATAAATGAGATAGGATAAGACCACCTATACTTAATGTATTTGTTTGCATACTTACAAGAAGGAAGTGGTAATGGAAGTCTGAATATTGCTATATTTTCTTTAAAGAAACTATTTCATATAGAAACCAGACCTGCCAAGAATGCCTGCTTATGAACCCAGCAAGGACACCCCTCCACATGCTTCTCCTGTGGGTATAATTATGGTATTTGCCTTTTAAATCTCTACATGTTCTAGCATGATGATGACTGGAATAATAATAATTGAAAAATCTCACGTTACCTAGCAATGATGCAGTTTATGCCTTACCAGTGTGTTCTTAGGTTATGCCTAATAAAAGATGACAAGGCTTGCTTAAAGTCTTAATCCTGCAGCAACACTATAATCTGCTCAGGTGAGCTGTATTTTCCTTTTTGCACAGATAAATAGCAGAAAAATTGGATCATTTGGAGAAACTTTGAAGAAATGTTGTGAAACAGTTACTGTGTACAGTTTTTCTTTTGTCCTTCATGCCTGGCCCAGCTTCAGAAAGCTCCTCTTCACTGAGGAATTTAGAGTTATTGTAATCGGGGCTGATTTCTCTTTGAAGAGAGAACTCATCCTTTTCTTCTCTGTGACAAGAGGGAGGTGCACATCTGAGACCAGTGGACCAGGTGTGGCTTCCATGGGGATGTTAGACCAAGGCAAGCATGAGGGCCAAGATATTTTTCCATTTTCATCCCCATTCCTTGTTATTTAGGTGGCCAAACCTTGTGGGAAAGGACTGCCTCTGTCATCTGCACGTAGCAATGCCAAATGGGAATGCAGCAGCAGCCAGAGCTTTGCCAATGACAGTCACTTGTTCAGTTATTTGTCCAACACAGGACATGCCACCTGCCTCTCTCTCCTCCAAAACCCATTGGACTGGCTGGAAAGCATGAATGACTGTGGGGAAACCACAGAGGCTGTCTGTGTCTGTGCTCAGTCCCTGATGGCATCATTCTTTAAATTAAAGCTATGGGCACTAACTTCACGTGCCAGCAATGTGATTTAGTCACTGTGCAGCACCAGCTCCCCTTATTTGGCTCCAGAACTAAAGATGTAATTTTAGAGAAGAGTATGAAAGGTCAATTAATTTTCCCAAACCTTAATCTTGAAATATCTGTGTTTATTTGACCTCCCAGTTCAGTCACAATTGGCGTGGATTCAACCTCCAGCTAAATGAACGTTGCCTATTGATTTCACACAGACCAACACCAGTTCAGGGATATTCAAAAGGCATTCCTTCAGCTTTCTGAGCCTTATAAATGGAATTATTGTAAGGCTGCCAGGGGTGGGTTACCTGGACAAGATATTGCAAGTGAAAGTCCTTTGTGTGGATGTTTCTTAACAAATAATATTTTTAACATGGTGAGGTGCAGATCCAGGGTTAGGGGGTCTGCTGACTGGGGCAGTCTGGGCTATCAGTTTGTTACCTTTGTCTCAATTTTCATTTCTGTGTCTGTTAGAGCAAAACCGGTTTAAAATATTTTGGATAATACCTAAATGTTGAAAAAATTCAAAATACTTCAGACTTCTGATGGAAAAAAAAAAAAACAAACAGCTTTTTTTATTTAAAAAATATGAATGAGACTTTTATCCTTGAGTTTTCCTTATGGAAAATATGTTGATTTCCTGGCATGCTCCTCCATCCTAGCACAATCCTTGCATTGCATCATCATAATTTCTGGGAAGGGGCCTGCATGGCAAAAAGATGGACAAAGCATTTAGGATGCTCTGAGCTGTCCATGTCCTTGTGTTTGGTGAGAAGAGATGGCTTATTAGAGATTAATGAGAGGTGTTGGGGTGAGAACAGGATACAACACACCTGCAGCCTGGGATCTCTCTTGTACTGTAGCAACTTAATTCACTGGGGTTTCTAAATGTGATGTTACAGCAGCAGTTACATACTTGGCCTATTTAATCTTGTACTTTTAGTTTAATTCTCCCTTCTTGAACACAGCTATAAAAATCTACTTATTCTTTCTCTCAGTTTCAATACTTAGCTTTAACTTTTAATCCGTTTTCCAATGACTCACTTGTGAATTGGAAGGACATGTTGCTCTGTGCCTTTATTTCATTCCTTTGGTGAATTTTGAAACTTTGTAGGAATTACATTTTGTGCTTCTGATAATTACAGGTTAGTTTCCTCTTGTTTTTAATCTACCATGCTGACTTGGTCATCCAATTTTTACATCTATTACTGCATCTATTTTTCATCAATTTGTCCTGAAATACAAGATGCTTTACTTAATTACCCTTCTTCCAGTTCAGGTTTTCTCATCTACATAATGAAAACAAGCTGACCAGCTGATGGGAGATAGTTCCCTTCACAACTTCAGCACAGTTTTTTATTATTGTCCTTTCAGTACCTGCAAGACTATTTCTAGGAGTGTGCAGTCCTTCAAAAGTTGCCCTATATCTTGATTGATTGATTGATTGTATTGATATTGATACATCTCTTGTATCTATTACATAGCAACACAGACATACTGGCTTTAAACACCTACAGACAACATCCTGACACTGTCTAGCTTACAAAATGGCTGAAAACTCCATATCCAGGCAAATTTCAGCACCATTTTCCAGTATGTTCGGTAGGTCTGCTTGGCTTTTTTTCTTTTTTTCCCCCCTCCTTTTTGTTAAAAGCTTCTGAGGTCTTTTAATCACTTACTCTGTTTGACTGGGTTTTTTCATATCTTATAATAAAACACATGCTCACCCTTAGAACTGCGTATCTCAAAGGAAGGCTTAAAATTAAATTATTAAATTTATAAGGCACTTATTGAACAGTATGTTTGCCAAATGCTACAAGGTTATTAGGCAAAGCTTAATGATGTTTGTTGGCCAAGTTTGTTGTGCTGCAGGAGCTCAGTGAAGTTTTCATCAGTTTAATTTAATATATGGTAACCAGCCGCTGTTTTGTTTGCATGGAGCTGCTGTTTTTTGTGCAGCTCAGGAGGGCTGTGAGTGTGGGACCAGTTTGGTGCTTTAGTGAAGCACTGGAGCTGTTCAGAGATGTCACTGAACTCCTCTCTGTGATGCAGGGGTAGGCTGGTCAGCTTGGAGAGGGGTGGGTCAGCTCCAGAATATGATTTCACAGAGCAGAAGAGCCTGTGAAAATGGTACCTTTTCGACATAGCTCCACTGTGGAGAAAGAGACTCTGATCTTTATGTTTTTGGAAAAGCCACGCAAGAGCCAAGATCTGCTGGGAGTTATGTGTCAGCTGTCTCATTTGGGAAGAAACACGATTTTAGGAAAAAAGGAAAGCATTAGAACACCTAATTAAACACCTGCCAAGTAGTGCAAGATCTGCTTGTTTCTGTTATGAGCAACAGGATCTTGTAGGCTTTGAAATTTGCTCTCTGAGCATTCACATGGAGAGTGTTTAAATTTGAAATGTGGTCTGGCAGAACGAACTGGAGCGTGTGATTTTTATGGACTGGGTTTGGGGCACAAAGTGGTGTTTTCCAAACACTAAAGCAACTCAGAAGCCTTGGTCTCACTGTAGAGGATGATTTAAGCAAATGAACTCCCTAATATGTTGACTTCTATATGAAATGTGACTTCTAATTGCTTGAGGGCCATATCCGCAAAGGAATTCAGATGTTTATTACAATTTTAAAGAATACATAACTAACCAGGATGCCTGCTTCTGATGATTATGAGTAATTTTATTCTAAATTATTCTTGCTGTTCTCCTTAGATTTTATGCTACCTACTAAACAATTTAACTGTTTTGACTAAACTTCTCCCCAGTGTAAGGGCACTTACTTAATGTACTTGTTCCCAAGAAAGACCTTGCATTTTGTTCTTCATTTCCAGAACAGAAAAAAACCCCAAAACAACCCTTAGATTGTCTCTTTGGAGCTCCCTACCTTTTTAATCTGTGCATTTTAAGATTCACAGAGAGTATTAGATATTTAAAAGTCCTCATTATTCTGTGTTTGTCAGCTTTGAACTGTCTTTGCTATTAGCTTCTAAATGATCTAAGTCTTTCTATAACTGAATGGAGTGTTCCTCATTTACTGTTCCCCAGACTGTAACACTATCAATTTATAAGCACTTCTTAATTTGCTTCTAGTTACAATGCTTTTTGTATTCTGGGCCAGCTTTCTCCTTCTTTTCTGCCACTTGTGGTACTGCAGCTATTTACTATCAAACTTGAATTGGTGTTTTATTTAAAAGAGCAAACAAACCTTATTTTTTGATTAAGAGAACCTGGGCAGCCATCATTATATCATAGTACAATGAAGTCCATGCCTGTTTCAGGCATTAATCTTTCTGCCACCCTCTGCTTCCAAACTCCTCCAGGTTCCTGGGGGCATCTGCTTGTCAGCAGTGCAACCCTGAGTGCAGGAATGCTGTTGAAGATCACTTGTTTACCAAAACTTACCCTAAAATCCCTTTCACCAAGCTGCCAAGCCCCTGCCATCACCTGGCTCATCTCCCTTTGTAAATTATGCTGTTGTCAGGGCAGTGTGGGAGGGAGCAAGCAAAGGTGTGCAGAAAGCACTTTCTCTCTCTGACGTCCTGCACCCCTTCCCGTGCCTTCACAAGAATTAATCTGGAGAGGAAAACTCTCTGTAGGTTGACAAATTTGCACTGCACCACAATGAACAATATTTTATTTCATTTTTTTTATCCCTGGCTGGATCTTCTTGCTGAAAGATGAGATCTTGGATAGAGAAGTCAAAAGGCAAAGCTGACAGCTCTTCAACTGCTTAATTGATAGGTGATTCTGTCTATTTTATCAGCAAATGTATCTATTACAGCAGAAAGTGTTTCCATGGTTTTCCTTCTTTCAGTTAGCACAACTTTTTCTAACATTTTTCTAATAAGCTCCCAACAATGAGGAAAATTGTGTGATAATTAGGTGTAAATGCTCCATTGGATCCTGGTTTGTATCAGTTTAAGGTTTTTAATGCCAGCAAAGAAAAAATTCCTAGCAACTTCTTTTTGTCAAAACAAAGTGAAAAAATTAATATTGTACCTGTTAGTGGTCTTTTTTATTCTCCCTTCCCCCTTCTCCAGATAGCCCTGGAACAATTCATCTGTAGGAAAGACACATATTGTATGAAACTGTGAGTAGTGACGCTGCCCACCACTCTTGAGTAATTTGTTGACAACCCTCTGATTAAAGTTTTTTCCTTCCTCCCTTTCAGCCCAATTTAAACCAAAATACCTGTGGAAACAATTTCTGTGAGAAAAATGGAAAAGTTCCTAGGGTAGCTGAAGTCCCACAGCCTTCTCCATTAATGTTCCTGGGTGTTTGCTCAATTTATGTTTTATTTATCATGCTCCTGAGGTGTATCATGAATAGCATTTGTAAGGTATTTCTACTGGATAATGTGAGCATTGTGAAGAAGTAATATCCCATATAAGACCAAGAAATTTGCCGTGACAAGTTCACCATCACAATTGTACACAATATAATACTGTCGAATTAGGCATTTCTTTCACTTGTGGCAGAGATGCTCAGGGTACCAGCAGAGCTCCGTGGGTGGACTCCGGAGAGCTGTGCTTCCAGCTCTGGCAAACAGCTTTGCTCTGACCTTGGGTCAATCACTTCACCTCTCTGTGCCTTCCTTTTCACCCCCATCTCCCTCTGCTTTGATATTTGCTGAAGGCGTTGGTGCTGGGGCCATCTGCTCGTTCCTCCAGCCTGGTGTGGTCCTGCTCCCTCCGGCCCCTGCAGTGACCTCTTGGCACAGCCCTGATGGAGCCCGTGCAGAGTCACACCCTCCCTTTCCTGGGCCTGCAGGAGTGATAATAACCTGCATTCATCCATGTGCCAGCATCCTCAGGTGCAAAGTGCAGTGCCCTGACCACTGTTACCCCCTCCAGGCCAGGGTGCCCTAAACAGAAATGCAGTGGCTCTGCCTTTCAGAGGAGTCTGTCCTGCCTGAGAGCAGAGATTTATCTCCTTGAAAGCATCACATTTATTTTTAAATGCAAAAAAGAATAATGTAAAGCTTTAAAAGGGCAACAGGAGAGGTCTGGGTGTAAGTGGTGAAAGCAAACCTGCTGGTAGCTCAGTGTTTGCTGGCTGGAGCAGATGTTTGCCCAGCCTGTGGCTGCCCTGAGGCCAATGCTGCAGAATGGCTATTGAGGGACCTGCCCTCCTGCTCTCCACGGAGCCAGATGATGGGAGAAAGGCTGAAGAAGTGCAAGCCAGCAAGAGAAATAAGGATTCCCGGTGATTTTGGTGGTCCATCTTCCCTCTGTCTGGCCAGTGAGCCATGAAGGAGCAGGTTCCCCTTTGCTGGCTCCTTTCTCATCCTCTGGGAGAGCAGAAAATGCTCCTTGAGAGCCACTGCCAGAAGAAGGCATGCACAACACTTCCCATGGAGAGGGGAAAATACTTGTTTTGGCAAGTAAGCCAAGGATTTCAAAGAGAAAAGTGCAAACACATGCAATAAGCTAAGTAGCTGTATTTCTTCTTACTGGTAAGTGCAGGCATGACACAATCACTGGGCTGGATAACACTCCCAGTAATGCACAGGTAGCTCCATCAGAAACAACAGAGTTACTCCAGATTTATGTCAGTGTTCCCAGGAGTTTGCTGTGTTTTCCCGTCATCTTTAAGAACAATCACTGCAATCTCACTGAGCTCATAAAAAAGGCAGAAAATATTTTTGAAGCCTAACACAGCACAGACATCAGTGTGATATTAAATGAGTTTTTTTCAGTAGCCTCTCCAAAGATTTATATCCATTTATCAATGCCTTTTCTGAATTGCATACATAAAAATCTTTACATGCAGCATAACAAAAAGTCGTGAGCAGTATCAGTATTCAGATGGAATTAGTGACATTCAGCATGACAAACTGCGTAGGAAGCTGCTTGTCAAAGCCCTGTGATAGTGAAAATGGCTCTGCTCACAGCACCAAGATATTACTGCTCTCTCCTAAAGTCTGAAAGGCTGCTAAAAAAAATCTCTGATATATTTTGTAATTATGTTAGAGGCATCAACATACCATTAAAGTGTTCAGTGTTTGGTATCCATTGCTCCACTGAGGATATGTGGGAGCAGTCCAGCCTTTCCACGTCATCCCACTTCCCCAAGAAACAAAACCACTTAAACTTGAGCAACTAAAACTGTCTGTTGTTTTATTTGTTTGGGTTTTTAAACACAAAGCAGCATTCAGCATCTTCTAAGAGAAATCTGGAGACGCTGACAATAAATTACTGAGAATTACTACAAATGGCTGATTTCCACACCTGGAAGCACACTCTGTCCAGGAGTTCAAACCTGAATCTGCACAACTTCTGTCCTAAATTAGCTGTGAAAAGGGAAATCCTGAATGTTTCAGGATGATGCATAATAGAAGCAACAGACCCACAAAGATTTATCTTTTTGTTTACTCTAGCATGCTTGGAGATTAGAAAGCTCCCGGAGGCACAGGAATCAATAGAACAGGTTAGGGAAGGGCTTGAGGTGTTTGAGTTCTGTCAGTTTTGGTGGAAGATTGGTACCTCAGCATCTTTGTACATCAGGTCTAAGGTGCTACAAGATGTGCAGCTTGGCAAACAAGCACAGCAGCTGCCCAGGATGGGCATGCACCTGGTCAGAGCTGTCCTCATGGTGCCTGGAGCAGGGAGGGGATGTGGCCAGCAGTGCTCAGCACATCTGTGTAGGATCTGCACTGGGTGTGGGCATCACAAATGGTACCTGGGGCGAGTTAGAATTAAGCCTTAACACAGTGTGCTGAGGGGCTGGTTTCCATCTGAACACGAAGGCTCTCTCCACACCAGGGTTAGTGCAGGAAAAACTGCAGAAGCAGAGGTTACTCTGATGTGGGGTTACTCAGAGTCACAATGTGAAAGATGCTGCTCCTGAGTCCCTCTGGGTTGTAAGCAGCACCATGGCCATTTTTTCATATTTATCCACTGTTGTTGCTCAAGGTCTGTGGAACATGCCCATTGAATCAGAGACACAGAGGAGAAGGACGGGGGGAACAGCACTGTGTGTTCTGCAACCAGCAGCTGTGACCTTCCTGTTTACTACATGCAGATATATTTTTTTTAAATTTTTTTTTTTAACATTTGTTAAAGGAATGAGGCAGCAAATCGCCAACAATAACAGAAAAATCAATACCCGCCTCTGCTTCTTTTGTGAGATTTGGAACATGGCCTCAATCTGTCAGACTGAATTACAGAGAGTGTGGGTGTCAGCAAGGGCTCAAACAAATAGACCTGCCACAGTGCTCATTGATAAAAGGCTTAGGTCTGTACCAGTGTCACCAGTGCTGCTGCCTCCAAAAGGCACCGGGAGAACCTTTCAGAGCAGAGTCACAGAGCCATGAATGTGTTCACTTGCACTTTGCATGTAAGATTGCACTAATCTCCGGGAAAAAAAGGGTAAACAAACAATTTGACAAATACAAGGCTCTGGGGCATTACCTTGTTAATGGATGTTAAATCAAATGGATGAATTTGAATGGAAGGTGATATATCAACACAGGAATGTCATCCCAAAATAGGCCATTGATCCACTAGCTGAGAATCCACTCTTTGACAAAGGTCAAAGCATCGGAGAGAGGAACAACCTCTTCCAAACTCATCATTTTCCCAGGCAACAGTAAAAGGCTGTATCAGTATATAGAGGAAAGCTTCCTCCTGTGACTCCAGATGGTAATTAGTTTATACCCTGGAGGATGAAGATTAACATCCCTTATCACTTTTAATTTTGCCAGTGGATATTAAGCCACCGCAATGAGCTTTTGAATCTTTGGGCAATGCACCATGAGATTTCCATCTTACAAAAAGGAGCTGGTGGGGAAGTCCAGCATAGTGTTTGTATTGTCCCTGTGTCCAGAGAGACCAGCCAGGAGAGCTGCTTGTGCCTGTGGTGGAAGAAGGTGCTGTCAGGAGCAGCATGAGGTACATCAAAAGTTTAGCACTTTATAGTGGGATTTATAGCACTAACACATTAAGACATTGTTAATCCAGCCAGAAAACTGAAAGTTCCCTCAACTGCCTTATGCAGACCAATTCCTCCTGTTTCATATTTTCTTTTAACTAAAATATTTCCTTGCTGCTTTATTTCAAAACGAGCTTTGATGATATGAATGTCACTAGATTCCACATTAAAAAAAAAAAAAAGGACATGGAAAATATGATCTTGTTCTTCCTCTGCTCTGAGTAGGCTGCAGTTAATTTCACAGACTGGTTATAAACCATGTTTAAAGAGGAAAAGTCTTCCCTTTAATCTGTATCAGCCTTTGCAGCCTTTCTAATTTCATGAAATGTCTCCTCATTCTTGTCCTGTACTATGGACAGAATAGGAAAATCCAAGGGGCTTTCATTGAATTGTTCATTATTCCATATGCCTTTGTCATTCTGTATCTATCTACGCAGCGATGAAATATTGTTAATAGGGGAGCAGAAGCCTTTTGTTGAGGACAGGAGCTGATTGCCATGGACATGTAACTAATAATATATGTGGTTAGGACTGTAATTTGGAGCAAGGCTAGCACAGGAGAAAGTAGAGAGGAGCATACTGTTTCTCCTGATGAAAAGAGTCAATGCCAAAAAGGAAGCAAAATAAAGATTTTTTTCCCCATCCAGGAAGGGGAAAAAAATCCTTTTTTTGAGATTGTGTTCACCTCTATACCAAATGCTTCCTTTCTTGCCTTTCTTGTTTCAATTCTCAGGGTAGCAGCAGTGCTGTGAGAAGGGTTAGTCTTGCAGTATCCTCATTTTCAAGACTCTTATGGTAGCATTTGCTTTTGCAAAGTGCAGAAGTCTTGGTGATTTCATTTATTCAACAGATCTAGACAAGCCTTTGAACTTCTGTGTGCCTGAACCAACCCTGAATTCACAGCCTTCATTACTGACCTGATTCAGCTTCCCATGAAGTCAGCTGGAGTCTTTGCATTTAAGTCAGTGTGGCCAGTGAGAAGCTAACAGGCTTGCATAGGTTTGTACTAACTTGATTTTAGGCAGCTTCTTTAGAATTGTTTCTACACAGATCCAAAAGAAGAAATGATAAGTAATAGGTATTTAAGACAATATCTGATTAAAGATCATGTAGTCTAAGAGTGCTTGGATTTTCACAGGAGTCCATGGTTAAAAGTCAAGCACCACATTGACAGAAATATGAATGAATAGTTTCTACCCCAAGATCTCCAAATCTTGGCCTGATTAGACCTGAGTTGGTTGTCAGATCATACTGCTCCCTGTAGCACAACTTTCAATCAGGTGTTATCCTTATTTTCTATTGAGATAATCATCTATAGCAAACAAGGATCTGGCTGTTGTTAGAAATAAACCTGGCTAGAAGCTGAAACTCCTGTTTGAAACCAGGATGCAGGAAAAAAAAATCAAAAACCTGTGTGCTATAAAGTGCTGAGGAAACTCCTCTGCATAACCAGAGAGACCAGGCAGTGTCCAACACCAGGGAGCCACAGCCTAATCTGCAAAGAGATGAAAGAAAATGGGATTTTAGCAGGTAGGACCCCCATGCTGGTGGGCAGTCAGCCTGGCAGGGGTTGTGGGCACTGAGTGTTTCTGCTATGCCCTTTCCTGACTTGCCTTGTTGCCATCATCAGCATGTTTCTGCAGGGTGTTTTTGTTTCCATGACCCAAAGGTCTGCCCTGGTACAGCAGAGCTGTTTCTGAGGGTGCTCCAGTGCTGCTTTCAGTGAAGTTTCCTGCTGAGGTTATGTGAGATGCCACTGGAGGTCTCTTGCAGGCACAGCTAATTCCCTGCTGCTGGTGTGCCAAAGCCTTATCAGCCATTAGAATGTCAGCAGAAAGCCAAGAGAGTGCTCAGCCTGTCATCCCCACAAAGGATCAGCTTTGGAAAAGGATTATGCTGAATTTTCTTTTCATCTGCATTTATGAAATTTTTTTTTGGCTGGGCTTTGCACTGTGCCAATCTTATGCTTGCCCCAGGGGGGCTGTGAGCTGCAGCAGGGCTTTTGCCAGCTATTTCCTGAATACCTGTGCTAACAGTTTCCAAGGGGCCGTGCCACTTATTTGTTCCTCTAAATGGAAGCGTATTGCAGCAGCAGTGCTCAAACTGGAGGGAATTGAAGGAGAGTGAAATTGCTACAAATTGAAGAGTTAGGAAAATATGACTTAGCCTTGCCTGGAAAATAAGCCACAACACACAGCAGACCCTTTTAAATGAAGCATACAAATGTGCAAATGCCAGTGTGGCTGCGTGTCTTATGGAATTGTTTTGTGAGCACATTTCTCCTTGGCAAAAGCATTACGAGGGCCACACTCAGCTTTAGGAGAGTGATGGCAAGGCACAGTTATCCATATGTGCCCACAGCTGATTCCCACACCACATTGATGTGGGATCTCAGTAGCTCAAGAACAGCAAACAAATTTCGTATTCACCGTGCACAGCACTCTGAATAATTCACAACCCAAACTATCTTTGCTGAGCACCAGGAAAGGTGGTAAACAGATAAGCAGGAGTATCCCATACAGGAAAGCCAGCCAAATGACAGGAAGTTTCAAGGATGTGTGAGATATACCAGGATTATCTTACATGGCAAAAGGGAACTAGAAAGAGTTGCTGTTCTTATTCACCCACACAGGCTTTTGAAGTCAAGCAACTTCATGCTGTGGTCTGTGGCTCCAGGAATAAATCTGTGGCACAGAGCTAGGGAGAGCTGTGGTTTTTACTCGTGGTTCTACTTGATTTTAAAGAGGTCACTTCATCTGTTTCCTTTGCTACTTTTTGTAGTTTAAGCAGGAAACCTCCACAGGCAGGACATTGTGGCGCTGCTCATGGGTGCCATTAAGAGACTCCTCAGGGGATGGGTATGGCAACGTTTAGGGAAACCCCTAAAATCAGACTGGACAGACAGGCAAGCCAAGTGCTGTCCTCTCTCTCTGTGACTGCTGTGCAGAGCTGTAAAGAGTGGGAATTTCTTGTGTTGGGTAAGTTTAGGACAGCGGTGTATTTTAATTAACAGAGGGGCATTACCTGCAATGTCAACCTTGCAGTTCATGGAGCTATAGAGCTCTGTGTCCACTTTGATCCCCAGAAAAATAAAGCCACAAGTGCACAAGTAATGACTCTTGTCTGGTAATTGATGTCTGGCTTTTCACGTGGCTCTGCCCTTCAGCTGCTGTGCCTTTGGTGGCACCATGCCAGCAGTTCTGTTACTGCAGAATAACCACATGCAGCAATGTGTTTTCTTTTGTTTTGTTTGGTTCTTTTTATTGGTTGGAGGTTTTTGGGTATTTTTGTTTTGTTTTGTGATTTTTTTGTTGGTTGGTTGGTTTGTTTGTGCTTTTTTTCCCCCCACCACCCACTCTTCTAGTTGTTATTTCAAAAGCAACAAAGGGTTTTGCTCTGGGAGCAGCTTAACAAAATCCCAGCACCCAGCCACACACCATTTGGCAGGTGAAGCCCGGGCCACAGCATAAGTGCAGGGAGAAATCCTCCAAGCAACCACAGATGTTTTGTTCTTCTCAGGGTCAGCAGATGCTGGAGAGAGCTGTGCCTGATGGGTTATGGTGCCCAGCACAAAGGAGCGGGGTCCAGGCAATGCCCTCCAGCACTGGCTGTGCTCTCACACTTGCTGTGATGTCTTTCTGATAGCAGATAACTGGGGGGAATATAATCCAAACAGGGAGCAAATGCATGCACCAAAACCCCAGGAATATATTCCAGCATTATTTTGTTCTCTCTGAGAGAAGACTCGCTCAGAGGCCGAGTGGTTTGAGGTGGTGTAGACACAACCACTTCCTCAGGCTGACTCAGGCCTCCCCACCCAGCATGTGAAAACCATGTTAGCTCTCCTTTAATATTCTTTGGAAAAGGCTTCTATTCATGTTGGTGGCAGTTTTTGTTGTTGGTTTTTTTCCCTTTTTTCCTGAGGCTCTGCAGGCACAAGCGTGTTTCACAGCTGGTTTAGCAAGGATGCATCTAATTTAGAGGACACTGAGGGCTCCCACAAGCTGCAGTGACACTGATCACATGGGCAAGAGCAGAGCACTGTGGAGGGTCTCTCCTGAAATGCCTGCCCAGCACACTGATGCTGAAAGGGATGTAAAACACTGAGCAGCCTCAGAGCAGCTCTGAGTGACAGCTCAGACCTGGGGCAGGCTGGATTCTTTGCCCTTTTGAATACACTTTCTTCTGCCTCTGGTACCAAGCTTTCCACCTTGAATTTTTCTTCAAAGCTTTTTCCAAGCTTGTCACTTTAACACTGGCTATTCACTTCCTGAGTTCCCACTTTCCCTGGTGCCCAGGACACATTGCTGTGTCACAGCTGGTGCCAGCACACCATCCTGCTGGCTTTGTGCTTCACACAGTGCTGTGAGTTTTCCTCGGCCAGGCTGACTTGTTGTGCAGGGAAGGGACGTGTGAAGCTTCCCTTGGGGTGTGCACCCAGCAAAATGAGTGTCCAGTGCCATCAGAGCCTGGCAGAATTTGCCTTAGCTGTGAGGCTCTGAAATGTGAATGGTGAAAAGATCATTGATGCATGTGATCCATAAATACAAACAAAACACCAAGGGCACAAGTGGCTTTGAGAGGAGGCAGTGGGAGGGTTCTGTAATGACTCTGAGCACAGGCCTGGCTTGAGCAGCCCAGCTTGGTAAATTCCCAAATCCTCCAAATAGAAACAGCTCTTGGACAGGGACAAGACATACAAAGTACTGCAGTTTAAATGTTTCTTTGCTGCTTTGCAAGAAGGATGTGGTTTCTTGTGCCAGTTCTGGTAGTGCTCAGTGAAGCCTTGGGGAGATCAGGAAGAGCTGAGGACTTCCCACCCGGTTAATCTCTCAATTGTGGTGCTTAGTGATTTTTTGTCTTTAGAGGATGGAAGTGTGGGTCACGCGTGGTTTTCATGTTGAACCAGGAGTTCCACATGGTTCTATTTTTAATCCTGAGCAATGATATCCCAGCAGTGGCAGCAGGACAGCCCCACAGGTCTCCCCATCATCACGTGGGAGGACGTGTGGTGCTTCAAAGAAGATGAGGAACATGTGATATGAAAAGGCCTTTGTAGCCCAGAGTCACACTACAATAACTCTGTGCTCAACAACAGGTTGTGGTTTGAAGAAATATTGCTTCTGTCAGCCTTGCATAATGGAAACAGTAATCAGCCTCCATTAGGTCAGAATGCATTGTCAATCCACAGTGAAGCAGAAAGGACTACATCTCGGAAAACCTTTTCATTAGGCAAAGAAAATTGATACCAGTGCTTGGCTCAGCCCAACACTTTGTTCGTGAGGCCAAGTGTGGATAATGGCTGGGTTTGTTTTCCTTTCATTCCTTTCTCTATGCACAGCTATTTTGATTAGGAAACATCCACCTTTCATTCTAGATGAACAATTCTAAAAACTTTCTCCCGACATTTATTATCTTGTATACACAATCAATGTTTGTGTAAAGAACAGCATTAGAACATAGTTCAGGAAAAAATATTTTGGCTTGTGATTGAAGGCACAGTCTCATTGTAGTTGAAAAACATTTTTTTTTCTTCTGTGTGACAACTACAGTATCTTTTTTTTTTTCTTTGTGGATTTTGTCAAAACAGCTAAGGGCCGTGTTCATGGGGAATATTATGCATCTCACAACTACATGTGTGCATTAAAGATTATTACTGGCTACACAGAGGCCTGCATGGTTAACTGTGCAGCCAGTGTGTGAAAGGACTAAGGTTTAAAGGGTAGATACAAGACACACACAAAATAATACAGGATGATAAAATATCTTTGCATTTGTAAGAGTAGCAATGTAAATGATGCTAAGCCTGATTGGTTAAGCAGAAATCATCACTGTGTATCAGCCTTGCAAATGCCACTATCCCCTTACCAGGATGAGCTGATGATGATAATGAAAAAGAGTAAATGGATGGGTGGGCTTTTGCATAACACTGCCAGATCTAATTCTGGAAGTGGTGAATCACTGATACTCCTATTGCCACAGATTTTCGCTCTCAGGTTTTTTTCTGTTGCCACTAAGCTTCTCTTTGTAGAAAGGAGGATCCTTTCAAGCCTTCTTTCTAGCCCTCTAATCCCATGTGTTTTTCCTGCTTTCCCCAAACTCCCTTTGTTTATGAGGGTGTAATTAGGAGTAGCACTTTCCCTCACATTTATACCATCAATAAACCTTGGTTAAAAAAAAAGAAAAATCAAACAAACTCATTTCAGGAGACAGAGAAAACACTTTACTCTTGCTCTGTTGCAGGTGGCTTTGGGAAGCTTTGCTATTGTGGGTAATGAAATAAAAAACAAGAGGTCAGGGGCTGGGAATTTCAATGCTCTGTGATATTTGCAATGTCACTTCTTCCTCTTTCCTTGTATATCTCATGAAGGATTGTGGAGAAGGGAGTTTGTTGTGGGATCTGTGCACTTTTGTCACAGATGGGCTGCTGAGGGTCTGGCTCAGTTAGGGGGTCACAGGCTACAGTTTGTAGCTAAAGTCATCCCAAACTTCTCAGTACATAAAACCTCTGGGATCTTGGGGTTTTTTTTCTTTTTTCTTTCATTGCTTCCCCCATTGTTTGCTACTCTTACTGCTTGCCTGTCTCTAGATATAAATGGCTCTTTTCACTGCAGTAACAGAATGTCATGAATAAAATGAAACTGTAAATTCCTGTAGGGGACATCTAGCCCACAGCCAAGTCTATATAAATAATGATCCAGCTAGAAAGGAGGGGCTAGAGAAACATGAAGTTATGGTGGTTGCTTCTGTAGGATGTACACCTGATCCTGGGTCAGCTGGAGAAAACTGATCAACAAGTCCCTGACCAGAGAGCTCTAGAGCAATTCCTGCCTAGACTACACTTTCTTGTCTCCCTGTGCATTTATCTCTTAGCATTTTGGACCACAGTCATACTTTAGGCTGATAGCTTTATGTTTCCTTTCTACCATCACTCATAAATTATGCTTAGTCATAAAATTGCAGCTAAGGAAAAAATTAGTGCATCTGCTGTTGTTAGGAAGCCTTCATGTCATCATCTCTGCTCAGTGTTTCTTTGATTCCCCATTTGTGACCTATCACAAATGTGCGGAAAGATTTTTTCTGGCAGAGAAGATTTTCATCCTTATGTGATGTATTCCTTTAAAGGAAGAAGCCTATTCTCCATGTTATTCCCTTCTGTGCCTATTTACAGCATCAGTCTGTCAGGGACGCAGCAGTTTTGGGTAGGGGGCTTTTCCTTGGATTTGGCCCTGAGCTGAGATGTGGAAAATGAAGTAATGCCATGAATTCTTGTGTAGGTGAGGACTGCAGTAACCTGGAGGTCAGCACAGCCATGGAAATGTGCAGCAGAGCTGAGGTAGGGGATGTGTCTTTGAGGCTGAGAGTATCATGGGAAAGAGATACAAAATATAATACTCCTGTCCCAAAAGATGTAATCCAAAATAAGTTCTGTGGGGGTTGTAATTTTATTTTGGGGCTTTCTTTAAAACTTGCATCTTTTAATGGCATTGAGTTCCTACTCAAGTTCCCAGAAAAATTTCTGCGTGAATTTTCTAAACTTTCTCTACTTAAATTATTTTTTAGCTAGACTAGAATGCCTTTGGTTTAACTTTGATTAAATAGGTAGATAAAATAAAAATGTCAAAAAGCCCCTCAATAATGTCATTAGTCTGTTTCAATATTTTATTAATGAGTTTTATCATCTGAAAGCATCTGTCTCAAAAGCTTATTTCAACTGTTATTTAAGCAAAAACTAATGTAGAAAGTTTAAAAATATTGAAGTTTTATTCCTCTGCTGATTGAGGTTTTGCTTTCTATTTTGGAATTAAAATGAACTCCCAAGTTTATGGAGTTTTCAGGAAATGATGGAGTTCTGCCACCTTTTCAGAGATTCTCCCATAGGAAATGTACTCTTAGACTGGACAACCTTGCTGATGAAGTTGGTATAAAAAGAGTGTCTAATTATGGTTGAAGAGTGGTAAGGCCTTAAGGAGTCTGCACTGCACCATTTATGTTGTGTCCAACAAAAACCATTGCTGCTCTGGAGGAGAGCCCAGATCTCCTCAGTCAGGTCTGGCCTAAACCAGGAGACTTTGCTTTGCTTCCCTGGGCTTTCCCCATGGCCAGGGTCCTGTTCTGTCCCCTCACCTTGCACCTCTCTGCTGAAGGAGGTGACACGGTCTCTCCTCACCCAGGAATTAAATTTTTCTAGGGTGAAAATTTAATTTTCCTTCTTAGGTCCAGGAAAAGCAGCTTTCGTGGCTGATGTACCAGCTTCAAAATTGTGCTGGAGACAAAGCAGCTTTTTCTGAGACTGACTCAAAAAATAAAAAAGAAAAAAGAAAAAAGACATGGATTTAAAAATGTAGAAAATGTGGTATTTGCCAACTACCTCATGCTTGGAGAATGCTGCTTTTCCTTTGTGCTTTGGCCATTATATCATCAAAACCTGGCACTTTTTCCTCTGCCTGCAGGCACTGCCAGTGCAGCAAGTCTGTACCTGGAGGCCTGAACCTTGCCTAAACTATTTAATGTTGTGCAATGATTAGGCCATGTCTCCAGGCCCATTTACTCCATCAGATTAACACATCGGGCAAGAGCACATACTTAGAGAGAAGTATTCCCTGACAGATCTAATCAAACACCATTTAAATCAGGGGAGATGATGGTGACATTAATCTGCCCTGCTATAACAGCCCATTTAAATGAGTAGGAGGAGGGAGGTGGTACAAGTGAGGATAGATGGTGTGTTTAAGTAGAGAAATGAAGTCTCTAGAATGACTTCAGTGAAGATAGTTTTGATTGAAGTCAAGTAGTAAAATGAGCAAGTGAGAGAGATAAATTTCTTTAGCTGGAGACACTTCAGGTTAACAAAGGTGTGTGAGTGCCAGGGATCTGTAACCTGCTCAGACCCACAGAGATCTGTGCTCCTGACACAGACAAGTTAACAAACTAGAACAAAATGGCTCAGATTCCTTGTGGGAGCCTAAAAATTGCTTTGTACATTTTACAAATCATTCAGCGTGAGCTTGAGTTAGTAGATTAAGGCCAACCAGATTAGAAATAAGAGGATTTTTTGGGACTAGAGGCCAGTTTAAATTGCCAGCTGTGAAGGAAGGGAAAAAAGGATAAAGCAGGTTCATAGAGAGCTATGACAAACAATGCCACCGATGTTCCTGAAATTATCCATTTTTTATCTTTGTCACCGATGTTCCTGAAATTATCAATTTTTTATCTTTTTCCCCATATCTGGCACACAGCTGTGAGTCAATAACTGTTCTTTCTCAAGAAGTTTGGGGTGCTGTGTGCCCTCCTGCCAGGGCTTTGCAGATCGGAGCCCAGAGACAAAAACTACGTGAAGCATGAGTAGCTCTTCAGAGTAGCACAGGAAGATATTCGTGCTCTGCTCTACCTAAATGCCACCATAAATTGCACAAAAAGAGATTAGGATTGAAAGGTACTTGCTGTGCTGTTCTGGAATGACTAATTAGCTGATGCAAATCCAGTCCAAAGTGCTGTTAAGGAAATCAGAGCTAGGAGGTAGGTATGAGTATTGTGTAACTCTCACCAGGAAGAGCACTAAGACTAGACTGAGCTTGTTACATACAAATACTAAAAATTTTAATCATAGCGAGACATAAATAATCCTGAGATTACAGCCTTTCTATTAAAATCTTACCTTTTCAAATTCAATCAAAAATGTATCCTGAAGATAAAACTACAAATCACGATTGCACCTCAAAATAACTAGTTGGATGAGCAGGAATCAGCCAAAGAAAAGCATTTTTAATAAAGCACCTTACAATTACAAAATTTTTTGTCCAAAACCTTTTTT
This sequence comes from Melospiza georgiana, assembly GCF_028018845.1. Classification (NCBI taxonomy): domain Eukaryota; kingdom Metazoa; phylum Chordata; class Aves; order Passeriformes; family Passerellidae; genus Melospiza; species Melospiza georgiana. The sequence goes on along the minus strand of NC_080439.1, from coordinate 6,465,139 downwards.
CTTTAAAGATTATTTTAGCTGCCATCTTTCTTTGACCCCAATAAAGTTGGTACATGAGGTTTATAGAGCTGAGGGTAGAGGATTTATGAGAAGCAGATGAGGCACATGTCCTGTCACAGACCTCCAACCCTGCTCAACAGGATTCCTTAAAGCTGGATGTGCATGGACCTTTCCTTTCTGCCTGTCCCTTCTGTTTATCTTTTCTCTGTTTTAGGGATGGGGCACTGTTAGAAGAAAAACATATCTCACTAGGTTTGCTCTCTATTAGGAGTTTTCCCCTCTAAAATTTTCACTTACATACACACTACACTTTTTTAATAACACAATGACTGTTTTGTCACGCTGAATAAGTTTTCCTACTCTTCATCCTCCAGTTGGGAATATGGGCTAAACCTTACAACAAAGGACATGATAAAAGATAGGCACAGTACTTTTATTAGGAGGACAGGGAGCTTTTGAAGTTCAGTCCTGAAGCCAGCAAGCAAAAACTAGGCAGCAAAGTGTGCTGCCTGTTACAATGTGCTTCAGACTAAACCCTAGTGAAATATTATGCTTTTTAGTCACAGGTCCTGCTCCCAAGTGATGAAAGGGATCTCATGACTTTCTCCTGAGTCAGAGCTTTCATTGCCCCTGAGAAAGAGATGCACTGGTTATATAAATGACAATTAATTGAAGTACCCCAGAGCCTGGGAAACTCCAGAGCAGAGACACACAAGCCTTTGTAGGTGGCACAGTGGCACATTGAAGTTATCAATCAGGAAAGCTGTAACCTCCTTTTTTTTTTTTTTTTTTTTTCCCTAAGATGCAATTGTTCCTGCTAATATATTTATTTCTGAAATCCTACATCCAGCCCCCGGAGGCTCAAAGATGATGTGAAATATCATTACAAAACCAAACTCTCACATTTGAAATGCACTGAATATAATGAGGAAACCCTCATCAAACTAGAGCAGCCACTCCTGCTATTTTGCCTGAAACTGTCTCTGTATCCCAGATGAGAGCTCTTCCCCACGCTCATCTTCTAAAGATGTAAGACCTACTTTAGAGAATGACATTTCTGAGTAAGGAGGGCAGAGCTATGAAAAGCCCTCGGGATATTGGAGTGGCTTCAGATTCCTCTTGCCGAGTTTGTTCAACTGTGCTCTATCTACAGTCTATACCATTAATTAACGTCTGATAGATTAGGAACTCCCAAATAGGAAATCATGTTTTCGCCACAGGCTGCAGCAGAAGTGCACAGGGTCTCATTCTGACATTGCTTCTGCTGATAAATCCTGGGAGGAACTCTGCTGAGTCTATCAGGCAAAGTCATCACAAGGGAGATCTGATAGGGCACAGCGGGCGGGCAGAGCCACCCATCACCCTCGGATCTGAGTCAGGCACTGCCAGGAGCAGGCACACAAATGCTCCACTCGGGCTCCATCCTTTTGTTTAATGGGATGACAAATCACGAGCATTCAGGGAATGGCACAGCTAAAAAGGCTCTGGGGAGATGTTCCAGCAGCCTTCCAGCACCTGAAGGGGGCTTGCAAGGACACTGGAAAGGGGGTTCTCACAAGGGCATGAAGTGATAGGACAAAGGGGAACAGCTTTAACTTGAAGGATGGTGGAATTAGATTATACACGACAAGAAATTCTTTACTCTAAGGGTGGTGAGGCACTGGACCCGTTTGCTGTGATTGTCGTGTCCTTGGAATTGTCTAAGGCCAGGTTGGATGGGGCTCTGAGCAACCTGGTCTAGTGGAAAGTGTCCCTGCCCACAGCAGAGGAGTTGGAACTGGCTGATCTTTAAGGTCCCTCCCAACCCAAACCATTCTGATTCTAAAGAGCAGTGAAGCAGTTGCACACTAATATTAGTATTTTATTTAACGTCTTAGGAAAATGCAACCCTAATTGCAAATCCACCCACTATTATTATCCCATAAACAGAAAAGAACTGTGAGTAGGCAATCCTTCGAGACATATCTTTAAGTGCTATACTTAACCCAATTGGTCCTAACAAAATAGCTTTATTTGTACCAAATCTGAACATTGGAATCAAGCACAGTGTGTTTTTTTCTAGAGAGTGTTTCAATAAAAGGTCAAACACATCAGTATTGTGGCTGTGGTCTGCAGCACAATCACCCTGTAATTTTGTCTTCCTCAGTGAAATCCCAATGCATTTGAATTTAGTCACACCCAATCTTGAAATTTTATCTCTACCAGAGGGTGGAAACCCATTTATTTCAGTGGGGTACGAACAACGTATGTGTGGCTTTGTTATATTTGGCTTCTATCAGCTTATGACACTGAAAATTTACAGGATTTCTTTCTCAACAAAACCCCCATGCATTTGTAAGTAATTTTCCCCCCCTCTATCTAGATCTCACCTTGTTAATCAGTGTATTACAATGCTTTCAGTAACATTGCTGAGTTCAGTGACATGAGTTGATATTTTGCCCAGAGACCACCCAGCTGTGTTTGGGTATCACCTTCCACACAGGCACAGCAGTTTGGGCTTATGTGATCTGACACAACTGTGCTTCACTTTGCTTGGATCGTGTGTTCTCTTCCATTTTCTTTTGTCACTATTCATCATTTTCTGAAATCAGCTGCACAGAATCTCTCTCTCCATCCACTACCTTAACACAAAAGGGCTCTTTGCTGAATATATATATTTAAGGTTTGCTTTCCATAAACGTTTCTCAGAATTTGGCAACATGTGCAGACGAAAAACAATTATGCCAACAAACCTGTTTTGAGAATAGCTGTAGAAATTTGCATTCTGTCCCAGTTTCTGACACAGACTTCCCTTCTAAGGATGGAAAATTGCTCAGTTCTTATCTGTCTCAATTCTCCAGCTCTAAGGTGGGAATAACAACATTTCCTTTCCCCAGTGCTTTCTCTGTATATTTAGATTAGAAGCACAAAAGGGACAACGGCTCCTTGATTATTTTCTACAGTAGCTGCTGACACACAGAATTGCTTCTCTTGCTTAGCATTAGCATACAGAAAAATAATGCTTTCAAATACAAAGAAAAAATAGTTTAAAATTTGAACAAATACTGATTTGCAGTATTATCCAAAGTCTAATTAGTTACAAATGAGGGGACTTCTTCCTTCACAATGTTTGCATCACTGTGCTGCTTTGCTATGCCGTGTGAATCCTTGTGTTTTCCATGCTTATTCTCCAAGGGGTTTTTCTAGGCTGCTCCTGATATGGTGCAGCCCTCAAGCCTGCAAATGGACAGGACCTTTCTGGTTTTCAAGCAAATTTTAAATTTTTTTTTAATAGCTATTTAGAAAGAGGGTTTCACTGTAACTTTCAGTTATAGCTGCAGACTAGGCCAATAGGTGATCTATAATTCCTCAATAGTACTCCCATACTGTTTCCATATTCCTGTTTTGCTTTGATATTTATGCATTCTTAATAGTGAGAGCAGCAAATATAAAATTTAAAGAAATCATCACCATCAGGTCACCTGGAAAAGTTTTCAGTTTCTGCATTCCAAAAAACTGTTGTTCATCTGAAGGGGAATGTTTTCCAATTTAAACACGTGGCTCAGATGAGTACTAAATTCTCCTCTGGTTTTGAAAGTGTGGCTAGTGGCCATTTAACCTCCTTTATTCCTGTTAACTGTCTGCAGTATATCTAATTTGCTGGGTTTCTGAGATGCTTGCTTTGTTTTTAACAAGCTTTGAGGCACAGGTTAAGCCATGTCTTTATAGCACATCTGACTACAATCTGCCGAGCTAAAATTTGTAGCTCAGCTGTCTCTTTTCATATCCTCAGCAATTCACCATTTTTATGATTTTACCCTTACTCTGGCCCTAGGGGGGAAAGAAGTTCTTTAGATCACCTTTCAGTCTGAGCTTTGTGCCTGGCAAGGGGCTTTTCCTGCTAATTACCAGAGCTGTTAATTCTGCTGTCAGGTTTGACAGTGGCTGCCAATGTCCATTTCCTACCAGTGGAGTGAAGAGGTAAGAGCAGCACTGTAAAATGATGAAAAGCAATCTCAAATGCATTTCTGCTCTTCTTAGTGCAATATCACAAGATTTCAGTGATATGCTGAGGGATCAGCTCCTGTTTGCTGGGAATCCCTGCAGGGATGGTGACTTGTGTGGTGAGTGGCTTGCTGCAGGTTTCACAGGTTATTTACTGGGGTATATCTTCAAAAACACTGCACAGTAACTTTGAATGGATGGAAGGTAAAAACACAGCAGCTTCTTGCAAACAACAGTAACCACGTGGTTATCTCATGGAATTCTGCTGTTTTATCTCCTGGTAACATGACAAATCATTTTAGCCAGAGCTGCAAGCAGTGAATTCAATCCAGGGCTACCCCCATGCTGGACATTAAATTCTAGGTTTGGCTGAAATACCTTTGCCCCTGCAGATTGCTTAGCAGAGATGTGAGTGCCCATCTCTGTATCCACATTGTGGTATTTCCTGCTAGGAACCAGCAGCACAAACCAGGTCATTTCTTCTTGCTATGGTCTCTGTTGTCATCCTCTGAGCCCCTTGCCTTTTCATGATTTCCAAATCTGGTATCAGCACCTTATTTTCCATGTGATGCACATAAAAATGTAACAGTACAGTTGGCTTGGGGAATAAGCACCACTGCTCATCTGTGTGCCACAAGCATTGATCTGCTAGAGGAAAGGGAATTGCTCTCTTAACTCAATGCTCTGGGGGTTGGGACAGGTACAGGTGTTTGTGAGCACAGGGGACAGCACTGTGGCTCTTGTCACTGGGGAGTTTTAGGAATACTCAACAGCATCTCTGCTCTCCTTTTGTAAGAAAATAGAAAAACATTAACATATACACACACATATATGTTCCATACAAGGGGGCTGTGCTGGGAAGCTCTGCATTTTTCACCACCAAAATCTGGCACAGCTTTAGAGGCACTTGGCAAAGTCCAAGGAGATCCACTGGTTTCCTGTTTCCCGGTGCTACCAGAGGTTAGTTACTCCCTTGTGTTTTAAACACCTGATAACTTTCAAATGTGGCTGCTGCCATTCAGTTCCCAGATCAACACAGGTGTCCATCAAAGTTTTACTAATCATGCTTAGATTATTTTTTTTTAACAAATAATTTCTTTCACTATCCCTTAAGCACATCAATCTTTAAAGTTAAAAGTCTTCTCAAGCACAGCTAGTGAGCCTGCTTCAATCACAGAGCTGATCTAGCTATTGATCATCAAAAGCCCCTGAAAAGCTTAATTTAACCTTCCTAAAGGATCTGGACATCTTCAAATACTTTAAAGTTTATTGAGTATTTATTTGTTCTTTTACATGCAGAAAAAGTGGAGATGATTTTACAGAAGCCTGCAGCTCTTTGTACTAATCTGGGAGGTTTAAAACATTTCATTAGAGTCTGGTTCCACTTCTGTGGAGCAGATGTTCTCTCCACAAATTATTTTTTACAGATAACTTGTTCCCTGAGTTTACTTGCCTCAGCTTTCAGCAGGCAGCACACTGTTAATGGAGCAGAGAGATGCAAACAAGAACATCTTGGAAACTTAGTCATTATGGCTGGACCCTGGATTCTCTGCTTTTCTGTAAGCAACTGGAGCTTTCTGCCCACATGAGACGAGCATTTATGGGGAAAATATTTCACTCGTCTTTAATTATTTTTATTTGCATAAGGCCGAATGAGGTTATTATGGAAAAATGTGGTCTCTGAACTTCAAAATAGGAATTTAGCATGAAAATGTTTATTTCTCCTCATGAAAATGCTATAAGAAAGATGTTTTTCTTTTGTTTTTTCCCTATATCATTTTTATCCTCAGCTAACCCCTGCCTTGAGGAGTTTAAATGTCCATTGCCAACCATGACAGTTTCTCTGCTTCTCTTCTGTAGCTCACTTTCAGTATCTTGCCTAATTCTAGGAGATATTTCTCTGAGGAGAGAGTCCTGAGGGGAATGTCTCTTGCTCTTCAAAACAAAATCTCCTCTGAGGCTGGAAGGAGCTCCTCTAACTGAAAATAGTTCTATTGTGTGGACGTCCTCAAACCTTGGGAGTGTTCTTTGCATTTTTGCAGGAAAGGATGATGAAAAGCTTGATATTTTCCCCCCAGTGATATTCCACTTTGAAGATGTATTTTTCTGAATATTGATTGAAAAGCAGAGCACAAGATCTCAAAATCAAGCTACTGTGAGCAGCAGAGCTCCCCTGTGAACCACTTGGAGCTAAACCCATGGTGTTTTTCCTAATCTTGCCACAGAGGATGAGGAGAGCAGGGAAGCCTGTTACACTGCTCCTGCTGCCTCTGGGCATAACCATGTTTTGCCTTAGCTGTCAGCTTATCTTTGTGGAACAGAGATAGTGCAGATTTTTCTTTTTTTTTCAAATTAAGGTTGTTCATATATTGAAATCTTCTATCTCCCTGCTGATAACTGGGAAAACAAAGCCTGCCCGTGGTTGTGTCCCCCCAGTGCAGGGTTTAGTACATTTGACCCACTTGTCATATTCTTGGCACCAGAGCCTGTGTGCTTTACAGAGGTTGTTTTGGGAATGAGCTAATGGCACAAACAGGGGATTTGTGGAGTTGCACAACTGCGTGGAGTGGGAGCTTGAGGAACAGGGAGAAGGGCTCTTGCTTGAAATGTAGATCACAGCAGGGCTGGACCTATTTAAAAATCACCAGAGGTCTTGCTCGTTAACTTCCCTTTCATGTAACAGAAGAAAAGGTTGAATGAGTCATGTGAAGCCAGCCATGAGATTAATATAGACAAAGATGTCATATCCTCATGCATGCAGCTGTGAATGGCGTATCTGCCTTGCCATCTGCAGATTAAATGGACACACTGTCTGAGTGGCTGCTGCAGGGCTTGCTAGAGCTCAGTTATCATCAGGCAGATTTCCTGTTGCCTAATACCCACACACAATGGTTGTTCAGCGTCAGGCTCTGGTTTCTGGAGCAGTTTCAAAGCCAGGCAGCCACAGTGTGCAGCTCTATAACAGCAGCACCGTTAACTAATTGCGCTCGCTCGCGGAATTATGAAACCCGAGAGGATAATTTGGTGCATCATGAGTACATCTTTGTAAATTTTTCATAGGGTTATTTTCCTGCAGATCTGTTTGCTCTAATTTCTTTCCTCCTGGTAATTTGGGGCTTTCTTCTCCAACAATTAGAAAAACAACATTCTGTTTAATTGCAATATTTACAGAAACAGATTTTTTCTCTGTATTCCATGTTGTAACAACCTTCATGCCAATTAACCTCTATATTTGCAAAGACACACCTGTATTGACCCTTAAGTGTCATTCATTCCATTTTTAAATTGGACCGTTGGATGTGAGCACTCGATTTATAAAAAGCATTTAAGGAGGTAATATGTTAAGCACGCACTTAATCCTGACAGGATGATACTGTACCTCCCTCAAATCCTTCTGGTTCAGGGCTGATATCACTGAGCAAGACTATCTCTATCTAGAATCTTCATCAAAACTTGTTTGTGAGTTCATTCCAAAAGGCCAAAGCTGAGAGAAAATCTGTGCTCTTCATACTGAAATCTTTGATGCAGACACGTAATTCCCATTTACTTCAGTGAGTCACCCATGTGCACAGAGATGAGAATTCTCCCTTGTTAGGTCTTTAAAGATTTCCATGGGAGTTTGCTTCCTTGAATATTTTATTTTCAGCTTTGTTATGGTAAGATGATTTTTCTGACATTTCACTGATCACAAAGCAGCTGGCCCCATAAAAAAATAAAGCACACACACAAGGAAAGAAATGACTGGGTGTCTGGGGGAAAATGTTAGTTCTGTGTCTGAGCTGCAACAGATTATCATCATTAAAACAAAACCCCAGCAATTGCTGGAATGATGGGCAAGAAAGAGTGGGAGCATTTTCTCAGATTGAAAGACAGCAGAAAGGTGGTGCTTCAATTAAGTCATTGTTAATTTTGAGTGCATAACCTAGCTCTGATATTTTTTAGAATTCTAAAATAATGGTGTTGAATACAAGGAAAATAGCATTTAGAAATACAGTAATTTGTTTGCACTTGATCTAAGAGTGCAAATCACACCATCCCTTGCTGCAGGTCTAGAATTACTGCTGGGCCGACCTGCCAAGATTGGAGAACCACAAAATCAAAAAAAAACCCCAAATATATTCTTCTCTATACTGGGAGTCTTTCACAAAGGAGAGTTGCACTCCAAATTTAAAAGTGCAACAGAACCAACCCCAGACACAGACATTTTTTGCTACGATCTCTTCCATGCCTGTAGCATATTTTTAGCAGAAGATGTTCCCTACTCCGATTCCCCACAGCATCCCTCTGCCAGCTCCTTCCAGGACCTCTGCTTCACAGAGAGCAGGCAGATGAGTGATGGAGGGGTCTCTAGTTGTGGCTTTGCAGGAGACACGGGAAGAGTCTGGGCTCCTTATTGTACCAGCTCCATCCCCAGAGGAAAAGAGGGAGCTCCACCAACTCCCAAAGACCTTCTCTGTCCTTGAAAAAGTCACAGGCAAAAGAAATGGCCCATAAAGGGCAGAAAAACCCCCAGCAGTAGTGTTACGTGAGGAACCAGTTCATTTCCTCCCCCTTCACCAAGTTCTTTATAAAATTATTTTTCTTTTTAGTTTTCCATTTGTTTCCTATTTCTATAGGATTTCTTGATTTGTTTCTGCTTATCTATTGCAAGAATTGTCATGTTGTTAAAGACCTTTACTAGGGAAAATGAATAATCTTGTGGAAGTTACTTAGAGTGTCTCTGTTGCCTTCTTTTATTGTTGTTTCCTCCCTGGTTATTGGAAATTAAAGGCCAGAAAATGGGTTTGGCCAGGAATTTTCATGGGAATCTTTTTGAGGTTTTCCCTTAAAAGCTTTTTAATCAAAAGCTGGATCTAAAACTCAAATGACTTCTACGTTTTCAAAAGGAATAGGTCAGCACGCTGGGTTTATATCAAATGCTACATTTTCAGAAACAAAGAATTGTAACTTCAAGTTCAATAAAAATGTTCTTAGGCAGACAGCATCCTGGCCACTGGCCCAGGCAGCTGCATTGTTTCTCCTGGGGCTGGGTTTCTGGGCAGCCAGAAGTGATGCACAATCTGGAAACCAAGACTTCAGAGCAGAACAATGATGGAAATGAACACACAGTCGTGTGGGGATGATTTCCTTGGCCCCCTTTCAGCAGCTTTCCTGTATTTGCTTTCATTCCCCTCCTCCTTAATTTGCTCTTCTTTCCTTATTGTTCCCTTTCCCCCGTCTCTCACAACTCATTTCCCTGCCTCTCCTCTCCTTGCTGCCTCTGCTGTTCTTTGTCCTTGCAGTGATGCACTGACATGTCCCAACACTGGCAAAACCTTGTCAGGGCACATTTCCTGCAGAAAGCCAAGACACGTTTCAAGGCAGGCTCAGGGTGTTTCCTCTCACAGCCAAAAGAACTGGGTCCGTCCCCAAAACGTATTCCCTTGTTTATGGTGCCTGACAAAGTCAATGTGAATTTTAATTCATAGTGGTTCATTAAGAGGGATTTTTCAGGTCTTGGCATGGCCTTTCAGAGCCTCACCCTTTCTCTGTAGCTATCTCTCAAAAAGGGTCTTTGTTTTAATTTCAGTTCTTGTTGGCTACTCTCTGTTTGCCTTTCCAGCCAAGGAGAAAAAATGTCAAGATGTATCTGTCTGATCAAATATTTAAACTTCTAATACCAGCAGCTCACAAGATACATAAACCATAATTTATTTCTGTTTATGGCACTTCTGCTGGAAGTATCCTGCTAATCTACCTAATGTATGTAAGAAAACGCAGACACACCAAGATTTGTTTTATTGTGACTATCAATCTTCACAACAATATTGTGAAGCAACAAGGAATGGACTTTTCTGGGGACTAGATCTCCTATTTATTAAAGACAATGCTTCTTGTATCTGTCAGTGCCCTGCATGCAGCACTGGGTGATCTTTTTGAAGAAGCCCATTTGAGTACTGTGGATGGATTTAGGTGTAAGATTTTGTCCCTTTTCGCATACACATGTCCTGGAATGAGACATCCCGTGGCCAAGCCCATCTGGACAAACTCCCTGGGGCCACTGGAGGAGAAACATTCCCCACACAATCCTTTCCTGAGGTCTGATGCTCAAGGGAGCAGGTATCAGAGATGAGCCTTGGGACTAAATTTCCCCATTTCCAGAGGGGTCCAAAGCAGGGTGACTGAGGGCTTTTGGCTTCATGACAATCAACCCCACATCCCAGCTGAGCCCAGGACCTCGAGGCAAACATGACCTTTCCTTCTGCCCTTCTCTCCCTGTCCCCAGCAAGCCATGCTGATCACTCTTTTAGCCCACATGCACCTCTTGGTTTAAAAGAAAAAAAAACCAACCAAACAAAAAACCCCCAAAAAATAATTAAAAAAAAATTCTCCTTGGAACACTATCTTTTTCTCTGGAGGGTTCTTCCCGCTTTTTATTTAGCCCTGTCTCTTCCTGCAATGCTTTCTTGTCTCCTGTCTGCAGTGGCATTAGCAAGGTGTATTTTCAAGCTCAGACACTGTCAGTGGATGTGGGATTTTGCAAGAACTTTAGAAAATGAAATCTAGCCCTTTTCCCTCTTTAATCTTATATGGGATCCAGTTAACTGATGCTCTGGTGACTTCTTGAGGCAGGAACCCTGGCAGGGAAGACCAAGGGAGCAGTCAGAGCTTAACCCAAAAAGCAGGGAAGCAGGCTCAGAAGTGGGGTCTGTGCCCCTGACTTTTGAATGACAATTCTTCCAGCCTTCACAGCCCTGCTACAAATAAATGTGCAGTTAAAAATGGAAATGCAATACCCCAAGATAAAGGAGATGGGGAACAATAACATGCTTGATTGGCTGAGGTCTGCTAGGTTGTTTTTAAGTTAACTGGATGTCCTGCTCTTGGCTTCAGTATAAAAGATCAGAAAATAAATCCTGTTACTACTTTTATTAGAAACAGTCATTCAAATCTGAGTGGGTCGAGCAGCCCTAAGCACCAGGGTTTGCCCAGGATTACTCCTGGCATAAATTGCGTGCACATATCAGAGGTATGAGAATATCAAGTGAGTTCATTTAAATTAATGGTATTAAAACAAATGGAAAATTGATTTTTTGTAATAGAGGGCTTGATTTACCCTAGCTTAACTCCATTGATTTTGATGGATTTGAACCTACTTCACTTTGGCATAAATCAGGGGAATATCAAGTCTGGGGATTGTAAACGTTAAGACCAAGTTAAATATTTAGTGTCTTATGTCTTATTATATCCAAAATATTAGAAAAATGTGTTTCTTCTGTAATACAGACAGTGGCCAGGAACAGCAGAAGTAATGATTTGCCTTATTGCAGCACTTGGCCTTAATAACTATTATCATGCTCACACAAACATAATTACAGATTCAAATTGAGCTTATATTTAAGATATTTTACAGTAACAAGCAGAACTCTGGTATGGACCACTCACAGACAGAATTGGTGTCCAGCCCCTGGGCTCAGCATCATGCCAAGGTCAGTGATCACTTGGGGACCTGACTGGAGCCCTTCCTCCCCCTCTCCAAAGTGCCTCCTTACTGCTCCACCAGTGAAAAATTAATGGAGCTCCTTTGGTTTGCTTTTGTGACGAGAAGGAAGCACTTCCACTAATGACACTAAGAATAGGATTTACTGTAACTTGGCCTCAGATGGTATTTGTGGTTCCCACACATCCTGTAACAATAATGCTTTCTAAACTTCAGCGGATATTGCCACACTGACTGTTAGAGAAAAGCAGAAGGAAGATGATGAAGCAGCTTCTCTGAGATATATTTTTTTCCTTTCCAAGGCAGATTTATTGGCCTCGTGTTCCACACCTTGGCAAGGAAAAGAAAAAACCCAACATGAAAGTGAGATGGGCTGAGACTGTGTTTTACCAGCGTGTCTGGAGTAGGATGATTTCCTGCAAATAATTACTGATGTGCAGGGACAAGTGGAAAAACAGATTTCTACTGCTATTTCTTCACTCCTGTGTGTTAGTGTTATCTGACAAGGGCACAAATACCATATTCAGCTCTACTTTTCCCGTTCCCTGGTGAAATCTCTCCTCCACCTCTCTGTGAATTGTTCCAGCAGCTGTATCCGCTAGAAACCTTCTACTGAGCATTTGGCACATACCCCCTCCAGGCAATGCTGCTCTGGGGCAGCTCCAGCACCCAGATGAGGAATTGGTGCTGAGCTCCAGATGGCAATCAGCTGCCTCTCTTCCTTGACCTCTTTCTTGCCCAAGGCCTGTAGAGCTGTCTGTCAAGGAAATATTTTTTGTGAAGTCAACTCTTCAAGCAATTAAGGATCTGTATGTAGGCAGCTGTGATGAGGTTCACAGGGGTCTTAGGTTGAGGGAAGAGATGAGGATCTGACTCCATGTTTCAGAAGGCTGATTTATTATTTTATCATATATATTACATTAAAACTATACTAAAAGAATAGAAGAAAGGATTTCATCAGAAGGCTAGCTAAGAATAGAATAATAAGGAATGATAACAAAGGTTTGTGACTTGGACTCTGTCTGAGCCAGCTCACTGTGATTGGCCATTAATTAGAAACAACCAACATGGGCCAATCACAGATGCACCTGTTGCATTCCACAGCAGCAGATAACCATTGTTTACATTTTGTTCCTGTGGCCTCTCAGCTTCTCAGGAGGAAAAATCCCAAGGAAAGGATTTTTCATAAAGGCTGTCTGCGACAGGCAGCCAGCGCATCTTGCACGGTGCTTGGGCCAGCTAAAACTTCTCTTCCCAGCCTCTGAGTAAGCCAGGCCTGCATAAAGCAGAGAAATGCCAGCCATCCATCATCCCCTCCAGGCTCAGGAGTGTAATTTCATGAGCTGCCTGTGTGGGAGAGAAGTGTGAGAAGATGCTGCGTCAGTGTGTGGGCTGCGCAAGGGACAAAGAGGTGACTTCAAATTTATACTGGAAATAGAGAGTGAGTAATGATGTGCCCACAATGGACCTTTCTTCAGAAGAAATATGCAAATGAAAAATCGTTTGAATGGTGGATTTAACTACCAGCTGAAAATGAAGCTGGGAGGCTGAGGTGTGAGCCAGCCCTCTGGCAAGATGGTAGTGAACAGGAATAAACTACAAAGTGAAAAAACACTGTGTTGTGTGAGGATGGAGTTGTGTGGCTTCCAGCTCAGAAAGAGAAATTTTCTGTGTACCTGATAGGTTTCTCAAATTTTCTCTGTGGTGCTTTCCAGCAGTTGATGGAACCACAAGGAGAGTGACTGACTTGATGCTCCAGAGGTGAAATCTGAGTCCTGGAGGAATTCTAAGATGAATCCAGACCACAAAAGTGGATCCACAGGGCTGTGGGAAAGCTATTGGAGCTTGTGCCTTGGACCTTAGAGACAGATGGATATGAACCAGACCACCAGATCAGACCCTTCAGATTTTGGAAGCATTGTAAATAGGGCTCATATCCAAACAATACTCTATGACATTTTCTCCAAAAAAAAAAAAAAAAAAAAAGAGCTTAACAAGCATGCCTGACACAGAAAACGGGCTGCTAGGAAAACCTAGAGACTATATTTGAGCTGATGGAATGTTATATCCTTGTGTGATATTTTTCAGCTGTGGTCTCCTGAATTCACCTGTGCAGCTCTCCAGCATTCATCAGTCAAGCTGAAACATATTTTCAGCAATAAAGAGGAGAGTTTCTTCAAAGAAAATCTTTCTTCATGCATATAATCTGGATAGAGTGTTTCTTTATTTTTCCTATTGCCATTTGGGATGAATAGGATATAATATTTTTTCTTCTGTCCATTCTTAAGCATCTTCCTGCTTGAGATCCTTACAACCACGAAGTCAGTTTGGTGAAAAACATATTTCCCTTCCTTCATTTCCTATGAAAATAGATACTTTGAAAGGCATGAAATATAATGCCAAGTGCTGCCTTCGTAAAGAATGTCTAAAATTCCTGTGAGACAATGTATTGTTTCAAAACAAAGCTATTTCAGGCAATTCTATCCTCATCTCTACAAAGCTATTCATCTGAGAAACTTCTTTTCCAGCACAAATATTCTTGCTCTGGGGTTTCATCTTTCAGAAAGAAAAAAGAAAGTGTTTTGGAAGATCAGTTTCATATTGTTACCATTTAAAATAAAACAAACAAAACCAGATTCTGAAGAAGTCCAATCCATCTGCCATTCTTGCTGTCCGTGTCTCATCAAAGACAGCACAATCCCTCTGGAACTTCTTTTACAAACACTGTTTACTTGACAGCCTGTGTTTTTTTGGTTTTGGGGTTTTTTTGGTCAATTTTTTTACCAAGAATGCTGTGCCACATATAACTTTTTTTTAGGTAGTGGGTTAATTGCATGCACTTTAGGGTTTTACATGGACCGTGGTGTGGTGGGAGCTGCCTCCAAAACTGCTGACTCCCTCCATGTCCCCATCTCCAGCCTGCTTTTCCAGGGAGCTGCTGCAGCTGTTTGGTGTGGCTGCAGGGAGCTCTGGCCTGTTGCAAGGCATTTTCTATGAGCAAGGATTCCTACCAGCCTATAGACTTTTATTAAGTTTGATTTACAAAATCCCAGAGCTGAGCCCTGCAGAAGCTTTGATATTTCCAAAGGAAATGCTTTATGGAAAGGCAGAAAGGTTTTGGCTAAACTGAGAGCCTTGGCTGCTGTTTTATGCACTCTCCCTGTGCATGAATGAATTCATTGTGGTCGTGAACCAGGAAAGTCTGGCTAACCCACCACAAGAAAAGACAGAATGAGCTCAAAAGCATGGATGCCTTCATTTATTTGCCTTATTTTCAGAAAACAGGATTTCATACCATTAGTGATGCCTCCTTTCTCAGCATCCAGGCTGCTCGCTGAAATTAGAGATACAAAAGTACTTCCCTAGCCCCCTGCATTTTGACTTCAAGTCATTGGTTTTGTTGTTATTGAGAGATAAATATTCACAGAGCAAAGGCAGGATGCTATCCCATTAAAATGTGTAACATTCTCTCTCTGAAGTAAATTTGTAGGTGTTCCCCTAGATAAAGATTTAAATATGTCCCTTTAAATCCCAGTGCTGATGGTAACATGGATGAATCTTTAGCAACCATTGATAATTAGCCAGTTTGCAAAGTTGTCAGAAATATGTGCTTTTTCACAGGAACAAAAATACCCTAGAAGCACCCTTTCTTAAAAAATATCTGTGAAACAAAACCAAAAAGTGGAAAAAGGAAAATTAGCAGCTGCCATTGCAGTAAACTTTAACATACAGACACTGCTTTCTGAGAGACATCATTAGAGCCAAATTAAAATATAGCTGAGATTTTTCTAAATAAAACTGTCAATGAAGATAAAAAAGTTTTTATGTTGACAGTAAAGCAAGTGATTTTTTTTTCCACTCTGTTGAGGTTCTGTAATGGTTGCAGTATATCTGGGTGACTTATGGCACACTAATGACAGATTCACAGCTGCAGGAGACACCACTGCTCCCAGCTCTGCTCTGGGGCAGGGGCTTCGTTTGGGGGCAAAAATGGGTGGAGGATTTACACTTTTGTTGGTAAGACAAAGAAGAATACTGAGCAAAGCACTCAGGGATGTGAGAAGTGGAGGTTGTGTCTTGGGATGGCTGGAAAGGAGGTGCAGCATCAAAGTAGCTGAATTTGGGTGTTTTCTGTAAGTTAGGGAAGGAGTGCACCAGCAGCAGTGATAATTGCTGGAGATATAAAGTAGGTTAAGTGAGAATTATGGTCTGCTGCAGTCTTTTAATGCATTGCCAGCAGGTTCAGCCAGCACAAATATCCCCGCAACCAGCCTGAAACAGCAATTTCCTTGGGTGTTTCCCTGAAATATTCACATAGATACAAAAGGTCAAGGTAGAGGATTTTTTTCCCTTCTCAGCACCCAAAACTGAAGGCCTTTTAGGGGTATAAAAGCTCAGAGCTCAGCTGTACCCATGGTCTGGCAGGAGAAGGGGTCCTGCCATGGTGGGTAAATGCTGACCTGTCCTGCTGCTCTTAGGGGTGCTGCATTCCCTGCTGGGGAGGTGTGAAATGAAGAGAAGGCTTTGGACAGTTGCCATCTTGGTGGGAACACCCTTTGGATTAAGAATTCACCCTGAAGAGCTCACCAATCCACTCCAGTTTCATCTATTTGGAATTTGTGTTGCCTGCTGCAAGCGAGGCAGGAGAGCAGTTTTGAGTGCCGTGGTTGGGAGGTGAGCAAGCCTCCCTCTGCTTGGTGCCTCCATTGTAGGACAATGGCAGTGGTGGTTGAGGGTTTATCTGATCCTCTTTGGAGTACACAAATGGACAGAGAGGGGCAGCAGAAGCTGTTCATTGCCTCTCCGTCCTCTGTGCCCACGGCAAATAGAGAGAAAGGGACTGTAAATCCCTGGGCTGTAAACCCAAGGCTCCAGATGTGCTGGACCTGCTCCCTTCATTGTACAGTGCTGTTAGAACTTTGACCAAAGCCAGGGATTATTGGCAGCTGTACCAGGTCCCCCACCCCTTAGTTCCTGAGTTTCATCACTTTTAGCAAAAAAGAAAAAAATGCACTTAACTCTCCAAAACTACTCTAACTTGGAGATCTTTGGATGCCTCCCAAACCATGTCTGCGTTAACCTGAATTCACTTGGAGATAGCTTCAACATTTAATTAGATTAGTTATTTCAGCAGGGAGGAGGAAGGTAAAAAAGCAGAATGCTTAGAAAAGAGCAGTTTTTCCTTGGATTGTGACATCTGAATAATTTAAAGAGGTTTTGAGAACTATGCTTTATTTTAATTAGTTTCTGAATCCGTTTCTGCGTTGCCTATTCTTTCTCCCCCCTCTTTGTACTGTTTATTTTTGATGACATCTGCAAATCCTGGAAAAAAAAAAAAAAAAAAGAAAAAGGAAGCAAATTAACTTGGTTCAAGCCACATCAGCACATCCCTTGGAAGATCACAGCAGTCAGCTGTAAAAAATGGGCTTATGCTGAAAGAAAATGAGGAGCTCAGAGGGCTGAAAACGAACTTACCTATTTATTAACTACATCTATCTTTATTATTTTTGTACAACACCAAAAGAGGTTCTTGGCACTTCATAGATGTGCACAGAGGATGTGAGGTGAACTGCCTTGGCACTATTTTATTAAGGCCGCTCTGCGTTAACATTTCCCAAATCAGGAACAGAGTCCATCCTTTGACAAACCCTCACTCTAAATGGGAGCAGTTCAAGAGAACAGAGGGGAAGAAATGAGCTGCATGGCTGGGGTTAATGCTGTGGTTGAGGAGCATCACATAGTTACAGAAAAGTCCTTTTTTTGCTTCTTGCAGACCCCTGCCCTGTGATATTTTGTGTTTTGCCAGCAATCCTTCTTCCTGTGTCCAATTTCCACCAGCAATGGGTGAAGGGTAACTCAAGGAAAGCGGAGAGAGTGGGACTGAAGGAGGAGATGCTCACAAAGACAGAGGGGAAGGAAGAGACCCAGCAACTAAAGCTGAAAGAAACAGACCTGATCAATTGGTTGTTCTTGCCACAGCCACTTTAGCTACAGCTTTGTGTCTTTTCAAGCAGGACAAGTTGTCCTTGTTGGACATGGGCAATGCCATTTGCAAACTGAAGTTGCCCATGTGAGGAACACTCTGAGTATGTGAGGAAAGGACCTGCAGCACCCTTCTCATAAACCTGAGGGCTACAGGAGTTGATAGAAAGTTATTTGTGTCTCTGGCCTATCACTGCCTACATTCGACTGTGCCTCCTGGAAATGTAGGATGCCTATGGAGTAAAAAACCATGAAATGCAGTTGTAATTTCAAGACAATTTTGGAAGAAAAATGAAACATTGCTTTAACCAACATATTTTGAAATTAGTATAAGCCTCAGATAATACTTCAGTAAGAAATAAAAGCTCCAAGCAACCTCTCATCAAAAATAAAAGACAGAATGACTGAGACGTTTCATTTCAATATTCGTCAAACTATAAATCTTGAATTTTTTTATTTGAAGTGAACATTTGGGGGTTTAAAATTCATGCCTTTTACCAGAAGTCTTGAAATGAATCCTATGTTTTTTCACCCCTGAACAATTTTGATTTTCAAACTTTTCTGAATGCCAGGCAGGCTAGGGGAAAAAAAAAAAAAAGTTATTTGTGCAACTGAGGTTTCTGAACAAAGTAGGATGTGATGAGGTCTTGAACAGTCCTGAACACAGTTCTGATCTGAGTTCAATATACAGTTCATGCAAGGTGGGTGATGGAGGTAATTCTGTTATCTGTCATTCTGTCCCACCAGTCCTCTCCTAAGCATTATCAACTAATGTGTGACAGTTATAAAGTGGATTACAGCCCATTGTGTCTGTCACAGCTCAGCTGAATCCATCAAACACACATCACTCAAATCTCCAATTGGACTTGAACCTTGCTCTCTGAAGGTGTAGATTAGTAATTTGTCACGTTCTGCTCACACTTTTTCCCTGCTTGGTGTGTCCCTTCTGGTCCCACTCTGCACTTCAGCACACTCATTTTAGCTGTGTTTTGAGGATGTAATGTGAAAATTACCAGGAATTATGAAAAAGTCAGCTCTGTTAGACTCATGGAACAAGTAGGAGGAATGGAGTTGCTCTTAAGATACTAATCATCTGTCATTAGGTATTATTCATCATCCCAAACAAATCTTGGACTGCAACTCAACAGAGAGTGTTTGTCCTACAGCTGGCTGGGAGAGGTGCCATTTCTGCTGTATCTTCTCTTTCTGATCTGACTTTTTCACCGTGTTAATAACTGAGATTCTTACTGTGGCTTTTATATTTT